>NW_027412537.1:12767520-13367520 GCF_025532065.1 Leptinotarsa decemlineata | reverse complement strand
TGAAATGTTAGAACCGCGCTGCAATGATTGTGTAGATCTCGATAGGGATTACATTGATGAATGAAGCCAATTTTGAACAAAAAAACAACGCGTTTTCTTTCTTAGGTCCGGGACTTTCCAGCCCATGTGTTCCAGTTTCATTACAACAAAATGTTTGAATTCAAAATAATTTTGGTTCATACATGCCGATGGTAGAGTAAGGATTTCTCAATGAATTGAAGGGTTTTCGTGATTTTCAAGTATAGCATTTTATCTATGAATAAGTACGACTCTTCTGAAGGGACGCTTGGATATTAATTTGTGACATTGCACAAAACAAATTTGGAATTACCTGGAAGTTGAACATTGGGGGTTCGAAGAGGAATTTACATTCAACCTATTTTTTCATTTTTTACATAGAATAGATAGATAGATAGACATTTACTTTATTGTCCAAGAAAATACAATTTTATTGACAAAAAATCTGGTATGTAAAGCACTTCAAAGAATCAAAGGAAAGAAACAATTCAAAAACACAAATACCCAGAAACACAATTTGGGCAAAACTAAGTTCACATATCTGATAGATGAAATATAACAATAAAAAATAAAATTTAACAAAGTTGCAAAATTGCAAAAAAAAAATTAACCAATTTGTAACTAATCAGTTGCTAATTAGTAGCCAAAACAACGATTTTGTTGCTCGTGCCGATCACTAGAAATCGCAAATAATGCTATGGTGATATCAAGGTAGCAAGGTAACTCAATAAATTATATACTTTCCCTTCGATCTTTACAGAATATTTAGTTGCTATTTGGTTGCTAACCATGGATATAGCGAAAAATTTTCAAATAATTTATTTTTTATGATCTTGCTATCTTGAAACTGTTTTGTCCTGGAATGAAAGATGTTCTTAATTTATTGCTCACCAAAAGTAAACTTGAATATACCTTGAGTAACAGCAACAAAATAGTTGAAACCGATCGGCCAATTTAAAATGTTTTTTTCCACGTTGTTGCTACCTTGGAACTGGTTTTACTCAGAATAAAAAGTGTTTCAAATTTGTTTGCTCACCAGGAGTATACTCAAATACACCTTGAGTATCAGCAAAAAATATTTGAAACCGACCGGCCGATTTCAATTTTTTTTTTCAGTTTCCTCATTTTTGCTACCTTGAAACTGCTTTTCATTGAAATGAAAAGTATTTTAAATTTATTGCTCTTCAGGAGGGTACTAAAATACACCTTGAGTATCAGAAACAAAATAGTTGAAACCGATCGGCCGATTATTATTATTTTTTTTTGTAATTACCCTCGTTCTTACTATCCAGTTTCACCAGTTTCACTATCCAGTTTAACCAGTTTCAAGATAACAAGAACGAGGAAAATAAAAAAAAAATTAAAATCGACCGATCGGTTTCAACTATTTTGTTGCTGATACTCAAGGTGTATTTGAGTATACTCCTGGTGAGCAACAAATTTGAAACACTTTTTATTCTTAGGAAAACCAGTTTTAAGATAGCAAGAACGTGAAAATTAAAAAAAAAATAGAAAATCGGCCGATCGGTTTCAACTATTTTGTTGGTGTTACTTAAGGTGTATTCAAGTTTACTCTTGGTGAGCAACAAATTTAGATCATCTTTAGTTCCAGGAAAAAACAGTTTCAAGATAGCAAGATCATAAAAAATTTAAAACAAAATATTTAAAAATTTTTCGCTATATCCAAGGTTTAGCAACTAAATAGCAACTAAATATTCTGTAAAGATCAAAGGGAAAGTATACAATTTATTGAGTTACCTTGCTAACTTGATATTACGATAGCATTATTTGCGATTTCCAACACTGAATGAAAAAGTTGTTGACTGCAAAATATCCAGAAAGCAACACCATATCTCAGGTGGGACTCAATCGGGGAATGATATACAATTATTGTTGTGGATGAACTCAGTTCATTTGAAACTATTCGAAGTGTATAACATCCTGATGCCAATTCTTTATTCAAAGCTGAAATATGTTGATCAAATTTCAATTTGTTATCCATGAAGTTTACCAGGAATTTGGATTGGTTTTTATTCTCAAGAATATGTCCATTCAAATACAAATTGTTAATATTACAGCTGAAGGTGAGTAGGTTTGTTTTTTTAATATTAAAGCACAAGTATCTTGCGTCCCACCATTTTTTCACAACTTTTAAATCCCTAGGGATAGTTTATTTCATATTAGAAGTATTTTTTCCATGCCAAAGGAGCGTGGTGTCGTCCGCAAAGATGGTAAAAATTCCTTTAATTGAGAGAGGAACAAGGTCATTTACAAAAATAAGGAAAAAATTGGATCCAGTACTGATCCTTGTGTAACGCCCCATGAGATATCCTTAGTGTGTAATAGTTTTTCGTTTGATCTTAGTAACTGTTTTTTATCACTTAAGTAATAGGTTTATATCGAACAGAAATCTTTGATGTATTTTCATTTCATTAAGATATATTCGAATAAATATTAATCATTTTCAGAAACTAGCAGTACAGTAGCATCTTGAAAATGCATTCATATATGAAATTTTCATCTACCTTAAGTAAAAATATATCCAATTCCGAATATCAGTTACGTAATGTGTAATCATTATCCATTTCCCGCCATTCACTTGTCAAATTATAAAGTTCGCATTCCTTCACCAGCAATGTCGGAAGAGCTACAATTTCCACTTTTCAGCGAACTTCCATAATATCTTCAATAGAAGGAAAGGCATCTGACAGCGGTATCCAACCAAAGTGATGCGGAACATTGGTGGGTCGGTGTTTGCGAGGATTGTGTCTAACATTCCGGAAGCAGGAAAAGTAAACTTTCATAACTGTATATAGGGATGACAGTTACCAACTCCATTTCGATATCATCAAATTGCAGGAAACGAAATTATTAGAAATAGGTTCACATATTTCCTTTAACATCTATATGAACATTGGTGAAAGTGTTTTTTACTTATTTCCAAAAAAATATGTGAGAGGGTTTCATTTGTAGATGAAAAAATTAATATAGAATAGAATACAATTCACTAATGCATAAATGAGCTTAGAGCAAGCTATTAGACAAGTCAAATTTTACAAAAATAACAGTTCAACTTGAACAGAACAGACATGACAATACCAGTACATCAAATGACATATAATGTAAAAAGTACAATGAAATATTGAGAATAGTCAAAGTATTTTTCGATATCATAGGGCGTCATTTGTAATAAAATCTTTATTGTTCTTTTCCCAAAAACATGATCCAGATGTATATCTTTTACTTCATTGGGAGAAACGTTGTATAGTTTGAGACCCAAAACACTGAAGCAATTTTGAGTCATGGTTGCTTACATCTTATACAAAACTCTGTTTTGCCCCTAGTAAGTATTGTAGTTATGAAAATTACTTTGCTATTAATGCATATTTATTTTTATGAATCCAAGTAAGAACTTTTAAGTCAGAGTAAGCATTCCTTATCTTCTGAAGGGAGCTCGAATTTACGCTGTAAACTATTAGCTCTATAACGGATTAGAGATACCTCAAATTGTTATTGCATATAATGAGTCTCGATTATACCTAAGCATTACAAAACATTTATGAAATTTGAGTATCCATCACTTCTCTCAAAACGCTTATTTGATAACAAATAGAATCAAGGGAACCACTGAGATTTTTGCTGAAGTCTTCGTCAAGAGTAACACCTGAACATTTTGCAGAGGTACTTTGAACAAGATCACTTTTTTGTATAGTATGGAAAGTGATGTAACTAAAAGTTAAGGAAAAGTGACTTACTTGTCAACCAGCTGTTTAGGGTAATCGTGGTGTTACGGATCAAATTTTGCACGTGATGACCACTAGATTTATCATAAAATAATGATATAGCATCCTATACATTTAAACAAGTGAAAGCTTCAGGTGTTAATGAAGGGAATTCATTTATTCGAATGATGAATTAGAAATGTGCCAGGAAAGACCCATGGGTTCCACCTATATTGCTCAGCTATAAATATGACAACGTAACAGAAGTTTTCGAATCAGCACTCAGTTCTATGACTGATTTTCCATCTGGGTTCTCTATCTATGAGACAACAATGAAACCACGGACCAGAGGAATGTTATATTTCTTCTTACAACTGCTCATTTCACTGACTTAGGATTATTTCATTGAATTTATAAGAGCACTGTCAAAAACTTGATATTTCTTAAATAAATCACTAGCCGAGCGATCTCTATGATGACAAAAGTGAGCTAATTTTGCCATGTAATCAGAAATGCATTGACATAATTAGATTGTTTTTGTTTTCACTTCAATAAAATTCTGATTTCGTTGAATATCTTAAAATATGGATTAAGTGAATCAAGTTTCAAAAAACCATATCGGTGATGAGAAATAGTAAGAGTAATGTTATAGTGTTACTATTTTTCGGGTTCGAAAACCGTGTGGTGGCACCACTGATGGCCAGACAAGCCTGTCTCTGTAAGCCAGAGAGCTTCGCCTGGACTTTTTCTGAGGAGATGGTTGTCGGTTGGCTAGAGGTCTGCAGAGCTTGGTGGTAAGGTCAGTGCCGGTTACTTCTGACGCAACTTTCGGTATATTTCATCAATTTCCTCACTCTGCTGTGAGGGTTTGGCCCGGTTGCAGAAAGTTGTAGTGAATCACACCAGCCGCAGACCACCATACAGTAACTTTTTTGGTAGGTTTTTGCCTTTAATAAGTGGATCATTGGTGTCTAACCACTGTTCTGAACGTTTCCTGTTATCGTAGGGGATCCATTTCTCATCAAACATGACAATACGATTGAAAAAAAAAGATCGTTTGGGTTGCGCAAAACCAAAGAAAAACAGATCTCGAAACGTGAAAATTTCTGTCATCGTTCAAATCGTGTAGAACCCACTTTTGGGAGCTTTTTAACCTTTCCAATACGTTTTAAACTATCAAAAACCGCATGGTAGCTGACGCCCAATTCTTACCCTATCCCACGCACCGTTTGTGATGGATCAGTCACTTCGAGGAAAATCTCCGGAACGAAATTTTTCTAACCAACGTCGAACTGTTTTGTCGGGCTGTTTTGGCAGCGCTTTGGTTCAACTCAAATTCGTAGAGAAAAATTGGCTGAAAATTGCTTAACGACATCCTAGAACAATGAGCTGAAAAGGGACAAAAAATAAAAAGTTGGAAATGAATGAAAAGCAAAAATGTATAGAAAATAAAATTTGTCTATCGATCACTACATATTTCTTGAGATATGCAGCTACAATTACACATGACGTTGAAACAGACAAAACTTTCAAAATAACCTAATGGATCAAGACCGAACCTGACATCACCCGATATTTGTTTCTAATTTCTGAATCTATCAAGGCACTTATAGTGTTGAGTTCTTGGATAACCCCACTATATTTAGTTTTAATTGTAAGCATATGTCAGAATATATTTCGGATTGGGCATCACCCCGTATATGTTTATTTCCTCGCGCATATCGTCAAGGGGACTAGCCAAAAAATTGGTTTCCGCGATAGACGAATAGAATGTTTGAGTTTGACAGTGACAGTAAGGATGTAAACACGTACGAGCCGGTGGTGCTATCACTTGATACTGGATACTTATCCAGAAATCAAAATGCCGATTTACGTGTGCTCCTTTATACCCACAAAGTAATCAACCCCCTTACAGTCCACTATTCGCTGCTAATTGCAGCGAAGCTGCAGAGCTGCAGAAGCAGATTGCTGTTCTTACTCTGCAGCACCCGAAGCTGCAGAGTAAGAACAGGTTAGGTGAAAACCTTTGACGATTTTATCCGACATTTTGGGGATACATGCCAAACTCAATCAATACCGCAACATACAGTATCCAGAGACGCAAATACAAAAATTCACACGAATTCAATACATAGCAAACAAGTATATTTCCGTCATGTGGGACCCAAGACAGTGCCAAGACAGGAATCTTCTTTGAGAGTTCGTCGTACGGGAGATGCATCATTCGAACGTATTATATCCCTGTGCACTGTCACGGGAATGTAATAAAACATCTCTACGAACCAGACACATATCAGCTTTAAGGTTATAAGTACACACAGCGTGACACCATATGCAATATCCGTGGGGGGGGCTTGGCTCAGGTCAGGGTCGAACGGAAATTTGCAGACTATATTCCATTAACGGCTTCAGATCATTTCAGATGATTTGGAATTCAAGATTTTAATCGCCGAGTTTAAAACTACTTTTGAACAAAAAAAGCAGTTTGAATTTGATGTTCTTTTTTATTAACTTTCACCAGCGAGTACTTTCCTTTCCTGATTTAGAAATTTCAATTTGAATATTTTCAATAGTACAGTAGAATTAGCTCAAAACTATATTCAATAACTAAAAATCAGGCATAATCTCCAAAACCTACTTTCCAACGAATGAATCTACCTGAAAAGGTCAGGTATGAATTCATTAAATAAAAATTTTTCGTAAGTACCGTAAATATACTCAACTATTTTTTCCTGGTAATAAACAAGATTCAATAATGGTGAATAATTAAATTCAGTTTAATCGTTCAGGTTAAATTTCAAATCTTTCTTCTGGAAATGGAGGGGCTTGAATTCATGGTTGAACTCATGTCCCTCTGTGATTAAATGAGTGGTATATGTGGAATTTATTTTTCCATTTTTTCCAAGTAGCAGCTTTCAACAGTATGATCCACAGACTGATAAATGTGCCCTTGCCGGAGGCAAATTTCAATTAAGAACTGAACATAATAAACCAAATAGCCGTCAACAACGATTACGATAGCAGTCTAATACATTCCTTGTTATCAAAAAAGTTATACAGCCAAGCTTTGAAGAAAGTTTACACAATTCGAACAGAGGATAAAAGTTATAGAGCCTCAACCTACTTAGGCCGAGCCACTACAAATATTTCGAATTTTCTGCACAAAAAAGGTGTAAATACTGATTTCGAAACCAACAAAAACTTAGGCATGCACATCAAGAATAACAAAGATAAAAGTTCAGTTTCAGAAAAATCGGGAGTATGTAAATTATCATGTAGGTCATGTCCGATGTTTCATATAGGTCAAACTGGAAGAATGTGGAAAGCACGCATCAAGGAACACAAAAATAGTTTCCAGTTTCCTAATTTTTTGAACAGACCTCGTATTATAAATCTTTGAGTGACACAATGGACCACAAAAAAATCATATCTCCAGCAGAATTTCGAAAATAATGATTTAAAATATTGGCCACTTTATCTGGAGACTCTTCCATACAATCGTTGTTTATTATTATTATATTTTTGGGTTTTTGTATAGACTCACCCAAATACATTTCGAAGCATTCTTTTCTTTCACAAGTAAAAGAGGGAGACAAAACAATCAAAGTTTATGTTTATTCAGTGAAATTGCTTGGAAGATAGCTTGAACCAGTGGCGGCGCAAGACCTAAATTTAATTTGGGCAACGTACATTTCGTGGGGCCCTCTTATGGTGCAAGAAGAAGGGTTCATACAATTAAAAAAAATTGGCAAAAGTTTTACTCAAGTAGATACTGTCAAATTTAAAAAAAAACCCGACTCAAAAGTAATAAAAAAACTTCATGTCTAAGTCGCCGTATCAAAACCTCAGTCACAGTCACTGACACTGTGGCTATTTACTCATTGAGACATTCAAAATGAGCCCAAACACGTCACGTCTGCTGTAAGTTGTCCAGGAGTTGATCCTTTGCAGAGTGATTGCAACGCCAGAACACTCAGTGACACGACTATCGTCGATTTAAACCAGTCCGTTTCGTCTTTGATTAAGGCGTAATAATGATCAGATTCAACGCCAGAACCACAGTGAACAATGACTTCATGAAGATTATAATAATGGTCTGTTAGATTGAAGTGTTCATTTATTTCGAACCTTCGTAAGAGTTTGGTGCTTCCGTTTGAGGTTGAGTCATGTTTGAAGAACATCATTGTTATTATCAGATTGACTGGTGCCTCAGCTATACTTGTTTTCTTATAACAGTCAGTTAGTTGGGCGCATGTTTGGCAATACAGTCGATCATCACCTGTTTAAAGTTCCATTTTCAGATAATTTAACAATAAACTTTGCACGGACTGATTATTACTCATATTAGGAAACGCTAGTTGAAGTTCCAGAAATTCACATACGTTTTTGCTACCTTTTGAACATTTACTACAAAGTAAACAAGTGAGGATTTTTCCAGCAAAGGATTTACAAAAACAAGACGAGATAGACTGTATGGAATTATTCAATCCAGAGCGGTCAGGTATATTGATTCTGCTAATGTTTTGCTCACGAAGAGTATTCAACAAGAACCCCAAGAATTCGGAACAATCCTCTTGTTGTCCTAACGAGTATCTAGTGGACTCCAAAGACTCCAGGAAATCGGTTGGTGGGAAAGATGATACACCCATACGAAACTGCAGCTGCATGAACAGGAGTTTGAGTTTGGTGAATAGGCAGGAAACATTCTTGTTCTCGTTCAGCATTAAAACCTCGTTCTTGAAATTCTTCGTCATGAACAACAGTTGTAAAATGCTATTCATGTAGCAAGTGATTCCTAAATTATCTAATCTAATTTTCTTCTCAAGATTTTCAGGGCAACTCTACTGATTCGTAAGGAAGAACATGTTTCACAGAATCTGCATAAGAACCATTTCTCAAGCTGCAATCGATTTTTCCAAGTTTCTCATAGTAAGCCACTGCTGCCAATATTCAAAAGAAAACACCGATCTAGAAGGTATATGCACCCTTTCGAATGAAATACGTATTTAGATGGAAAAGCAATATAAATAGAATAATACATGAGACACATCTGCTCGTAATTCATAACCCAATTTCTCTGCACCGAAACCGCATACAAATCCTGTTCGAGATCAAACGAGAAACTGGAGGATTTATTTATTTACACGGAAAAGTGTGACAGTATCAGATATACGGATCTGCGAGTAATCTACACTCAGAGTTAGGGAATTCAACAATGAATTGTAACCGCGCACTCTGATAGTCTATTTGTTTTACTCCCAGCGAACTACGATGAACGGGAATGAATTATACAATGATTACATCGATAAATATTCGAAATACGACGACTAATACACTGGACCTTCATTCAAAGTGTTGAGAATTTGCCTTGAATATTGAACCTCAAAGTATCAACTAATTCATAAGTGGCAACATTGGCTGAAATCAGGATAATCATTTCCAATGACTTTCCTTCAAGTTCTATAAATTCCGTGTGAAAAAAAAACAAAAACTAGCAAGAATGCCTTGAGAAACCAGATGATCTAAATTCAGGTATTATTGACTAAGAAAATATGTAATAACATCCCAATTAGTCGTATACTACTATTTCAAGGTGAATATTTACCTATATAGCCGACTCAATGTAAAACTTCATGGGCAAGGAATAAAAAGGTTACTAAAAACGACAAGTACATCCAATTATTAACTTATTAGCACACCAATAGATAAGGATCTATTTGAACATGGTTTCCAGCTAATACATACCACCTTTTAGTTTGGCTTGCTATTTAAAGTCCATTTGTTTAGATATAAAATATATACGCATGCACAGACAGTGTGGTTATCTCATTTGCTCTCATACAAATACTGTGTGAGGAAATTATTTAATCCTGGCCTGGCGATACTGATCAGGATATTTATGATTTTTAGAAATGTGATGTTGATAATTGATAACGAATATTTTGTTTTTGTATTAATTTTTTTTTATTTGAATTTTATTTTTTGAGTTTTCATTTTTATTGTTTGTTTAATCAAATGTAATATTATTCTTCAGGTAGATATCTTATCTTACAGATATTTCTTACCTTGATTAGCTCAGTCGGATTTCTATAAGCATGCAGCGCCCTCTCTCTCTACAGGTAGAGTTCTTGGAAAGGTCTTGTTTGTTTTCAAAAATATTGTGCCAAATAAATTTTCACGAAGGATAATAAATATAATATTGAATTCCAAAATTATGGCACTAATACAATCAACCTTAACCTACCTACACCTGCGAAAAATATCTCAAATTTTAAATCATGAACAGAATTACACCACAAAGTACCACTCTATAATAATTGCTGTTCTGTGGTATAACCTTGTTGAAATTAAAATGCTACAACGTTCTCTGCCTTATGACAGATTACTAAAATGGCTGTTCATTGAATGTTTATAAATTAATTATTAATATCAATTTTACAAATGGTTATTGTTCTCAATGTGTTTTAAAATGGTGAATGAATGTTCAGTGAGTTTTCAAACACTGAGAAATTGAAATGTCTCTCCTAGATTCCTTCTATCAGCAAACAGGTTCAGTGATGGCGGTTTGAGTTTTATAAATGGTTTCTAAATATCTTGAATTTTTCCTTTTTGGTGCAGTGAATTGATCTGGATGTTTCTTCCTTCTACTCCAATTTTTCCAATTGATACTATGGAAGGTTCAATTGTCTGCTTTCCACTATATATTTTTATTTATAATTGAATCTATATGTATTTTAATAAGTTTGATTTATCAATTCTCAATTGATAAATCAAACTTTCAAAAATTGTACGTGATTCTCGTTCCAGCGTTGATCATCGACTCCTTTGGCTTCCCCTTTCAACAAACTCCCTATCTCCTTGGCAACCAATTTTTGGAAAATTCTAGATGCTGTCAAAACCTTCTAATTTGTAAATTTTGGCACTTCACTCAAACTACACTTAGTTTATTTACCATTTGTACTCATAAACAAACTCTAATATCTAATATTTACAATATTGGTTGTTTTATAACAATTCATGTTCTGTATTTTACAAAATTAATTTTTGAGATTTGCATTTGTCAAAATTCATGAGCTCCTCTCCAATTCTCTTACCTAGTAGGCTAGACAATATTTTAGCTACATGGTTTTTTCCTATACTGAGTGTTTTTCCTTTCACAAATTGAAATTCTTTCAAATTATTGATTTGGATAATTTGAATAAATTGTAATGTTGTTTTGTTTTCTAATATTGATCTGAATGGTTTTATTAATTTGTTTTTGTGTTTCAGGAAAATATATATCTGGTGACTATCTTTTCAATACTGGATTGTGACATTTGAATTTCAATGGAAACCAACTAAGGAATGATTTAGTTGTTACATTGTGTGCGTAACCATTTTTCTGATAACAAAAGATAAGAAATTTCTAACTGAGGTAACGTATTTAACCTATATTATAAATGAACAAACTTATTAACTAGTCTCGTTGGTCAAGATTTTTATAAACAATAAATATCATAAC
Organism: Leptinotarsa decemlineata; assembly: GCF_025532065.1. Classification (NCBI taxonomy): domain Eukaryota; kingdom Metazoa; phylum Arthropoda; class Insecta; order Coleoptera; family Chrysomelidae; genus Leptinotarsa; species Leptinotarsa decemlineata. Next base: position 13,356,279 of record NW_027412537.1, on the reverse strand, counting down.
AATATATATATATATATATATATATATATATATATATATATATATATATATATATATATATATATATATATAAAATTTCTTGAGGGTACTCATCGTTGTTTTGGAAATACAATTGTTTCATTTTCTTGAGTATAAAATTAACAGAGAAGACGTCAGTGTTCATGTAAAGTAGATTAAAACTCATAAAGATAAAATGTTTTTTGTATAAAAAACTTTTTCAGTCTTGGTTTAAACAATGAACCGTCTAATTTGTTGGCACATACACTAAATATTTACTCGTATTACGATAATTATCAGTTGAATTGCAACCCCCCTTCTGGCACGCCTATGTGGGATTAACTACATAAACATCACTGTACGCCTATCATGTTCAAAAGTATTAAACACAGCTTAGAATTTCTCGACTAGCAACCAGTTATACACTATAAGGCTTAGTATGATGCCTACATTTAGTCGACACCGAGAAATTTCTCTCTATCGTTAAAGGCAAGGTAAGAGAAGGTTTTACATTACCGGGTGTTTGATGATGTAAATTTCCTTGACCCTGATTCGCATGGAGGACGCCTGTATTTATCAAAGTGCCAAGATCTCGAACACTGGTTCATATAATATGTTTCAGAATTGTTTTTAGATTTGGCAATGTAATTAGGATATCGTAAGAGCTATTTTCATTGGTATAGACGTAGGTCTGTGTCGTGAATATAGATATTTCATCCACTGGTTCAAAATAGAGGGTTTTATTTACCTGTGATCAGTATCTACTGTCGATGGAAGTAAGGTTTACTTAGGATATTTGCCAAGTTAATCATTTATATATACATACATTGAAATTAAGATGAAAGTTTATAATTTCAAAATGATTATGACATCGAAATCAATTTACGCGGCGTTATTTCTCGAATAATCAATTTGAAATTGTGAAAAAAGTTGATATTTTCAACCTAACCTAATCAAAACTTGGATAAAAAATCCTGTATATTTTTGACCTAGAATAGAAAATTATGTTTTCGAGTGGCCATTTGCTTTCAGAATGGTGGAGTCAAATTCAATAGAGCGGCTCGATGATGAAATTTTTTTTATTAATTTTTGTAGCTCAGGATATATTTTTTAAAATAGAAAAAAAAACGAATTTTGCCAAGAAGGGGTGAAAATGCCCAAAATTTCTATGCAGGAATCACACGTTAAAAGGTAAGACCTCGTTAGTCCTAAGCTCGCACAAGTTTCGACATCTGAGGGTTGTCGTTCGTAGGGGTGTGACAGCTGGTTAACAAAAAAACAATGTTTTGAACAGATTTGAACAGATGAACAGTCGACTTTGTTCACAATAGCGAGTTCTGTAGAATACTGAAAAATTGATCGATTGTTTTGAATATTTTTTGACTTTTTAGCGTGGTCGTAGTGTTCGCTTTATTGGTATTGGTATCCAATTATGGTATGGATACGAGTATTATTTCATACAGAATTGAGTTCTATCTGGTCTATGTTCGGTTATGGTAATCACATAATTGGTATTCAATGATACTTTCAAAAACAAAATCAACAAAATCAATCAATCAATCAATCCATGTCCTTCAAATTTTATGCTCTTTATCAACTTCTATGCTTTTCAATTTTTAATATCTTCAATTTCTACGTTCTACAACTTCTACGTTTTACAATTCCTACGTTCTTCAACTTCTACCCTCTTCGACTTCTCCGCTTTTCATTTCCTACACTTTACAACTTCAACACTCTTCAAATTCAGTGCTCTACAACTTTCACGCTCTCCAACTTCTTCGCTCTCCCACATTTACGCTCTTCAAAATACATGCCCTCCAAATTATATGCCCTTCTTCAACTTCTATGCTAATTTCTTCAACAATTACAATTTCTACGTTCTTCAACTTCAACACTCCTCAACTTCAACGCTCTGCAAAGTTTACGCTCTTCAACATCAATGCTCTCCACCTTCTAATGCTCTCATCAACTTCTGTGCTCTCTATTTTCTAGTCTCTTCAATTTCTACGACTTCTACGCTCTACAACTTCTATGTCCAACAATTTCTTCGCTCTTCAACTTCAACTTCTTTGCTTTTCATCTCCTACGCTCTTCAACGTCAACACTTTCCAACTTCAACGCTCTACAACGTTTACGCTTTTCAACATCTAAGCTTTCCAACTTCTAATGCTTTTCGTCAACTTCTGTCTTCTTCATTTTCTACTCTCTTCAACTTCTACATTCTACGACTCATACGCTCTACAACTTCTAATGTTTTCCAATTTCTTCGCTCTTCAACGTCTACGCTGTTCAACTTTTCTGCGTTTTATCTCCTACTCTTTTCAACTTCAACGCTCTACAGCATTCACACGAATCAACTTTTTTGCTCTACAGCGTTTACGCTCTTTAACGTTTACGCTCTTCAACTTCAATGCTCCACAACGTTTACTCTCTCCAACATCTATACTCTTTACGTTCTAATGCTCTCCATCAACTTCTGTGCTCTCTATTCTCTACTCTCTTCAACTTCTACGACTTCTACGCTCTACCACTTCTATATCTAACAATGTATTCGCTCTCCAACACCTAGACTCTTCAACTCCTCTGCTTTTCATTTCCTACGTTCTTCAATTTCAACACTTCATCAACTTCTGTGCTCTCTATTTTCTACTCTCTTCAACTTATACGTTCTACGACTTCTACGTTCTACAACTTCTATGTTTTCCAATTTCTAGCGCATCAACGTCAATGCTCTTCTACTTTTCTGCTTTTCATCTCCTACTCTTTTCAACTTCCACGCTCTACAGCTTTCACGCTCATCAACTTTTTCGCTCTTCAACATTTACGCACTCCTTCATTTATTTTCTTCAACTTCTTAAGCCCTTCATCAACTTCTATTATCATCATTTAATACTATCTTCAACTAATACGCTCTACAATTTCTACGCTCCACAACTTCTACGTTCTTCTATTTCTTCGCTCTTCAACGTCCATGCTCTTCAACTTCTATGCTTCTGGCCCCTTACGCTCTTCAAATTCAACGCTCTACAACTTTCACACTCTTCAACTTCTTCGCTCTTCGACGTTAAATGATTTTGAACATACATGCTCTTCCACTTCTACGCTTTTCATCAACTTCTATGCTCTCCAACTTCTATGTACTCCTACTTCTTTGCCCTTCAACTTCAACGCTCTTCAACTTCTGTGCTCTCTAACTGCTACCTTCTTCAACTTCTATATTCCTCAACTTCTACGTAGTGTTAGAACCTAGATATCAAATATTTCCCAGAGAACTATTCGATCTTCCCCCGTACTCCCAAGTTCCTGCTACGAGCCCCGACACCCTGCGGACTAACTTCTCGGGGTGGGCGGAAGTTAAGAGGGTGGTTCATTTGTGGTAGGCGCATCACGTTCTGCCGAGCCCGCTGTTGGCCCCAATTCGAACTTCTTGCACACAACATGCATTCCTGCTGGCAACACAACTTCTCTCCGCAACAAATAAAAGAATTCCGAACGAGAGCGTGCACAAAAATTTGTTTGTACAACGGACGAGTTGAAAGCAAATTCCTGCCACAATCTCATTGGCTGGGATCCGAGATAAAGGGATCCGCTCGAGTGGAAAGTAATCAGGGTGGCAAGTGTCGCAACATGCACAAGTTCGATAGCGACCAGCGATATTGGAGCTGAAGTTGTTCGATGACTAGGCGAAACTGTTCACAAAGAGCCAACTTGGATTATGAATATGTACATCCATCAAATAGACGATAGATCGTTCAATAATTTTATTTCGTATATGCTCAATGGATGAATAGACGTTTTCAGCAGAATTAGGGACAAAAATGGAAGCTTTCTAGTCGGATATAACGTGTCAACAGTTATAGTGCAAAAGTGCATCTTTGCTATTAGTCTGAGTCACAAGATCCTTTTTTTTGGAACTTCTGTCCAAGAGCACCGAAAATTATGATCCAGGATTCGGAATGACCTCTGGCAACTTTTTCAAAAGTTTCAAGAGGGGCTCGAAAAAATTGCAAAAGTTATAAACAATTTAGTAAAAAAAAGGGGGGGATTAGTTTTCTGCAAATATATCGGAAAATATTAAAGATATGCGAAATTTGATCCTTAAAAAAGAGGAAAATTACTAAAAAAAGGGTCCCATTTTCCGGAACTCTATCCCCAATATTTATAATTTTGATTTAGAGGCGAAAATAGCGCTAAAAGTGGACGATGCACGTTCCGCACGCGCCGACCAATACGGACCTTTGAACAATAAAAATTATTTTAATCCATGAAATATCATTATTAAGAAAAAAATATTACATGCCTTCTAGATACTAGAATAAACGAAAATCCCGTGATTATTTCATTAGATACACAAAGCTTATTGTTAAATCATCTGAAAATGGGATTTCTAACAGGTGATGATCGACTGTATTGTCGAAAATGCGCCAAACTAACTGGCTGTTATAAGGAAACAAGTATAGCTGAGGCACCAGTCAATCTAATAATAACACTGATGATTTTCAAACAAGACTCAACCTCTAACGGAAGCAAGAAACTCTTTGGAAGGTTCGAAATAGATGAACATCTCAACCTAGCAGACCACTATTATAATATTCATGCAGTCATTGTTCACTGTGGTTCTGGCATTGAATCTGATCATTATTACGCCTTGGTCAAATACGAAACGGGCTGGTTTAAGTTTGACGATAGTCGTGTCACGAAGTGTTCTGGCGATACATTGAATTTATTGGAGCCTCTGGAGACACCCTACATTTTGTTATATGAGAGAGAGAACATTGGCAGATTAAGATCTTCAGAAGATGTGGTGCTGCAGGTTTTCCGGTTTTTTCTGCAGCTGAAAAAGCAAATGCGCCACTGGAATCAATGAAGTCGCCCCGGAGCGCCAATTAATGTTTATTGTTGTTTTTATTTTATTATTAACACACAATAGTTATGAGGCAAACGTAAGGTTATATAACTAATTTTCACGAGTTATTAAATTGTTTTAAACAAATATAACAATATTATAGAAAATTTTTTTTGCTATTTTGTTTTTCTAGAGATAATAATGATTTAAAAAACAAGATTTCTCAATTTTAATTTTTAATTGTTTAAAATCGGTATTTTTATATTTCGATTGTTTAAATAATCAGTTAAGAAATAATTTTGCTTAAAAAAATCATAATTTACACTTTTAAATAGTTTGGCAAAAAAAATTAATATTTGATTGTTTATTAGTTTAACAATTCGTTATCAACAAATATTGACCAACGTTGTATTTTTTTTCTGAAGCAGAAAAAAATTATATATAAAAAGGTGTCATAATTTTTTTTATTCATTATAGTACTTTCTAATATCATTCGATACGGTATATAGTTTTTTTTGCTTCAGAAAAAAATATAACGTTGGTCAATATTTGTTTACAACAAATTGTTAAACTAATAAACAATTAAATACTAAATAAAAAAAATGTTTTTGTGAAACTATTCAAAAGTGTGAATTATGATTTTCAAAAGTAAAATTATTTCTCAACTAATCATTTAAACAATCGAATTATAAAAAAATCGATTTTAAACAATTAAAAATTAAAATTGAATTTTTTTTTCTAATCATAATTATCTCCAGACAACAAATAGCAAAAAAATGTTTTTCAAAAATATTGATTTTCTCTATTTGTTTTTAAACAATTTAATAAACAAATTACGTAAAAAATTCATATCCTATGTTGACAACTGCCATTGTTTAATGTGAAAACAGACATAGCTGAGTATCAATTGAAAAAAAATTATCAACAATTTTTAGAAATTTCGGGAGTCGGAACTTTTTTATTGGAAATTTTCTCCTCTTTAACGAGCTGTTTTCAAAATTGCTAAATACTTTTTTTTTATCTTATCTTTTTAATAATAATTGCAATTTTTTACCTGCACCAAAATCCTTCAAAAACATATTTCTAGAAGTGATTCCGAATCGAATTACCTATCGCTCATATTTTTAGGACCTTTATCTCTATTTTTCATGTTTTTGAACTTATTGATCAGACTAAACGGCGAGCACTATAGGTTTTCTAGCTTGAATTGGCATATTGGCATCAATAAGTCTATCAAACGAATGAAAAATTTCGATATCTGTTACACACTTTATTTCATTTCAATTTAAAGATAGGAAGCCCTTAATGAAAGACCCTATATAATTTCCTTCATGCTAGTAACACACATCTCTCTGAATATTTCAGTAATGGAACGTAGTAGCGTACGTTATGAACCTGTTTATTAGAGCGAATTTTCCTGTATACATTATAATATACAACAATATGTACCAGAATTTGGATTCGAAAATTAACGGGCTCGTTAATTGGATAACACACAGTATAAACGATAATATCCACCAATTATTCGTCGTTAGAATTAATAGGCAAACCCTGTTCGGTGGTGATGCTACGTAATCCACATCGAACGTACCGTATCCCCGGATATTTTAGAGTTAATCCAGCTGGGCCATTACAAACAAACCGGCTGCCAATCACTTTCCTTTAAAAAGCCACTTGGAAGTTTTCAGATTTCATTCGATTCTAAAATTTGCAATGTCCTCTTCTAAGTCTTTGGTAAAAAAAATTCTGCTTACGTAGAAAAATGTTTATTTTTTGTTTTGAAAATGATGGATGACTTTCATAATTAGGTTACAATTTCTGAAGTTGTATAATCTCAATCATATTTCCGTCTCGAAAATATGATGGAAATTTTGAGTGTGGCGAAAATGAAGACGTTACAATTTTCGGAGTTGTATAAACATTAATATATCCTGAATCATAATTGAGTCTCGAAAAAGACGTACAGAATATGACAGAAATTTTGACTATGGTGAAAATGATGGATGTCATCACAAAGACTTTCATGATGACGTTCCAATTTCCGGAATTGTATAAACACAATATAACCTGAATTATATTTACGTTTCGATAAGAACATATAAAATATGATGGAAATTTTGAGTATGGTGAAGATATTGGACAGCATTATAATGATGTTCTAATTTCCGGAATTGTATAAACACAATATAACCTGAATCATAAGTGGGGAATGGGAAAAAATACCAGCGTGATCCAAACAGAACTGGCTGGTATCTTAATCGTCACAAAAGAAATAACCAGGAAAGAAAATTCTGGTAAAAACATAGCAATCTGCACTGATAGTAGACAAGCCCTATTAGCCTTGAACAGACAACGTGTTACCTCAGGGCTAGTACTAGAGTGCCACCAAGATTTAACCAAAGCCTCGGTAGATAATAACATTATCCTGAGGTGGATATAAAAGCACGACAGGGGTAAAGGTAATCGCATTGCCGACTCTTTAGCCAAGGAAGCGGCTGGACTAAGAATTTTAGGACCCAGTGGCATCTACGGCCTGATGACTTCGACAATTGCGGAACTAGCAAAATGTTATACCCATGCTCAATCCCTAAAGAGATGAGATGGAATCGAAGGATGCAATCTTGTCAGGATCACCTTGGGCGACCCTGGGAAGCTGGCGTTGAAGAAATATCTGGCGATGACCAGGGAAAATCTACGCTTAACAGTAGGATTTTCCACTGGCCACTGTCAACTAAGGAAACACCTTCGTAATATGGGGCTAGTGGACACACCTCTATGCAAGATGTGTGAACAGGAAGATGAGACTATCAGGCATATCCTATGCGAGTGGTCGGAGTTATCGTCAATAAGAGAGTGTGTGTTCGACGAGTCTTTGCCTACACCTGCCGATATAAAGGAGATGTCTCCAAGTGACCTGTCCACCTTCCTGGAAAGGACAGGATGGACGATGATCTAGGAGGACAACTTATCGGGAGGATGTACAATGGGTCACATGCGGCTTGGGTTTACACTCACCCTCCCTACTCTACAGATACCTGAATCATATTAACGTTTCGACAAGAAAATTCAAAATATGATGGAAACTTTGAATATGGTGAAAATGATGAACAACAGTTGTATAAAAAAGAATCATATTTACGTCTCGGAGAGAACATTCATTTCAAATATTCGTCCAATTTCTTATTCTCATCATTGCTACTAATGGAAGGCTCTGTAGTGTATGACTTGTTCTGAATACTATCTTCATACCAAGTTCCTTGAAAATTTTTCAAAAGGTCTTCGTGTATTGGTGGTATGGAACTGAGATATATTTATCTTGATTATTGTCTTTTCTAAAAGCCGATATTTCGTTCATTCTTAACCTAACCTAACCTTTTTCTTCCTTATAATATCATCTACAATGGTAGGTTCTCCAAAGTAGGTTCAGGTACTAAAAAGTATCGTTTTTTGAAACTGGATAGACAATTCCAGGATTAATAATATGCTGTTAATAAATATGAAAAATTTCGATTGTTTTCGAAAATATACTTGAAAGCGAAATTTGCCGAAACTGATTCGTGAGTTTTCATCTTATACGACAACGTATACAGATTTCCAGTGCAACGTTTCGTTTTGGAAAAATCATCATCAAATTTTCAACCATCTTCGCGTCTCGTATGTTTCCCGAGATCCTCATGATAGACCTCGTTAAATTGGACGACACACTGTATTTGGCTCCTAGTGTTTTTAAATTTTATTTTTTTTTATTATATATACTTTATTGTCCAAAGAAAAAGTCTTGTTGACGAAGTGAATAAATATAAAAGAATACATAAATGTCCTATGAATATAAAAATGTAGATAAAATATTCTGTAAACTAAAGTATGAAAACACTGAATGAAAAACCAAAAGCAATAGTTGAAACACACATACACATAAAACAAGCAAAGTTGAAAATAATCTGTATAGAACTCAGTCAAACTGTGATAGGGTCTACTACTCAAAATTTCTTTAATAATTTTTCTGTACTGATTGGTATCAATATTTATCTCTTTAGTGTAATTCGGCAGATTGTTATACATCTTCACACCATTGTAAAATAAGGAGTCCTTGACCAGAGTGTTGCAAGGGATAGGTAATTTCAAAATTTTTTGCATGCTCTGACGAGTTGTATAGTGGTAGGTGGTAACCTTAATTTTCACAAGATGTTTCTTAATTAAACACACTGTCTCCAGAGTAAATAGAGCTACAACCGTCAATTTTTTTTATGTACAAACAGTTGCCTGCATGAGTCAGTAGGTTCGTATAGCTCTCTTCTGTAATACAAATACAGACTCCAGCAAATTAAGGCTACACAAACCCCAAAAAGATATACCGTACGTTAAGTGAGACTCTACCAAAGCGTGATATGCTGTTTTCGCAGTATAAACTTCCAGTTCTCTACCAATAACTCTCAATGCATAACAACCGGTGGAAATTCTACTTTTCATTCCACCGTCTATATACAGCCCCAGAACTTTAGTACACTCTCTGTTCTCAATGATACCACCGCTACAGATAAATTCTGAAGTGAACATTTGAAAGTCATAATATTTGTTTTAGAAATATTGAGGGAGAGTAGATTGGAATCACACCAAGACTTGATTTTTTGTATATGATAAGCTATTGTCTCATTGAGTGTATCTATACCTTTATTATGCCACAATATAGTGGTGTCGTCAGCGAAAAGAGTAAATGTTCCAGATATATTTATGTTCATCAAATCGTTAATATACAACAGAAACAATATGGGACCGAGAACCGATCCCTGTGGTACACCAGTATTTATTTCAATGCTGTTTGAACATTTAATCGTTTTCACAATCTGACTGCGACCATTGAGATACGACTCAAACCACCGTAGTGTTATTTATTAATTCATCTTCTCATTTTTTCATACAATGGAATATCAGCACCACGACCCTTTCACCTATTAGCTCCGAAACAATCGTGAAAACTTTCGAAAAGCGTCACATTCATTCGATTCCGAATGGGAAGGAAGAAGAAACTCCGCTCCTCATCCAATTCCATTCTATCCCATTCCACGGTAAACATACACTTCTAAACGCTATTATTCCAGAATAATGCAACTCGTTCCAGCACAAGAACCAAATTGTTTTGATCTTGCAGCAGAGGCACATACACAACTTTATCCGCCGTCGCGGAGAAACTGCAAAGATTCCGTGGAAACAAAAGACGAAACTTCATTTTAAATTCCAATCTATCCGAGAAAACTTCTGATAGCCTTTTGTCTATAAGAAATGGAGCGAAACGGAACTTTTCCAGGTCCCACCGACGCAGCTATATGAATTTCCCACCCTCCATCATGCCCAATGGTTATAGAGTTTCGAAGTAGTATCGTTCCCCCTTTTTTCTCCGAACAACTGTTTTTCGTGCTGAATGTGTTACACAACGCAATGCATTTTATAAGAACCGGGGAATGTTATTTAAATTTCCGAAGAATGTTATTTGTGTCTGGTGGAGTTATGGGAAAGTGGAATGGGATTGTAATGGAAAAACGAAACGGCGGAAACCTATCACTTTGGCGGAATAATTTATTTGGACAACCATTTTCGTTCGGAAAGGCATTCATATTATAATATTATGGGAATTGGGCTAAAAATTTGAATGAACTACAACTGGAGAAATTGATTTTTTTGTCTCATTATTCGGAAAAATTGAAACAGTCATGGGTTTTCCTCTGCTGATGTTCATCTATTCACTCATTTATTCAATTGAAAGGGCTCGCTCCTTTACAATTTACGTCAAAAACGTCGATTATCGAATGAAAATATTTAGCAATATGATGCATACAGGGTGATTCAAAAGTACTTTGACAAACTTCAGGAGGTGATTCCTCACAATATTCTAATATGAATTGTCCAAATAAATAAATGTCCGGAAACGCTTTGTTTCCAAGATACAGAATGTTGAAGTTTTATTTTTATTTTCGTTTTTTTCAAATAACTTTTGAAATACTGAACTTAATTAAACGAAACTTAGTAATAGAAGGTTTTTGAGGTGTCGAATTCGAACCTGATGTTCTTATTGCTCTTACTCGTAGGGGGCGCCACTTACACGTCTTTTTCTTTTTTAAAGGTTCATAACTTTTTTGGGCATACTTCTAGCACATTTTTCAGTAAAAAAAATCGATTCCTCTATCATATCTACGTAAATAAGCTACCCTTGTTAGTAGTCGCTGTAAGCAACCGTTTTCTAAATATTTGGACTTGAAAACTTCAAGTCGATTATTTGATAATCGATGCATGTTGAAGTTATTACGAATATTTTGCATTTTTCACAAGAATGCTTTGGAAAGAAATTTGATGTCTCGATTCATTTCTTCGAAAGCATATGATAATTTCTCCAAATCAGCATGGATTCCGAAGTGGTTTTTCGACGGTTATGGCTTTAAATGCATTTTATGAAAGTTCGTCCCGTTCCTTGATCTCAGCAGGGCATTTGACTGCGTCAACCACGATATATTGTTGAAGAAATTGGAGGAATACGGTATCAGGGGAACAGCATTGGACTGGCTCTTATCATTTCTGACTGATCGAAAACAGTTTATCAGTCTGAATTTTTTTGAGGAGGAAGAATTAAAACAGTAAAATCACATCAAGTTTCAGTTGATATTGGAGTTCCACAGGGTTATATTTTGGGTCCTGTGTTATTCTCTCTGTATGTGAACAAAATAGGTTCATCAACACCTCACGCTCTCATTACACAATATGCCGATGACACATCTTCAATTATATCAGATAGACTGGCAATCGATTTGGAAAACAAATATAATAGGATAGTTTCTATAATGAATAACTGGTTTTCTCAAAACTTACTACTTCTTAATCCAACCAAAACCAACATTTAATGTGTTCATAACAAACAAAAAGCAGAAAAGATAATCAACGTTTATCTTGAAAATGCTCAGATGTAACAAAAAATAATGTTGAATTTTTAGGTATTGAGGTTGATAAGCATCTCGATTGGAAACTGCATTGCTCTGGAATTGTCTCTAAGTTGAACTCCATAACATATTTGTTTTATAACCTGAAATCGAATTTGAATGCAGGTCAAAAGATAAATTTATACTTTGCTCAGGTCGACTCAAGGCTGCGATATGGTATTTGGGTATGGGGAAATTCTATTTCCACTCCGGAAATATTAAAATCACAAAAAAAATACTGAGATGTATTATTGGTCTCCCAAAAAGGACATCTTGCCGGCAATATTTTAGAAAATATAAAATTTTAACTGTTGTGTCGTTGTATGTTTATGGAATGTGCCTGTATGTTTTTGAAAACAGAAATAAATTCATCCGTGTCAGTGAATATCACTCTTTTAATACAAGACAAACTGAAAACGATGTCATACCATTTGCAAAAACTAAATTAACGTCATGTGCGCCAAGCTGTTTAGGTTTGAGATTACTTAATGCTCTTCCAATACATGTTAGTGACTGTAATAATGTAAATATTCAAAAAAAAATTGAAGGACTTCCTGTTAGATAAATATCTGTATTCACTTAGTGTATACTTTAAGGTTTACATTTCTATTGTAATGAAGGACGACTCCTATACTGATTATTGTCAGTCTCTTGAGAAAGTAAATTTATTTTAATTTATTTTCATTTCATTTATATCATAGTGTAATGGAGTTATGTTCATAAGGGTATAGTTACATTAAATTTACTAGTTGAGTTTGTAGAGGTAGAAATTCACTTTCAAATAATCTCATATGCAGAATTGTTTTGACAACGGAAAACGAACAATGATAAAAAAATTAACAGCGTTTACACAATATGTCATATCTCTCCACCCTTATTTTCTTCCTCTCGAACATCCAAATTCCGCGAACGTTCCAAACAGCGCCATCTCGGAAGATACAGCAGGTGTTTGCTTTGGGGTTTATTTCCCCATAGTGACAACTGTTATTGAGGAGATAAATCAAGAGAGTATCCGTCAATAAAAACTCCACGAAAGCTAACATTTACCAGCCTCTCAGGAACATTTCGGAGTTCTCAGTTGGGATAAATATTTATCGGTAAACTTCGAGCTGCCAGAAATTCGTCGAAAACAACGAAATAAATTAAAAATTTACCAGATCCTCTAATATAAATTTGCGAGGGAAGATCTCTTGTTTACCGAGTTTTGATGAAATCTGGAATTTCAGGGGAAATCTTCTCAAACAATGATATACGGGAATGCGACACTGAGACGAAAGACGAAAATATGTCGAGAATTTTCATGTAACAGTATGAAAATCATGGTTGTGAAGGATGACAGTTAACATTTATTCTAACTGTAGTATTTGAGTTTAATCGTTGGTTTTATTTTGCGGGGTGAAGAGGTATAGAAAAGGCTGCAAGAAAAATCAAGGAGGAAACAGTTATCCTGTTTTACTGTCAGGAAAGCTTAGGTATATAAAAATTTCAATCGAAATTGGTGATATCGAGACTGTTAACAACTGCTGCCGGGTTTTCTTCAACCATTTGAAACAAATGTTTAGTAAATCATATTTTCCAGAGGCTACTGTTCCTTTTCCAACTACACTTTTGAAGTGGAAACTATAAATTCTCTACTTGGACTCATTGATTTCTAATATAGCAATAAGCGAAGGGAAACATTGAGAAATATTTTCAGTGATGTTGTTGTTGAGGTTGTCATTGCTTCCGTCATTCCTAAATATTTCCAGTTTGTTCAAAGTGATCGCTTATTCCATCTTTGGTTGGGTTGAATCATCTTTATATACAGTCAATGAATCATGTCTGGTTTTAGACCCCATGTATTTCCATTGATATGTCTTACCTAGCAACAGTACTACCTTCACTTTACTTTTGCGGTTGATCAAATGTTAGATCCACAACAATCTGGAATCTAGTATAACTCCTAGATGTTCTACCTTCTTTTTTCGCCTAGAAGTTTCAGAGTTCCCACTCCTTCTATATCTTTTTCCTCTTTGTAGATGCTGCTACAATCTAACAGGATCGGATTAGTTGTTTTATTTCATAACCACTATGATACAGAAAATATCTAATATCTCGCCTTCTATCAGGTTACACAGAAGTGAAGATGAAACTATTGCTACCCGCACCAAAAACTGAAAACAATTTTCTCTAAATTTGTATTGTATTCACCTTTTGCTTCTATTGTTGACATCTCTTCTATTTGATTCTGCAGCCGTATTTCTTCTTCGTTAACAGTTATGGCTGTCTCATCAACTCACGTATTCAGATAAGGAGCAACTGCATTATTTCCCACATGATGTTACAAGAGTTCATAGATTACTTTGAGATCACAGGGGAGGTGGAAAGATATGGGCGTGATTTAGAAAATTTCTCAAAACGCATGTTTTAAAATCCTTTTCTGAAAAATTTATACTTCGTTCAGTCTACTATTGAATAGTGAATAGAGTGAATATAAGCAAAATAAAATTTTTACATTACAAATTGGGGCAAATTTACGGAGTCATTGTGATGTCCTGGTTAAAAGATATGACCTTTATAGACCTTTTTTTGGGTATTTGTTAATTCGTTACCTTCCACAATCTGAAAAATATAAAAATTATAATGGAGAACTTTATACAAGTGTAGAAAGGCAAACTTTTTAGTTTACCCCGATAAGTTACTGCGTAAAAACCAAAGTATTTTTCACAAAGAAAAATCTTCTATTTATCAATAACTTTGTTATTGTTAAGAAATGATACGACACTTACCTTAACGTTTCGGAGGCCAAAATCTGCCTCCGTCTTCAGAAATGGACAAAAAAATTCTAATATATTGGCAGTTATTCCTTTTTGATTATTTATTTCTTCACTTCTTCGACAGATGTCAAAGGAGCTTTTTTATCGTATTATTTCTTAACAATTTTTTGACAGGTAAAATTGTTAAATATGACAAGTTACTGATGAATAGAAGATTTTTCTTTGTGAAAAATTCGTTGATTTTCACGTGATTTTCACATCGGGGTAAACTAAAAAGTTTGCCCTTCTACACTTGTATAAAGTTCTCCATTATAATTTTTATATTTTTCAGATTGTGGAAGGTAACAAATAGCCTGAAAAGGTCGATAAAAACTGATTTTCCTCCACAAAAAATGACTCTCGTAAAATATTTGACTAAACTATTTTTGCTGAGTAGTTTTATTGTTTGACGACAGTAATACACAATAAGAATCCAGTTTTCTGAAGTAAAACACGATGGCCTTGGAACTCTCCAATCTAGAACAGTAGTCTAGCCTAATAGCAAGTGCGTTGCTCAAACATTGAGAAACAAAACAGAGCTCACAGCCAAATTCATGTTCCGCTTCCTTACTTGTTTCTTGATCGAGAGCCGTACATGTGCCCAGTTGGAATGACTAGCTCTTGATTTGCAGAGACAAGGCGAAGGTCGGTTCTTGATTATTTATAGAAATTCAATTATGAGTGTTGAAAGAGGTCACCAAATTGAAAGATCTTATTTGGACGCCACCGTCATCTACAGAAATTTACAGAAATACTGTACCCCTTTTCAACACCTATCTTTGTAGACCCACAAAGTTACAGTGGGATATGAGACACTTCAACAATATCAATAAAACAAGGAATACGGTTTACTTGAGAGTTTTACTATTGAACGTGAATTGTCACAAGATAAAGGAAACAGAGTGTCAAGGTTCTGAAATTTTCTAGTCTTCCCAATGGTTGATTCAATGAGAAATATTACAAACTACAGGGTCTTATAGAGTCTAATGTATTAAACTTTACAACTTCTGATCGAAATCCTATTACCAGAAACCATCAAGGTTACTTGAAGCTGTTGTTTCACACTCCACCAAATAGTCTCCTCTGATTCTTGAGATCCTGGATTCCGGCAATCTTTTCTTTGTGTCCAATTCATTCCTGTTTTTATGCTATTAGTGGTTCTTATACTCTGATATTTTTGAGCTTGTATGCCTTTTATGCTTGTACGCTTTTTATGCTTGTACGATTTTCATGCTTGTATGATTTTTATGCTTGTACGCTTTTCATGACTTTGTGCTCTTACGATTTTGCATGGCAGAACTGTAATATAAAGAACTGTAATAAAAATATCTATGAAAACCTCAAAAGATGCAATTAATTCTTAATGATGATTCTCAAAAATTTTACCACGACGTGTTCTCTATCTGAAGTCAGGCACGGAAAATAACCTTTCAAAATGCAATCCTTTACACATATAATCGGTTCACAGTTCAGGCAATACTATCACCTGTTCCACTAGTCTCTTCAGACATACATACCGATTCTAAGTATGACATTACTAAAAGTAGAACTCTCTGTCTGTACCTCACCTCTCACTCTACGTTGATCACTATGGAAAACAACTCATCGTCAGGAAACAATGACGATATGGTTACTTCAATAATTCGCGAATAAAGAGAAGATAGTAGTCTGTAAAATACTAGCCTAAAGATCACTAGTTGTAATATCACGCTTTCCAGAATCTTATTTCACTTTGTGAGATGGCTACCTACCTCTTAATAAATACTTGCTAGTTGAAGATATTTGTGGAAGGGTTGTATTTATTGAGTACTTGGTAATTGAAGATATTTTAATGAGGACTTTGCAGCATGCTGAGATAGAGGGGAGGGATTTCTATTATCGAGCAACCACCCGTCGGATAATGACTGAGGTGGTAACAAAAAATGTTGCATCTGTAGTTGAACCGGCTTTCTTTTTGAAAAACTTCACTCATTCGTGCACATGGATTTATATGCATCATATGCATATATGTTGTGGAATTGGCCGCGGTGGTAGTGCGCCCGACTCACGATCGGAAGGCCGTGGATTCGATCCACGCCTCGACCAGATATTTTTCTCGAAAGAATTCATCTGGTTGAAGCTGGGATGATTCTGCAACCGTGTTATGAATCACACGTTAAAAGGTAAAACCTCGTTAGCCCTTAGCTCGCACGAGTTTCTCAACTTCTGAGAGTTGTCGTTCGTATGGGGGCGACAGCTGATTAACTGAAAAACAGATTTTGAACAAATTTAAACAGATTTGTAGAAATGATCTCTCCAAACGGTCTCTGCGAATACCTAAAACAAATGTGGTATACATTATGTTATCCATATTTGCTGCTGAAGAGCCGATAAAGGATATTATATAAAAGGAAAATGTTTAATTTTATAAAATGAAAGAACTAGAACAAAGGAAATGCCGCCAATTTTATCGTGGTATTTACTATTAATCTAACCTGTTCAATAATTACAAATGCGCCAGCTCGGTACAAAATACTCTTAGTTTTACTTTTCCTTCAGGGAGAGTGGTGTATAACTTCAAATTTTCGCCCTTTTCTGTAATTGTATTATCAACTTCAGCTAAACAATCAGCACTTGGAACCCCACAATATATAATCTCTTTGCAAATGGAAGTGGACACAGACAAAATATTATGTGAACTCTCTCTAAATATCAACTGGTAAGTAAAAAAAAATAACAAACACTCACATAACGCCTCTTTGAGTGTTCATGGTCAACCATAGGTTCCGTTGACCTACCAACACTTTTATTTCAAACTCTCCTGTATCCATTACAGGTTTATAATTTAACTACACGGATTTTTCTTAAATTTTGCACCACCCGCTTACAAATAAATTAACTACGCCGATTTAGGCCACTTTCCTCAGCCTCGAAAGCTGAGGGATGAGACTCCCTATCTCGTCTCGACGGGGTCCGGTGACCGACTTTTTTCCTGTCTCGCAAGAAACTCCCAAGCCCTCGCGTCAGCTACGCTATTCACAAAAAACTCATATCAGCGTTTTTTCAACCTTCCCAAGTGTATGATCATCGGCAGGATGCAATACATTTATTTGTTCAGTCTAAGTAAATTTTAACATGACCACAACGACGCTCGAAGGTCCGACAGTCATAAAGTAATTCAGCGCTTTCTCAACTGGAAAAATATCAACACCGAAGAAACGGGTGATCGACCTCGATCTCAATGAATAAAATAATATTTTATGTTACTCTCTCAATGGCCGTTATTACAGTCTGAAAGTTACTTTTTTGCATGATCTACACATCTTTATATAATGTTAACTTTTGAAATTGATTGGTTCCTTCCTTTCTTTGGAAGATTACCACAATTTTTGTATCAAGATGGAGAAGTAGAAGGCCAAAAACTTTCTTTGACAAACATTAATCTGTCCTAAAAATATGCCCTTCAATTTGAGGTTTTTATATATTGCACACTCTCACAGGAAAAGACAATATCGAATCATAAATTTTCATCAAGTCGAATTATATGGAGGATTTGGTCTTCCACGTCTTCGAATGGAGTATTTCTGTAAACGAAATTTTTAATCAAGACTGCACCCGACGTAAGGAATCATATCTATTTCCATTTTCTTTCAATAAATTTCATCAGTAGCGAAGTCTCGATCAGTATTACAGAAGTATGATTGCATTCTTCATCTATTCGGCTGAATGGGGTACAGATTTTCATTTCGAGGATATTCTCCCATTGAACAAAATCGATATTTATGCTGCCTATCGACGCAAAATTACTTCCGAATATATAACACCACTAAGTAAATGGAAATGCCTCACCCTACTTGGACTTTATGAAAGGTGTGTTTTCTTCCGGGGCTGGTTACGTGCATTAAGAAGTTCCAGGGTGAACGATTAGTTTCAAGATTGTTTTCAGTATGGTAGAATCCAGGACTAGATTGATTTCTGTCAATTTCCTGATTTTCTTTTTAGTACTTTTATCAATGACGCCCAGCAGTTATTATGAGGGTGGATATCCTATACATAGCATATCCTTTTGGCATACACTTTTTTTTTACTTTCTTGTTACTCAGATACTCAAATTATATTGTTCACACAGTGTCATCCACAAAGTTTGCACCATATGGGAAACTTATTTATTAACCTCAGGGCTAGTACTAGAGTGGCACGACAGGAGTAAAGGTAATCGCATTGCCGACTCTTTAGCCAAGGAAGCGGCTGGACTAAGAATTTTAGGACCCAGTGGCATCTAGTGCCTAATGACTTCGACAATTGCGGAACTAGTCAAGTGTTACACCCATGCTCGATCCTTAAAGAGATGGTACGGAACCAAAGGATGTAATCTTACCAGGATCACCTTGAGTGACCCTGGGAAGCTGGCGCCGAAGAAATATTTGGTAATGACCAGGAAAAATCTACGCCTAACAGTAGGATTTCTGACTGGTCACCTTTGAAGATGATCACTTGGTGATCGAAACGCGTGTCGAGGTGTTAAAAATAACGATTTGGCGTTGGGAAAAAACTCCAGTAATATTCTTTACTCCTATTTTGAAAAATCTCGGGAAATGTTATTTAGAAAAGTTGTTCAGCATCAAAAAATACATCTAGATTTGAAATCATGTCCATCTAAGCAAAGTTTTATTCTTTTATCCATTTTTTTAAATGGGCATTAAGAAAAAAACATTTGCTAAAACGATAAATAGACAGCACCCTGTATACGACGTTTTATTTTGAAAGCCTGTAATATTACGAACTACACAAGTATGGTGTTAACCACGGTCAATTATTTTGGAAAGTAATATAATTTTCAAAGTTTTTGATGCAAAGTTATATTTATTTTTTGTTAACACCGAAAATTACTAAACATAATATAGAATTGTAACAAAACCTTAATATTCAATAATATCAAATCACAAAACATCAAAATAAAATAGGTATGAACTCATTGATTTTCTGGAGATTTTCTGGTCAAAAATAATTCTCCAAAATAATCTCCAGTTTATTCCAAAATACCCATTATATTTTGATGTTTTGTGATTTTATATCATTGATCATTAACTTCTTGTTATATACTGTATAATTTTGAGTAATTTTTGGTGTTGACAAAAAATAAAAATTACTTTCCACCCAAAATTTTGAAAATTATTTTACTATTCAAAAAAATTGAACGTGGTTAACACCATAGTTGTGTAATTTGTAATATTGCAGGCTTTTAAATAAACCGTCGTATATAAGATGCTGTCTATTTATCGTTTTAGCAATTCTTTTTTCGTAGTCCCCACTTAAAAAAATGGGTAAAAAATAAAGCTTCGCTTGGATGGCCATTCATTCAAAGACTAATATACGGGTGTATTACATTTTCTTGAATTACAAAAGAAATGTCATATAGTGCAAAGTAGACCGAATTGTGTCAAATTCTATGACTAACTCAATGGTGAAAATCGCATATCGATATCTGTCATCGTTTCTGAGTTATAGCATATTTTTCGAAAATGTACATTTTCGAAACGTTGTTGTAACTTTTTTCTGTCATTAATTTCTTGTTTCTATGAAAACATTTGCAAAGCAATATTTATGGTTGGAAAACATTTTTTATGAGTCACCCTGTATATTCTTGCATATTGAAATAGAGCCTAAAATTACCTTTCCAAAAATGTAGAACACTTGATATTTTACTAGAGTCATGTTTGAAATACAGAGCTTTTAGGTTTTTTCATGTAGACTTTGAAACGCACACTTTGATCTCAAGTAGGCTTTGGACGATGCGGCGACAAAACAGAATGCAAATATTAACTGGTAGCTGTAAAATTTTGATTTAAGCAGTAAAGACGCTCTTGGAATAGTGGTTTTTGTTCAATTTTCCAACACATTCGCAATGAAGTATGGGAATTATGAAAAATGTGATACGTTAGTCTGTTTTATACAAACCAGGCAAAATGTAGAAACAGCAAACAATTTGTATCACGAGAGGTATCCAGAGAGAAGAAAACCTTTCATAGATATTTTCGCAAGATTGCGACACAACCTCATTAATGGTGGTCAATTTGAAAAGAAAAGACCAAAATTACATAAATCAAATAGGGGTAAGGAGTTAGAAATAGTTGTTTTAGGAGCTGTTGAAAATAATCCCAAAGCGTCAACCCGAAATTTGGAAATATCAACAGGCCTTCTAAGAATTAACGTTAGGAGAATTTTGAAAAAATACAAATTCGAACCGTACAGGAACCGTACCAGGGTTATATTTTTGTCGAAAAAGCCTCAATAAATAAGTTTCCCATATGGTGCATCCTTTGAGGATAACACTGTATAATTTTGTTGTCACTGATCAATATACTGATTTATTAGGATTGTGGCTCCTCACTCACTTTTTTTCCTCTGTAGAGATCCGGTATGCCGTGACTGTCATCGTCACAGACCACCAATGGGGAATGTTCCTCCTGACGAAAATCAAGTAGTTTTCATAAAAGAGCTCTAAAACAACGCCTTTTAAACTTATCATTTCAACCTTTTCCTTTAAAAAATTATTTACATACTAAAAAAGAGGAATGAAATAATGCTTTCAACATTTAAAGGGATTCGTTTCTATTTCACCATTTGGCAACATCGGTTATAGCTAATAAAGGACAATGAATCTGTTACCTGTATGAGACAAACAATGATGACATATTGCAGAGGAGTGCTGTTCTGTTTACTTATGTTCCGAGTTCCGAGACATTATGTGACATATGACATTTTGTGCACGTAACCTATCTTCCTCTATATAAATAAATAACAAAACAACTGTTGTTTATGTGGCTCGTGGAAGTGGTATTGAACTATAGTTTATATTTTGCCTTAATTGTTGATTTATGAAGATAATTTTCCTTTTTTTTAAAGTAGAATATCTAGGTACGTATAATTTATTTCAACTTGATATAAGCGCTGTTGCCAATATGTGAATCAGAAACAAATCCTTTCAAAAATCAAAACCCAACATTTGAAACATCAATTTGAATACTTTTCGAAGTGAATTTGAAAAACTCATGAATTAAACTCAACTTTATTTTGTTCAAACTTGCATTTGCTGTAATAACCCAAATTGAGGAACATTCCCCATTATAACTCTTAGCGTAGCGGGTTACATTTTTGGCGCCCAACGTGGGGCGCAATCAGGGTTCTGAAAACGGAAATATTTCTCAAAACGTCAACCTTTTATTCCATTAGAATTGAAAATGTCTTATTATACGACTTATAAAATTCCGGACTGAATTCTTTGGTTTCCACAATTGTGAAATTAAGTATAAGCTAGAAAAAAAAAAAACGAATAACAAGCAAATGAATGCATTTTCTTTTCCACCTTAAAAACCGTTCGTCGAACGAAAAAGAGGCAGGAGACCATTTTAATGAGAAGATAGATGGAAATTAAAAAATTATATTTATATGAAAGAAGGACAGTGGCGTTACCAAGATTTTGATAGAAATATGGCAGGGCATGTTAACAGGGACGCCACTGGCGCCAAGGACGCCATTAGAAAAACCTCAACCATATAAAAATGTCTTTTTATGCGTACTCTGCATGTTATATAATTTTTAAAAAGCCATAGCGGTTTCAAAGATATCAGGGGGACTATTAATTTTTTGTGAAATTTCAACAACTTGTATTTCAAAAATGAAGCGATTGCGGACCTATGTTTATAAGAGAAATTTTTCTCAAAATCATCCAAGGATTATCGCTCTTCAGGATCCGCATTCAATTATGAAACACACTTCATTGAAACCTACAATTTGAGGTTATACTAACTGAATGAAACCTGTATCTTTTGCTATCCTAATAACAATAAAATAATTGCCAACAGAAAGACATACAAAAGTTGAAAATATATGTCATATTTTGATTAAATATTGAAATGTGAGGAATTGGTGGGTGATACGTTTGTTTTTGAAAAATCAGCATACTAATTTACATGGGAATTAACTGAAGTTGTTGAAAATGTTTTTTCATCATTGTCCTGTGTTGCCACAGGTATTTGAGCCAAAATAGGGCGACATACAATCATGGACAATCATTGTAGCAACCTCTTCAATGAAACAGTGTTCTTAATAATAGATAGATAGATACATTTATTCAGGTAATAACATATTTTAATAATGATATAACATTGAATGATAAGTAAACAATTTTGAAGGCTGAGCTACCTGAGCAGAGCTTGAGTTGTAGGATCAACCTATAAACAACTCAAACGTTGATTATATATATACACATATGCATACGTATACACATATATACACATGCATATATACATACATATATACATACATAATCACATACATATAATATGAAGTATCATTGTTGCATAATAAAGCAAATACTCATACTGACAATGTAAATACAAATTATACAAATAGTTGGAAGGAAGGAAAACTGATGGAAAGAGAGAGTTATAGTCGAAGAGGAGGTGGAATTGGATTGTTTAACACATGCAAGATTTTACCTACAATAGGATGTAGTTTATATCCATAGCCTAGAGAGAACTTCGATTAGGAATCCAGTTCATAGACAGATTTCTATATGTCATAGTTCTGATTCACATATTCTTTCAGTTTTGACTTGAAATTGTATTTATAGGAGACTGCTTTAATGTCTTAAGGAACTAGGTTTATTAGTTTTGAGCCAGAGTATGATATAAATCCCTGACTGCTGTTGATCTACACAACAAGGGACATTCGTTTTTTGATGAAGTTTGACTCGGGTTTTATAATTATGATTTATATTGGGGTGGGGTTATTATGCATCCATAATATGTAGTGTATAATTTTCTCACATCAAATGAGTCTGATATAGTGTACTGATATATTGTATAGTGCTACTGTGGAGTATCTTTTTTTACGATTGAAAATGGTTTCCAGGATAGTATTTTGCATTACCTCCATGTGTGCATAATTCCATGTGTTTTTCATATACTTATTTATTCAAAAAATAAGGTGAATATTCATTTTTCTCAAAAAAATATTTATTCAATTATCAATTTTCATTTTGTTTCAAGTTAGCAACGACTATATCAACAATATCATCGGTTGTTGATTTGCTGAGACCCTCGATGCATTTTTTTTTCGATAGCAGAAAATTGACGAGCACAAAAAACATTTTTAACTTTTATGCCTTCCAGCAATAAACTAGACATTCTGAATAGATGAAAGTGAGAACATAGGGCCGACGCGAGTATCCAACATAAAAATAATGAAAAATCGCTAATCGAATCTACGTAGCCCGCGAAATTTGAACATTTTACTTTTTTTTTAACAGCACACGTATCTTTGTGATCTTATAACATTTCAGAACTACCAAAACGAAACAGTTTAATCAACAAACGAACATTTTCATGTACTAACAACAAACAGTGGAAAATAATTCGGGCAGAAAAGTCTCAATAATTGACGGGCGAGAAATATATAGCTGCAATATTTTACAGCCCGTTAAGATTTACATCAAAACAGCTCTAATATATTGTTCTCATTCAAAATTTAACGTATAAAGCACAAAGTCGTTGCTACAAGTTTTTTGATAAACATCGACTGAGATTGCCGACGGTGAAAAGCTTTCCGAGATTTATGATTCCGCTTGATTTTTCCACGGTCGCAAACAGTTCAGAGTGGATTCGGGATATGAATTTTTCAGATTTATTTTTTGCGAGGTAATTGTGTTGTCCAACTGCGGTAAATTCACTTGGGAATTTTCTTTGGAGGAACTCTCAAGAGGGTCAATTGAGTGCTGAAGTATTAGAAATTTGATACATTCATGTCGAGCTCAAGTATATGAATTTCAAAAAAAAAGAAAAAAATATTTTTTGTCAATCAACATAATTATGCAGTGACACCAATGTGATCTCGGCACTATTGCTATTTTTTTTTGTAGTGGACTGAGAAACAGAAATAAATACGCTAGCTCATTTTGAAGTAATTCGAGATAATTCCATACGAGATTGCTTGGGTTTCAAAAATGTTTCAACGATGTGTATCTCCAAAAGTATTCCAATTCTGTCTGTGACCTTAAAAGTACAGTGCTTTTCTTTAATGTCCCCCTCTTTATTTTTTGAACAGGACAACTCAAAAAATTGAAGTTTGGGAAAATGAAATTAATGAGTGAATACTTTATTTTAAAGTAAAATTGACAGATGGAACTTTCAAGATGGCAACTGGGCGCCATCTGGAAAAAAAATTAAATAGAAAGGAGGGTCTTCTGACATATTTTGTTGAAGCTCCTGACAAATGCTTCATATCCCTAGAATATAATGTCAATATCTTCAACTACTACAAAAAGGCGGAACTTTTAATAATTGCCTGAATATATTGACATTTAACTACATAATAAGAGGTAATGAGCTTGAGGTCAGTTCAGAAGATGCTCGATATGGTTGCCTTGAACTTCTTGACACATGATCAGCCTATCTGATATTTCATGGCGAACATTTTCGAACACAGTAACGTCAATATCGCTACAAATATTTATTATTCTGTGCCGTATATCCAACATTGAAGCAGGTTCGATTTCGTACACCTTTTGCTTCAAATAGCCCCACAAAAAAGTCCCAAGGTGTGAACCTGGCGAGCGGGATGGCCATTCTGTAGGACCTCGACGGCCAATCCAACGACCGGGAAAAGTAGTATCCAAATAGTTTCTTCGACGATTTCAGTGATGAGAAGGTCAACAGTAGTTTCCAGCATATTCAAATACAGTTCCCCAATAGAATTTTGATCAAATGGTTTCCTAATATTCCTGCCCAAACGTTATTATTGGGTATGTGTATCCCGGAAAACGTGAGGGTTGGTGTCACTTCAATAACGGAAATTTTTTTTGTAAATATTGCGGTTTAAAAAAATGTACATTCGTCACTAAAACAAATATTATGGAGATAGGTAGGATGCTTTGCAATGGTTTCCGTCATGGCCATCTTCAGTTAATTGGTGTACCATTTCAATTTTGTATGGATGATACCTATTCCTCTTCAAAAGTCTCCACACAGTAGAATGAGACACCTCACAAACACTCGCGACGGAATAAGTAGACTGTTCAGGATTGATTACCATCTCACCAATTATTTGCACTTGCTGTTCTTCCGGAATGGACGGATGACCTGGGGGCTTTTCGTTATGTACACTACCGGTAGTTGTGAATTTGGATACAAGTTCCCTCAAATATTTTTTATAGATGAGACGATTCGGAAAACGCTCATTGAAATCGTTTCGGTCTCGTGAAAGTTACGCGTCGCACCGTAAATAAATCGCTTCAATTTTTTTTTCCAATGGACGAGAATTGACCATTTCAGAGATTGTTGACGTGATACCTTTCTACTAGTAAAACAGAAAACTAAATGAGAATATTCTAACTGAACAATGATATTCATTGTCGTACTGACATTTTTTGTCGTCTTTATAAACAAATAATACATTAACAAACCTTACCGGGTTATTGGAATTGCCATATGAGAGATAAAAAGGAATATTCCTAGAAATATCGATATTAATATGTTTGTCTTCAGGAAATTATTAAATGTTCCGCCATTTTGTAGTAGGTGAAAATATTGACTTCGCCATCAACTGTCAATTTCACTTCGAAATAAAGTATTCATGCATTAATTTCATTATCCCAAATTTCAATTTTTTCAGTTGACCTGTTCAAAAAATAAAATGGGGGGGAACTGAAAGAAACGCACTGTATATGGTGGTAACGCACGTGCAACTCACTAAGAAGATACAACAAAACCTCGGGCTGGAGACAAAAGAGACCCACTATCAGTAGCAGGGGTATATCGCATACCGTGCAGTTGCGAAAAGGTATACATTGGACAACCAAAAGATCCATGAAAATAAGACTGAAGGAGCATGGAAGAAACAGTAGACTAGGCCAAACGGACAAGTCGGCTGTGCGGAACACGCTCTCAATGAAGGAAACCACAGGATTCTGTTTGAAAACACGAAACTAATTGCTCCCGACCAGGGATACCATAGCCAACTGATACGGGAGGCAATAGAAATCCACATACACACGGATAATTTCAACCGAAAAGAAGGAGATATGAACCCCAATCGAATATGGAATTCCATTCTAAGAAGTTCAAGAATAGAAAACACCATGACGGCAGGTAGAAAAGCGCCAACGAATGTTATTAACAATGTACCTAATCCAGTTACAGATATTAGCACACCAAACTACCTGAGTCAACATAAATACGCTTTACGCAGTCGTAATTTCTAGTCATCGGAGATAAATTCAAGATTAATAAATCTCTGAGGGAGCTAGCCGAAAAATCTACGGTCTTCAAACCCAAGAAATAGTGACACTGAAAACCTCAGTCGCGAAAGCCTCAACCATTTTGTACAGACCTACTCGGTATTTTAACATGGCGACCAGGTATGAACAAAATCAAAATGTTCTTTATTGACTATTCTCCATACAATTTTAAGGTATTTTTTTGTGGTGTTTATAAAATATATACAATACAAAATATATATACAAATATACAAAATGTACACAAGGGTTTCCCCAATGGAGTGGGACAATGGGAAGGATTGGGATGGGTAGTGAATGGGGTAGAGGGAGTGGCAGGAAAAGACCCCGATACATTTGCGCTCTCAAGAATTCCGCACGGAAGAGAAAAGCGCCTCCACACAGTCCCCCGATGGGACAGTGGGAGACGCCCTCGCTGGTGTTGGCGGTTGGCTCTCCACTCAAAAACGCCTTATATCAGCCTCATCTATAGTTTTCTGCTTCCTGCCGAGGCTTACGCGGAAGTTGTCATTCTGTCGCGTTTCGGTACTTCTCAGAGAATCATTCGTCTGTTTGTTGGTAGCAGTTGTCGATAACCCCCTGGAAAAAGTTCATTAAAAAACCAGGTAAGAGTATTTCTGCTATCACGTCATCATGTGTGCGTGAATACTCTTATCCAATTTTCCCATGAACTAAGCGCGATCGCATTCGCGCCGTTCACGGTATATATCCAGTTCTTCATAGACTAGCCCGCGCTTACGGCGCTGTCCATGATAGCTTCTAACTGCCGTGACGTCCCTCGTCAGCGGGCTTTTCGGTAGAAAGAACTTGAAGCATTTCTGAGCCAGTCTCCTGATATGGTCGGTGACTGACTCCACTTCTGCCAGATCTAACAGATTGTTCAATGAAATGTATCTGTCACTGTTAGTGTAAATACGGAGCACCTTATTCTGCATTATCTCGAGGTATGAACAGGTATGTTTCAGTATAAATGTATAGTGCGGTATTATCAAGGCAAAAATCAATGGACACGTTTTTACGATGGTACTTAGAAAATTGAGAGTTATCTGGAGTTTCATAGAACCATATTCGTAGAGATTTTTGATAATCTCAACGTAACTGATCGTAAAAGAGTGTTCTTTCAACAAAACGGTGCGCCTCCAGATGTAATATCTAGCAAAAGCTATGCATGTTATTATATATTCTAGCTTCGGAAACAAATACATTTTTTTTTATTCTGAAATTAAAAGACGGTCCTGTGCTTCATACAATGTAACATTTCGGCCAGACCGTGGAAGTGTTCATAAAAAATGCATCTGCTTTTCCTTGGCCAGACGCATGAAAAATACAAACTTATCGAAATTTAACAAAACGGGCAGACAAGCATATCAGTCCAAACCATGAAATCTACAGATTGCAAGTCAAGCAAAATATCGGTTTTCCGTTGAACCAGTGTTTCGGGGGGGAGGATTGAAGACACACGGATAAACGGAAGCTAAGGATTGGACATGAACCACCAAAGAGGCGTTATGCAAGTGTTTTTTTTGTTTATATACTAACCACTTGATATTGAGAGAGAGAGAGAGAGTTTACATATTATTTTGTCTGAGTTTACTTTCTATTTACAAAGAGGCTATAACATATTGTTGGGTTCCTAGTGTGGATTGTTGAGCCAGAGTTCAGATTACAATTGAAAAAACAGGAAGCAAATTTAAGATTATGCACCACTCTTTCTAAAGTGAAAGGGAATCCAAAGGTATTTTGTATTGAATTGGTGGGTTTGTAGTTGTTTAAGAAGTAAATAGTACAGACAAATTGCTGGCGTTTCCATCGTTCTATTTTCTTTTATTTTATAGAATTTAACAATTTTTTTTTAGGATTTCACACATTTTTATTTTTGTTTGTCCATGAAGTCATGTTTGTCCAAGAGTTTTACTCATTTTCTCTTGGACTGAGAAAGACACCATCCTCGTAGAGTAAGATGAAGATAAGAAAACAAAAACTAGAGATTTCTCAGCCTATCTATCGAGAACAGAATAGTGAGTGAAAAGTATTTTAACTGATACGTAGCTAATGAGCCCGAAACCGATCTGCAAGTGTGCCCGTTCCAAAATTGAAGGTCAACTCTTTCAGTTGTATTGCCAATTGCATATGCAGGAAATTTTCCTGCACTGAGGCCTGTCGGATATAATACAACGCCCTTCGTGGTATTAGCCAGGAGAGTAGTTGTTTTCTGATAGGCATAAGTTCATTCAATCTACTGTGTAGGTATATTCGAGACTGGCTTGAACGTTTGAAGTTCGTTTCTTTAGATTTAACTGATATTGAAATTCAATTATAGCATATTCAGCATCGTTCTGAAACCACGTAATGAGAGAGGAATATAAAGAGGTGTACCAAATGATCGGAATTCCACAAGACTGGCTCTTCGTACAACCAGCGGAACTTAAGAAAGATCAAGCTCTCGAAAACAAAAAATTAGAATACTTTTAATGAGAGACCTTCATAAACACTCCATTGTATACAGTCTACGTATGGCCAGCTATTACACTGGTGAGCCCAGTCAAAGCTAAGGATACTACAGTGGTGACTTTTCTAATGATCGTGTTATTACTACCAAAAGACCAGTTTGTTGGCTACTTTGTAACAAAACGTGTGTTTTTCTAAAGTTATAATTGTGACAAATGTTTCATTATCAAGAACAATGAGCCGAAACTTCATGTCATAAACTGTCTTCTTTAATGTGAGCCTGATATTCCCAGGGGTATATTAACAGTATATGAACCTCCTGATAGACTTCAATAGCTGCTCGTCAATTAAATTAGAGCCAATCGCTTTTCATTCATCTAATTGACGAGGTACATAGAGAGACATCATGTCGTCCCACTCTCGCAGATGATGCATTTGATTAGTTATGGCAATTCGGTCAGAATCTGATGGGCCGTTATAATGTGAATTCAGAGAATTTGCTTATGAGACATGTGGAACGCTGGGAAATTGAAGAGGAATGTCGAAGTACGTAATTATGTAGGAGGTACACACGAAAAATAAATATCTTTTTGGTTTACGAAATTTCAAACAAAAATTCCGTTGGATATGAATGTTCCCAACAATTTTCAGTTCACTGAAAACCTGTAAACATTTTAGTAATGTCACAAGAAACTGTAAAAGGATCAAATGTTGCTCATAGCAGGCATAATTGTTACCATTTCTAGTTTGTTGCAAGCTCAAAAAAATAGCAGCATGACTACCCTTATAAATATTTTCACCTCCGATTGATATCAGGTCCTAGAAGTCCTCTTTCAAAAATTGAGTGCTACATAGGTCAGAATATGTCACTACCACATACCGTCGCTGATTTCAATGAAAACTTCTATTTTCTTCGAGGAAGTGTTGGAACCTGAGATACTAACGACGATGAATAATTTGAAAAATAAATCATCGAGTGGATTTGATGATATAACAGTGAAAGCTCTGAAATATGTCATCCTAACAGTATCGGGCATTCTAGTGAAGCTCATAAATAAATCAATATTTGAGGGAGTTTTTCCTGAAGTCTGGAAAACTGCAAAGGTTATACCAATACATAAAAAAGGCTACAAAGTAGATATTGACAACTATCGCCATATTTCATCAAGTGTGCCATCAAAACTACTAGAAAAAATAGTTGCAAATAAAGTTGTTTCATTTCTTGAAGAATACAAAATCTCATCTGATCAGCAACATGGCTTTAGAAAAGCTAAATCGGTTGAAACAGCTATTGCTAGTAAATTTGAGTTCATTTACAATAGCATTGATAAGGGAAAGTATGTAGTCTCAATCTTATTTGATCTAGCGAAAGCCTTTGATTCAGTAAGAAATGAAATTATGTAAATTGTACAACATTGGTATCAGAGGATTCGTACTTGAATGGGTTAAGTCATTTTTATGTGACAGAAAAATGATTGTGACTCTGAATAACACCGCATCACATATTCAAGATATTATACGTTTGTTTGAAGGTGATTGACAATGTTTCGTGATGAATTTCACTAGTTCGGACTTCCATTGTCTACTATATAAAATGATTTGAAATCCCTGAAACAAGTAAAAAAGAATAGTTAAAAAAGAATAGTTGAGAATAACAATTATATTAAGCAACAATAAACCTGAAATGAAATGATAGTGAAGTAACCTACAAGTAAAAATATAATAATTGAATAAATAAAAATCAAAGGAATGCAAAAAGAAAATAATAAAAAATAGAAAAGTGTAGAGATTCCAAGTCACGTTAGTTCACGACGTTTCGATTGTTGGTATCTACAATCGTCTTCGGGTGATGACTGGACTGATTCCTCCTCCTCCTCCAACTGAAGGACGAATTCTTTACACAAGATGAGGGACTACCAATGGGATCGCCACTTTCACCAGTCATAGCCAACATATATATGGAGTGGTTTGAAACTCTGGCCATTGAAGAAGCCCACAAGAAACCTCGAGTCTGGTTGAGATATGTTGACGACACCTTCATAATATGGAACCATGGGAATACTGAACTAGACGCCTTTCTGAAACACATCAACAGCGTGAGACCTTCCATCACTTTCACAATGGAGAAGGAAATCCACAATGAATTGCCATTCTTAGACGTTTTGGTGAAGAGGACCGACACTAAGTGGGAAACATCTGTATACCGAAAACCCACTCATACGGGACAGTATCTGAACCACGAATCCAACCACCATCAATCGACAAAAAGAGGAATCATCAAGACTCTATTAGACCGTGCTTTTGGGCTCTGTAATACAAAGGAAGGTCTCGAGAAGGAACTAGACATCATCAAAAACGATCTTCAGCGAAATGGATACTCCAAAGCGATGGTAGAAAAGACTTTGGCTAAAAGACAGCAGAAGCCTCGCAAGGAAGAGAAGCCGTCACAACCAGTGCTTGCACTTCCCTACATCAGAGGATTATCGGAGAGGATAAGAAGAATTGGTTCCAAGTACAACATTAGAACCTGTTTCAGATCCGGTAACACTATTCGTAGCAGCCTCACGAAAACCAAGCCCCCAAACGCGGACTGCGATTCCAAGAATTGCATTTAGCGGATACCCTGTGAGTGCGGAAAATCCTATATTGGTGAAACTAAGAGGCCATTGAATGTTCGCATTGCCGAGCACAAGAAACACACACAGCGAGGAGAAACCAGCAAATCAGGAATAGCAGACCATGTTTGGACCCATCAACACAACATCGAGTGGTCCCAAGCTGAGATCTTGCACAGAGAGGAACATTGGTTCAGGAGAAAATTTAAGGAAGCCGCATACATGTTGTCCAACAACGTATTCAGCCAGGCCAGCGTAGATATACAAAACATATGGAAACCCATCATCAAACGGAAAATGGCCAACTCCCGCCAAATCGGTCATCTCTCACGGAATCAGTGAAGCGGAAAATGGAAAGTAGAGAAAGTGAAAGTATTTCAACGACCTATAAAATAGTCATCTCTCGGAGGAATCAGTCCAGTCATCACCCGAAGACGATTGTAGATACCAACAATCGAAACGTCGTGAACTAACGTGACTTGGAATCTCTACACTTTTTTATTTTTTATTATTTTCTTTTTGCATTCCTTTGATTTTTATTTATTCAATTATTATATTTTTACTTGTAGGTTACTTCACTATCATTTCATTTCAGGTTTATTGTTGCTTAATATAATTGTTATTCTCAACTATTCTTTTTTAACTATTCTTTTTTACTTGTTTCAGGGATTTCAAATCATTTTATATAGTAGACAATGGAAGTCCGAACTAGTGAAATTCATCAAGATATTATACTTGGTGTACCACAAGGTTCAATATTAGGCCCGCTGCTGTTTTCAATCTATATTAGATGAGTTAGAAGAGGACAAAAATTGGTAGGTTAAAGACACTGTAGTTCAAATTCAAGAAAGAACTAAAAAATTGGCTCAGAAATTCTGATCGAACTCTGTTTCATTAAATCAATAATCAGCACACTTTCTGAAAAATAAATTAATTGTAATGCCTATCTCACTAAATACAATATGACTTTTATACGTGAGAATAAAACCCCCTGTAGAATGAACTCAATCCCATCAAGTCCTTATTTATTTCATATTATGTATTCAGTTTGATTTCAATTCATTATGCTTATTGATTTTTAATAGTTTATATCTATTTATTGTATGGAATTCAATTCATTATGCCAATTTATAGTTAACAGTTTATAATCTATTCATTGTATGGGATACTCTCATGACATCATCATGCTACAAGAAATGCAGATCTGTTCATACAGCCTCGATACAAACTCACAAGGTCTATTAAAAATTCATTGGATATCAATCTCTACAATCATCTTCCTAATTCGTTCAAAGTGCTCAAAGCTCCTTCAAAAACAGAATCAGAACTGTTTAAGTACTTCAATTATGCCGATTTAGATTTGATTTTATTTCATCTGATATGTGAAGCTCATGTTTATACATATTTGTTTTTTGACACTTTCAAAAATGTTAGACTGATTATTGTAATGTTCAAAATCATCTTTCATTTTATTCACAATTTATAATTCAATATTTTCAATATTTAACGAAAGTCATTTTTTGTGGAAGAAAAAATCAGTTTTTCATCGACTTTTTTTGGGTATTTGTTACCTTCCACAATCTGAAAAATATAAAAATTATAATGGAGAACTTTATACAAGTGTAGAAGGGCAAACTTTTAAGTTTACCCCGATAAGTTACTGCGTAAAAATCAAAGTATTTTTTACAAAGAAAAATCTTCTATTTATCAGTAACTTGTCGTATTTAACAATTTTGCCTATCAAAAAAAAATTAAGAAATAATACTTATCTTTTACGTTTCGGGGGCCAAAATCTGCCTCCGTCTTCAGAAATGGATAGAAAAAATGGATTTGAATATATTCGCAGTTATTCCTTTTTTGATATCTTATTTCTTTACTTCTTCGACAGATGTCAAAGAAGTTTTGAAATATGAAATTATTAAATGTTGTTGATTGACAACTGAAACATTCGATGTAATACAAGGTACTCTCCGATATCAGTTTGTTGCCATTTCGCCACTATCCAAAGTTTTCTTCAAGATGGGTAGCCAAGTACGGTCTATTTCTAAGGAGTTATTCGAGATACAATTCTCTCCAGACATGAGAATATACGCTGATTCTTTTAGCTTACGTCTCTTAGAATGAGGCTCATTGGTAATCATTCTTGTCCTATTCCATTCCACCCGATGTTCACCGTCTGATTTCAAAATGTGTTCTGATAATTTTGATCCCGTCAATTGTCTATTTTTTATATAATTTCGATGTTCATTCTCACGCACTTACAATGGTCTCGAGGTTTCACCAATGTAACTTCTACCACAAGAACAAGGTATTTCATAAATACAATTTTTTGTTTTATCTTCAGTGTTGTTGGGTTTTGTATGTGTGAGTATAGATCTCAGTGTATTTTTTGTTTTGAAAGTAGTTCTAACATCATACCTATTTCCAATTCGTCTTATTTTTTCAGATAGTCTTGGAGTGTAAGGTATAACGTTAGTTGTGAAAGGTGTCACTGGATGTTGAGTCGGTAATTGTTTAGTTGGATGTTGTTGAATTTGTGAAGCTGTTTGTAAGTTCGTTTGGTTTTTAATTGACTCTTTATTTTTTATTGCATTTATCGTTGAATTCATGAACGAATCTGGATAAGTGTTATCTTTCAAAACAGATTTAATTAATGATATTTCTTTATTGAGTTTTTCAGTTGAATTGCATATCGTTTTAGGTCTTTTGTAAAGTCAATTCATTATACCTTTTTTAACACTTGCATGTTGATTTGATGTATAGTGAAGATATCTATTTGTATGTGTTTTCTTCCGATAAAAATGTGTATAAAATTGATCTGATGACGTCTCTAACATTATATCAAGGAAAGGGAGTCAACCATCGTGTTCAATCTCCATTGGGAATTTCATTGTCGGCTCCCGCTCGTTGATATAACTCAAAAAAGCATTCAGGTCATCATGGTTTCTATTCCAAACAGCAAAGATATCGTCAACGTATCTCCACCAAACTTTGGGACTATTCTGATAAGTTTCAACAAAAGATTCTTCAAAATACTCCATATATATGTTACTTAAGATGGGAGATAAAGGGGAACCCATAGCCATGCCAAATTCTTGTTGATAGAAATCATCTCCATATTGAAAATAGGTTTTGTCTATACTTACATAAAAGTTTGCCCTTCTACACTTGTATAAAGTTCTCCATTCTAATTTTTATATTTTTCAGATTGTGGAAGGTAACAAATACCCAAAAAAGGTCGATAAAAAAAATATTTTCAACTTGTGACTAGTTTTTTTTCTATGTATATTTTAACTGTCTTGCAAGAAACATTCAAGCGTAAAGTTGTCAAATAAATATATCTATCTGGGGTAAGTGATCATTGGGCTGAGCAAGCGCTCTGAGCAACGAATGACAGCCTATTAATGAACATTATAATTATTATCATTATTATTATTTATGATTTATAGGGAAAGTGTTTAGAATAAGTATTCCAGTTGAGAAGGTCAGTATTGAATAATCTCTTCAACTCAGACTCTATAATATTGAAAGTATGATGTAGAAAGGAAGAAAGAAATATCGATTTTACTGAGAGATTTTGAAGGTTTTAGACATTTAATTTAGCCAAGAAACACAATACGTTAAAGATTTTCATCAAGTATCGACCGATTCCGTATGATACATTCAATTCTCAACTTGATATTTTGTTTGGTGCTCTCCAACTTTTAGAAGGTTTAGATTTGTTCGCTTAAAGTTAAAGGCCTCCTTGTTTTCGTCTAAAATAGAGTAGCACATATATACAGTGTCTTAGCTTGATTTGTCAATATTCCATATAACATGAACCAAAAGAATATCCCAAAAACCCGCATTCAAATCTATCCGGCTCATCCCCAAACAGCAAACTTCTCCACTTCCATACCTCTTCAAGCTAGGATGGCTCTGAAAACCGATCGTCCCGAATATAAATCCTCTAGATACAAATATAAAATCGCAGACACAAACAAGAAAAAAAATCACCTGCTCATTCCAATAAATTTCCAATCTGACGCAACGCTTCCGCTTTTATTTATGGCGAAAAGAAGAAAAAACATTTCTGCAAGATATCCTTGAGATTGCGGAAAACTAGTTCAAAAGCCTCCCACCAATCGAGAATCAATAACCCGCACTCTCTATAAATCCGAGTTTTGCACGGTCGGAGCCCATACGACGAATACAGGGTGTCCAAGATTGGGACACCCTGTATTCGTGGGAAACAAGTGTAGCTCCTTGATTTATTCGAGATCGTTTATCGGTCCCTGATCGACGATATCAGTAACGTTCAGATGTTTTTTCGCATTCAAAAAGACGAAAACATCACACGCAAGAGCGATGTTGGTGTGCATTTGCTAGTTTGCCAAATGAATGTAAGGCAGGAGCAGAGTTGATACCTTTGAATTCTAATAGATATTTTCTACTGAAAATCGCGAAACTCTCAGTTTTCAATGATATATTGGTATAATACTAATGACCGAAATTGAATATAGATGCACGTCATGAGGGTTACGTGATTGATAACACTGATTCATTTTCCTTGACGAGGACAACCGAGACCTTATTCCAAAGAAAGGAAAAAAACAATTGATTTCAAAATGAAATCTTCATAAAGATGTCATGTTTCATGATTTTGTCAACCAAATTTTCAAAAAGTAATTAAAGATAAAACACCAATCGTTAGTAGGTATATAGCATGCATATACGCAAAGCTGACAACAAACAGAATATGAGACAATACCTGAATATGACAAAGCCCAAATATGACTTACACCCTGAACAGGATGTATCTACACCTCACTTATTACAAACATACCTACTACACTTACCCTGAATATGGAATTTACTATAAGTATCAATAGGAGAAAAATAATAAAATATAAAATAAATAATTATTCACTGTTTTATTCATATATTCACCAGTTGCAATTTTTTTTAACAAGATTATATATTGATGTGCTTCAAAATATGTATACTACTTTTTTATTATTGTATACTATATTGTTATATAGTATTTAGTTTCAAGTTTAATATCGCATACAAACGATAGTTTCATAATAAAGCTTCCTGAACATTTGATCCTCTTGTTTGTTCTTTTAATAATAATAATAATAATTATGCGGTCAGAACGCCTTAGTGCAGGTACTTCAGGTACTGTAGGTAAATTTGCCTATATTTGGGTTTCATCAGGTATTATCCTTTGTGTTGGATCTTCTCTAGGTTTACTGTTTCTATAAATATGTATTGCTTTGTGTAGTATATTGAATGTTCGGTCTTTCGTGAATAAACATTATTATTATTATTATTATGGAAAGAAGTAAATTTCAGAAACAAACTGAAAGAAAAAAACCCCTCGAAACAACTAATTTCATATGAACATTGGGTGACACAAAAAGAAAAATACTCTCGAAAACTGATTTTACATATAAAAAAGTTAATTATTTTTTTTCCTGTTATTCAATGTTTACATGAGAGTAGTTGTTTCGAGAGGGCTTTTTCTTATAGTTTGTATCTGAAAGTTACTTCTTTGCATGATCTACACATATTTATAGAGTTTATTTTGAAATAAATTGTTCATCTTCCTTTCTTTGGAAGAATCTCACACTTGTTTATGTAAAAGAATTATGTAGAAATCCAAAACACCTCTTTCCCAAAAAATAATCTCTCTTGAAAATATATTCCTTGCAATTGAGGACATTTAACATGTAAACATCTGAAGTGAGATATATATGAGGGTGATACAAAAACCACTTGAAAGGCAATACGCCTACGCAAATCGAAAATAAGTTGAATTCTGTGTATGGGTACTCTGCACCTTCATTTACCACAGTGAAATTTCAGGCAGCTGAATCTATAAGTGGCTGGAAGAACTTGAGAGACAATGAACGTTCGAGAAATCCAAAAACTGCAACTACCGATAAAAACATCGCCAAAGTTTACCAAATGGTGCTAGACGACTGCAGAATTGAAGTAAGAGAGATATCAGAGGTAACACACATATCATCAGAGGTAACACACATATCAAAAGAACGTGTTTGTCACATTCTCATATCAAATCCACATTTAGACATGAAAAAACTGTCCGCGCGTTGGGTGCCGCGTTTGCTCACGTAGGACCAAAAACGTGTTCGAATGGACATTTCCAATTCTCTGTTGGCGTAGTTTAGGTGCAATAAACCTAAGTTTTGGCGACGATTAATTGCTGTAGATGAAACTTGGATACACTATTATATACCCGAAACGAAAATACAGTCCAAAGAGTGGCATGCCAAGGGGGAACCAGCTCCAAAAAAAAGCAGAAACTGTTTTTTTCGCCGGGAAAGTCATGACGAATGTTTTTTGGAATAGTCATGGAGTTATTTCAATCGATTATCTTCAAAAAGCAAAAACCATTACAAGAGCATACCACGCATCATTACTTGACAAACTGATTGCAGAACTTGCGGGTGGAAAAACGGCCACATTTGCAAGCAACGGTTTGAACTGCTTGACCACCCACCTCATTCACCAGATCTAGTCCCAAGCGACTTATTTTTGTTCGCTCATCTGAAAATTGCGCCCAGAGGACAAAGATTCTCGTCAAATGAAAAGGAAATCACCTACGTGAACAATTATTTTGCAAAATGAAAAGAAATCTGAAAAATATTTTTGTTAGGTCGGAAACTTCTCTAAACCACCTTCGTAAAGTGTAACGAATGAATTCTTCACGAAGTTATGAAAAGCAACAACTTGTTTTATATTGTTTCAAGAACTTTTAGATTTCATGTTCAAAAGCTAGTCTCTGGAACTTAAAAAAAGTTTTTCAGAAAACTGTAAACACTGGAGTGGAGTTTAGCTATATCAAGATTGAAATATGTTTGGAATTGATTCAACTATATTGCAAGTGCACCAAGTTTAACAAGTTAAAGTAATAAATCGAAGTTTTGCTAACAAATAACTTGAATGAAAAATTATTTCAGGCCTAGGAATTTCAACTTGAACCATTATGTACGAAAGCGTTTGCTTGAGAGTGGAATTTCATCTTGGAACTTTTCTTCTCTTCACATTTTCACGATTTGTCCCATTTCTTTGCTTTTATATTATAATATTAATGTTGTATAAACATTTTGAAAACTTTGTCTCATAACAATAAATCATATTGAAATTCTTATCATGAAAATGACTTGGTACTTACGTGGAATTTTTTTCACAATAAAAAAAGTCGGCTCACCTGAAACAAAAAAAAAACATGAATAATTTGACCAGAAGTGAACTAAACACTGTACTAGTACTAATCATTTTGGACAAATTTTCTAAGGTATTTCAAATTCACTATATGTTTCTTTCATGGTGGATGAAGGAATAGAATAGAATAGAATAGTTTATTGGCTACGTGATACATTTGAACAAATATTTGTAGCAAGTCAAAACACAAAAATTTATAAATATGACGTCATATATACAAATAAAACTATCACAATGCTTGTATAACAGAGCAGTGTACATAATAATAATAAAAACAATCAATCAACTAATGTTAAAAATGAGAACAATTGTTACTCACTCAAAGTCACATGAATTATCTATGTTGTATAACATGTATTCATCTGTAGAATAAAAACATTGATTAAAAAAAAATTATTTCAGTTTTTGCTTGAAACAGTAGAAACTGAGTTGTTTTATGTGACATGGTAACTTATTATAGAATTTCAAATTCAATGAATTATTTTTTGAGGTGCTCAGTCTGAATCTCTCAGTTCTTATCAGATTTCCTGATCTTGTAGGATATTCATGTTGTTGCGATTGTAAAATGTATTTTGATTCATTTTTATGAATTTTAATCAATGTTTCATATACAAAAGCTGTAGGAAGCGGCATAATTTTGAGATGAATAACGTATAACTCTTGTTTGCAATATAAAATTTTTTTGGAATGACACAAATCTATGCCATATACCATGTGACTATGGTAGAGTCCGAAGTACGAAGATTTGACCGCTCTGATACCGGTGAAATCCTTCAGTCTACGAATCATAAATATTACACTTGATAATTTCTTGGCCAGTTTGTCAACATGACATGACCAGTTCAATCTGTCGTCTATATGAATCCCCAGTAGCTTAACACTTTTACCTGAAGTTAAATACGTATTTGTGGAAATTATAAGATTTTGATTTTTAGCCTCATTGAGGAGAAGTCTATTTGGCAACCAGTTACTTGCAGACTTCATGGTGACGTTGGCAGAAACACTCAAATCATCAACACTTCCGTGACAGTCCACCAAAGTGGTATCATCCGCAAAAAGGAAACATTTTTTAGGAAGTATATGGTAGTATAGGTCATTAATATATAGTATAAACAAGAGTGGTCCCAGTACAGAACCCTGGGGCACACCCTGGGGCATTCGAAGCCATCCCCCAAGTTATCAACAAATAAAAACATATTGAAAATGAAATTATGTCAAATTATCCTTAGCAAATACTAATTACAAAAAACAATTTCGACTAATTACTCTTGAACCATTTCAATATGCATTCAGTGAAGAACCAACATCAATATAATTCGGTGAGAAGATGAAAATGAAACAGTGCAGGGTTGGGGGGGGTTGTGCTGCGTTTTCTTTGAAACGCATTTCAATAGCTCGCTTAGTCAATTTGTCAACTTGTCACAATCCTCACTGCTAATTTCATATGTTCCCGATTTTTCATTCCCCAACATCTCGTACCCAGGGTTAACAAACATTTGTTGAATTGAACAAGAAGTTTGGAAGGCTACTGTCAATCTACAATAAAATCCATGTCAGAATAATCTTATTCACAATATGTGAATTATTCACGTTACTTTCAGCTACGTGTCCCTGATGAAATTTGTCCGAATATAGTACCTTTTTTACTCAAATTGAATGAAACAAGCCTATGGGCAAGAAAAATTAGACCTGCCTTTCTGTGTTGTGGACAATGGTGTGAGCAATCAGGGATATTTCTAAAATAATTGGTATTCTTCCTGCAAACATGAAATTCTAGACCCTGCTTACTTACATCCACGAATTGTAATGCCTCGTTGTTTTCAATTTGATATGTAAACTTATTTGGGGTTCTGTTGTTAAGAGTTGAAACAAAGTTCTCTACCTTCGATATCATTGTATTAAAAATCGCGAATACATCGTCTACATATTGGAAATAACGAAGGGATACTTTTTGATATGACGACATAGATTACCTGGAAAATCAGTTAGTGTTGCCTCATTTCACGACGGTTGCCATCCGTAGATTGGAGCAAACAAACGACATCTGTGAGACAAACTAACAACTCAATTCTCCTACTGAACTCGTTAAGAAACAATCTCCAGAAGTTAACATACACTCGGAACTGGTTCATCTAACCCTAGAATTCAACTCCCAAACAACCGCCCTATTCCCCACATTGTACTCGAAACAACCCTACCAGAATAACAAAACAACCTCAATGAAGTAGCTCGGATCCTTATTATAATAAGCAAACAGGAATTCCACGTTAACGTCTTCCTGTTTCCTTCCGACATTTTATTCTGTGTCATTTCCACGAATTCGCCAACTTCACAATCTCACATGGAGAAATCCGAACTGTAATTTTCATCTGGGGCTCAGTGTTGGTCCAATAAAATTCGTACAGTAATTACAGTTTTCGAAAAAATATTGAGAGCTGTTTTGTTATCTTGAGTAATCCTTATGTTTTTTGGTTTGTTGAATCCGAAAATGGCTTTCATTTTGTCATAGATCTTCACGTTTTCTGACAACGTATGTATCTATGTCAAACAAGTTATCTCAAAATGAAAGATAAAATAATAAAAAAAATATATATTCATAATTGAGTAACAAAACTTATTTTTTCATCTGAAATAAATTCAGTAGTGAGCAATTACCACACATCTTCTTCCAAGTGAGACTCTTTTTGGTACATTTTCATTTGTAGGAAGCATCTGGTAGTCTGCCTTTATTGAAACGCTCTATCTTTACTGGTATTTTTTTTCTCATCTCTTTAATATCTTGGTGAAATCGTCCACCTTCCTCTTCACTCACATCTTCCAAATTTTCAGGAAAGTAGTCAAGGTGCAAATGAAGAAAATATACTTTTACCAAAAGCTTGAAATGCTTTCAACATTCTTTCGACGATTTGTTTCTAGTTAGGTTCATTTTACTGCCTAAAAATTTCTCAATAACCTGTTTGAAGGTAATCCACCCTTCCCTTCGAGGATCCGTTATGGTTGTGATGGATTGTGGATCAGCCATATTCCATCTAATATCTGGTCCAACGAAGACACCTTCCTTCAACTTTTCCTCAGAGACCTGAAAACTTTGATTCACCCTTCTCTTCGAGAATCCCTCATGTTTGTGATGGATTGTGGATCAGCCATAAGCCATCTAATATCTGGTCCAACGAAGACACCTTCCTTCAACTTTTCCTCAGAAATCTGCCTCGAGAAGGGTGTGATGGATTGTGGATCAGCCATAATACATCTAATATCTGGTCCAACGAAGACACCTTCCTTCAACTTTGCCTCAGAGACCTGAAAACTTTGATCCACCCTTCTCTTCGGGAATCCCTCATGTTTGTGATGGATTGTGGATCAGCCATAAGCCATCTAATATCTGGTCCAACGAAGACACCTTCCTTCAACTTTGCCTCAGAGACCTGAAAACTTTGATCCACCCTTCTCTTCGAGAATCCCTCATGTTTGTGATAGATTGCGGATCAGCCATAAGCCATCTAATATCTGGTCCAATGAAGACACCTTCCTTCAACTTTGTCTCAGAGACCTGAACATTTGAGCCACTCTTCTCTTCGAAGATCCCTCATGGTTGTGATGGATTGTGGATCAGCCATAATCCATCTAATATCTGGTCCAATGAAGACACCTTCCTTCAACTTTGCCTCAGCTACCTGGAAAATTTGATCCACCCTTCTCTTCGAGAATCCCTCATGGTTGTGATGGATTGTGGGTCAGCCATAAGCCATCTAATATCTGGTCCAATGAAGACACCTTCCTTCAACTTTGCCTGAGACCTGAAAACTTTGATCCACCCTTCTCTTTAAGGATCCCTCATAGTTGTGATGGATTGTGAATCAGCCATAAGCCATCTAATATCTGGTCCAACGAAGACACCTTACTTCAACTTTGCCTCAGAGACCTGAAAACTTTGATCCACCCTTCTCTTCGAGGATCCCTCATGGTTGTGATGGATTGCCCCAACTTCATGTGAAGCGGTGGTAGAAGAACTTTATGAGGAGGCAGCCAAAGTTTCATTCATGAGACGTTAAGCCAACATTAAGCTTCCTCAGAGGCCAACACTTTTTGGTCCAGTGATTTTTTCGGTTTCTATTATCCCACAGACACAAAAAGCAAGGGAATTTGGTAAACCCAGATTGTTGTCCGAGCAGAATGCCCAAGATTTTCAAATCACCGCACTTTTGCCAACCATGGTCTTAATATTTCAATTTGCAAAGAATGAAAGTTTCTTCTGAAGCATTTATTTATGACTTCAAGTCAGCCTAAAAAAGTTATTTTTTATAATACAATTTTGCGTTTTGCAAAATAACCTCAAGTTTGTCTTTGTTTTCAGAACACTCAAATACATAGAAAATATCCATACAGCTTTTTTGCGCAGACTTGTATTATTGGACTTTATACCGGGCTGATGAGAGAGGTGAACTTGAAGCAACAAATCATTACACGAGCGTCAACATCATCTTCATGAAGTTAAGTTAATTCACTTGCAGTGAAATTATAGAGCCTTTTTTTCAGCAATTGATAACATTCAAATATAGTTCGAGAGTATACTGTTATGTTATGTAAAGATTCCACTGTTTGAGGCTGTGATTATTTTGCTCCATACAATTTTCTTAGTTCTGTTTTATGCTTCGAGTAGACAGATAGTTTTTCAACTTTTTCTCTGGCAACTGATACACTTAAATTTCAATAATGTTTTCTCAAGAGAAATGCTTTTTGAACTATAATTGTGAGACCTTGTAACGGAAGCAGAAGAATAAGCCACAACAACCGATATCATTTTGAGCAGAAGAGGTATTTTTCAGTAGAGAAAGTTCTGGAACACCACGTACAAGGAACCATAGTTCTAATATTTGTCTCCTCTAATATATTCCACCAATTATCCCATTGCAGAACCTACTATTTAATTTCCATGAATAACTTTTGAATATCGCAATATCGCGGTTGAATATTCTCGGAAGTTCTGTATTAACCGGGGAAAACTTCGTTTAAATGCATTGCAATTACTACATTATAATGGAGAACAAAAGAGGACTTCGACATTATTATCGAATTCCAATTGCCGACGAACGAACTACAAATGCGGACGAATCATTAGAGATTCAAAAGGAGAGTACACAAAAACACATCGACGGCGATGCACAAATTTTTAAGTTGTTCAAAATTGGAAAACAAAAGGTTATCCCAATGAAATTCCCTATTGAATATTGATGATAATCTTCGTGATATTGGGTGGATATTCCTGGAAGTGGAGGCATCGTTGAAAAAATAGAAGTTGACGTACCCATTTCATTTGAAAACTGTTATAGTGCTCACACTTCCAATATGGTAATCATTGTAGACATACCAAATAAAATGAACTGGTCAACACATGAATTCCAACTTTCCTATTCGATTCTGAAACTAGAAAAGAAAGACTTCAAAATTATTCTTTCAACTCAGCAAAAATAATAGTTTAATATCCCAGACCCTGTATAATCATGACTAGTAGAGCCCTTTGAATGTCAAATTCTTTATAATATCAGGCTATCTGTCATTTTTTCTCCATAATTTCCATA
This sequence comes from Leptinotarsa decemlineata, assembly GCF_025532065.1. Classification (NCBI taxonomy): domain Eukaryota; kingdom Metazoa; phylum Arthropoda; class Insecta; order Coleoptera; family Chrysomelidae; genus Leptinotarsa; species Leptinotarsa decemlineata. The sequence goes on along the minus strand of NW_027412537.1, from coordinate 13,311,527 downwards.
AGACAAATGACATATGTCTGTCAGGAGTTCTCTTTTTCTTAAGGCTAACCTCTGGTAGAAGCATGTGCTTCATTATACATTTATGTAGATTTTTCAGCTGAGAAAAGAAACACATAAAGAACTGCCGCAGTTTTATTAGCTTCAGGATAAAAATTAATTCTTCAGCTGTATATAAAATTCAATCTTTCAAGGCCACCCGCCACTTGAGGTAAGAGAACTACAAAGTTTTACCATCATTATCGTGATCTATCTACTAGCACCAACATGATCACCCGTTGTCATGTAATTTCAGGTCTTCTTATTCCTGTTTCATTATTAAATTATAGTTATATCAATTATAATCAATTTGAATTTAAACAATTATAGTTTAAATTTAAATATAAACTGCTCAACCCTATACACTTTTCATCATTATGAGACCAGAATAAGTCTAAGTAATGGATATCCTCTCCAGCATCCTAATAGATATTGGAACAATCCCAATTTTTTTTTATGTATTACTTTTTTTTTGTTTCAGCTTAGGTAGAATCTTTTTGAGGTTGAGTGGAAGAACAACTCAGAAGCACTTGTACTAACGGAGTTGAACTTCGACTTTTGTTATGTCAGCAACTAGCTGGGTAACAATAAAGACGATTATTATTTTATTATTATTATCATTATTATCCTACTTCGTTAATGCGCTACCTAGTACATTTTCTTGCTTAGTTGCATACAGTAGACTTTTTTTGAGCTTCCCCAATCTGTATGAACAGTCCAACTAACCTTAAACAGAGACGCAAGCAACGTACCTCTAGATCTATATTTCTACTTAGTCTGCATGAACCTTTTCATCGCCAAACGTCTGAGCAAGTGCCCTGGATGTGTCACCAATCAAGACAAGTAAGATCTTTCCCTGTTTCTGCTTGGCGCTTATATCTGCTCGCTATACTGGCATTTCTGCTCTAGATCTACATTTCTACTCAGTCTGCATGAACCTTTTCATCGCCAAACGTCTGAGCAATTGCCCTGGATGTGTCACCAATCAAGACAAGTAAGATCTTTCCCTGTTTCTGCTTGGCGCTTATATCTGCTTGCTATACTGGCATTTCTGCTCTAGATCTACATTTCTACTGAGTCTGCATGAACCTTTTCATCGCCAAACGTCTGAGCAAGTGCCCTGGATGTGTCACCAATCAAGACAAGTAAGATCTTTTCCTGTTTCTGCTTGACGCTTATATCTGCTTGCTATACTGGCATTTCTGCTCTAGATCTACATTTCTACTCAGTCTGCATGAACCTTTTCATCGTCAAAGGTCAGAGCAAATGTCCTGGATGTGTCACCAATCAAGACAAGTAAGATCTTTCCCTGTTTCTGCTTGGCGCTTATATCTGCTTGCTATACTGGCATTTCTGCTCTAGATCTACATTTCTACTCAGTCTGCATGAACCTTTTCATCGTCAAAGGTCAGAGCAAGTGTCCTGGATGTGTCACCAATCAAGACAAGTAAGATCTTTCCCTGTTTCTGCTTGGCGCTTATATCTGCTTCCTATACTGGCATTTCTGCTCTAGATCTACATTTCTACTCAGTCTGCATGAACCTTTTCATCGTCAAAGGTCAGAGCAAGTGCCCTGGATGTAACACCAACCATGACAAGTAAGATCCTATTCTGTTTCTGCTTGGCGCTTATATCTGCTTGCTATACTGACATTTTTGCTCTAGATCTATATTTCTACTCAGTCTGCATGAACCTTTTCATCGCCAAAGGTCAGAGCAAGTGCCCTGGATGTAACACCAATCAAGACAAGTAAGATCTTATCCCGTTTCTGCTTGGCGCTTATATCTGATTGCTATACTGGCATCACTGCTCCGGATCTACATTTCCACTTAGTCTGCATGAACCTTTTTATCGCCAAACGTCTGAGCAAGTGCCCTGGATGTATCACCAACCTAGACAAGTAAGATCTTCCCCTGTTTCTGCTTGGCGCTTATATCTGCTTGCTATACTGGCTTTCGGCATGCATTTGCTTACGGCATGTTAGGTCCAACTATCTGTAAAACACATCCCAGAAGCACAGAAGATTGTCAACTCATTGGATGGAAACCTCAAGAATTTTTTGGAAAACCACTTAACTTGTCAGTCTGATGCATAATAACTGATAGAGACATTGCGGCGAACCTTGGTAAAGGTTATTTAACGCAGCATCCCTTGAAGAGCTATTAAAATAATGTTAGAAAATGTATGTGTATAACTTTGAACAAAAATATTCCAATTTTTGGAATGTGGTGTGGTCTTATTAATTTATGTTGAAACTCTATATGGGCTTTATTGATGGTTTTCATTTTTGAAGGGTTGAAAATATGATATTTTCTGGACTCTGGACGTCTGTTATACAGAGCGATGTATATACTTTTTTAATTTCAATTACACCAGTGTATAGCGGTGGAGGAGGAAGCGCCGCCATTTTGATGTAATTCTGCTGCGTTTTAAGATTTCCATTTAGTATTTAGTACCTTGACTCCGAGAAGTTACGATGTTTGTTCAAATTACAATCGTCAGCTCTCGTCAAAAGCAATCAACCATGCATATAAAATGAAAATTTTACATAGCTACAGTGTGTATATAGTGAAATGAAAAAATATATGATGTTGGACGCGTAAAGAAACCGAATCAAAATATCATATGACCGAGTGTAGCAGTGCCGGGAATAAGAAAATATTACCCTTAAAGTACACATATTCACGTACAACACAGGGCTATAGCAATCATAATAATAATAATAGCTTTATTGTCCAACCGTTATCCATTTACAGGACACTATAAAATTTTATTCACAATACTTAACCATAAACGAAAAATAAAAACTGAGTCTAATTACCTTCTTCAAGTACACGTTAGCAATTCCAATAATGTTATGGAGGTTAATGAAGAATAAATCACCATGGGCACAAATGCTATTGAAATTTGTGCACATAACATATATTGCGGAATTGAGCATAATGTTAGTTCTTGTTCTGAGAGGTCTAAAAATGGATTGAGATCGTGAAGCTGGCCGTGGTACGAGTTAATTTGTTCAAGAATTTTAGGACAGTCAACTCTCTCATTCACTAACTTGAATAAAAATATGAGCGACGCACATTTTCTGCGATGCTCTAAACTAAAAAGTTCCAAACGTTCATATATGACATCATTACTGATACCTCTCAAAACTTTCTTTGAACTCTTTCAATGGCTATGTTATGAATCTCATAGAATGGACTCCAGAACGGTACTTGCATATTCTATCTTCGAACGTACGTAGGTGAAATACAACAGCTTCATGGCTTTAATATTATGAAAGTTTCTGCAATTTCTAACGATGAAACCATAAGCTCTGAGAGATTCTGAAACTTTTTGTGAAATAGGTGAAATACAACAGCTTCATGGCTTCAATATTATGAAAGTTTCTGCAATTTCTAAGGATGAAACCATAAGCTCTGAGAGATTCTGAAATGTCTACCAAATTTCAATTTATGATCGAATATTACCTCTAGGTCTTTGATCTCATTACATCTCAGCAGATCTGAATCCTGTATTACATACGGGAATATATCAAATCAAATCATTTTTTTCAAAATCAAATCATTTTATTCTCAAATATGAAATGAAAACCATACATACTATTTATTTTAAGACTTAGAATGTAAGAATAACAATTAATACAATTTTAAGTGATTTGAGAATAAATTCAAAATCCCACTGAGGTTACAAACCTATGTGTGGTTAAAAAATTTGAAAATATTGAGAAATACATAATAAAATACGAAATACATATATCGGAACGAATAATAATATTAAGTAAATACAATAATAAAATGATATGACATAAAATATAAAATGTAATAAATAAAATAGATAAAAATAAATCCTTAAGTTACATATAATATGAAAGTTGGGAATATAAAAGTAACCTTTTTTTTTTTTTTATTAAAAACTAATAAGCGAAGTAAGGTAGAGGTACTATAAGGAATTCAATCAATATATTCTCGTATTTTTCTTCTTTCTTTACTTGATATATGTTTTTTCAACAGTATTTTGAATTTTTCCAAAGAAGTTTCAGATTTTAAGTTCTCAGGTAGGTCATTATATATTTTAGGTGCTATATGATGAAAACATTTCTATCCAACTGTTTTATTAATTTTGGGAATGACATATCTATTTCTCTGTCTAGTATTATATGAATGGGCAGGTAATATCAGATTTTTTTGTTTAAACGTTGTTTTATACAAACCTGAATATAAAAAAGTTGCCTAACATCCATTATTTGTGTTTCGAGGAAGAGATTTTCGCTAGGATATCTTCTATCCTTCTGTAGGATCATTCTCAGAAATCTCTTCTGGGAGACTTCGAGCATATGCATGGACGTCCGTGATACCCCTCCCCATGCTATAATGCCATAGTTAAGGTGAGTTTCAACGAGACTTTTGTAAACAATTTGTTTTTGTTTGTATATAAACCTCATTTTTCGACTATAACTCACTACTTTACATTTCTCCACATTGAGTTTCAATTTATTATTGCTACACCAAGCAACAAGAAATTGTAATTGAGATTGAAGATTTACACAATCACCTACTTCCTTAATTATAGAAAATAATTTCAAGTCATCCGCAAAGCATAACCGCTCAAGAGCTAAACTTTCACATAAGTCATTAATAAACAATAAAAACAAAAGAGGACCTAGGTTGGAGCTCTGAGGCAAACCAGAAGAAGCCATAAAAATTCTAGATTTATATCCGTTATAGGACACGAATTGTTTTCTACATGTCAGACAGGATTGCATCAGCAACAGGCAGTATTTGAAAAACCGAAACTCATCAGTTTATTGGGCAAGATAACATGGTCAAGTTTATCAAATGCTTTAGAGAAATCCGTGTATGTAACATCCACTTGGCCAATGTTATCTAATGCTTCGGAAATAAATTGAGTAATAATGACTAGAACAGTAGAACGCTTAGTAACAAATCCACGTTTGGTTGCCGGTGAACAGAAGCATATATGCGATTATATAAAATAATCTCAAAAATTTTGGAAAACATACATGAAATGACAGCCTCATCCCAGTTTATTCTTAGTTCTTAGTCCTTAGTTCACCCTTGCTTGCATTTCCGATCTCAATTTACGATTCCCAGATCGTTTTCCCCTAACAAACAACCTCGAATGATCCCGTCCAACGAACAACAACAGCGATAGATCAAAACTCGATAACCATTCATCACGAGCAGAGATAAGCAACGAAAGAAAGGATAACCTCCGGAGCTTCGCAGAGATTCCTCGCATAAAGACTTTCCCGTAATGAAATTCTTGTCCGTTCGAGCCGAGCCGCTTCTGAAAAATCTCCGCCCGTTCGCGAAACGAATTCTACGTAAGTAGTAGAAAAGGAAAGCTCGCCTGGGGAATAATAAGGACGTTTGTATAAATAATGAATAATCGATAAGAGACGAGAGGTCCCTAAGTCCGGGCACAGCGTTACTCCAGATATCGACTGGATCGTGGTCCCGTCCCTGCCACCTGAACAACTCCGGGATTAGGCACTAGATCACACACATTTCGGTCATTAGCGCCGAGGGACTGCCCTTTTCTGTGTCGAATCCGGAGCAACGAAAGCGAACAATCGTTGGTGTTGGTGTCGAACAAAACATAATCCTCTATACCCCAGTATCGTGTTGATTGGCAGGTGGCGATCAGAAGATTGTATCAAGAAAGTGATTTAGATGGAGGATTGTGATATATATACAGACGGGATATTGGTAGAAATTCTAAGAGGAAGATGAATGTTATAATGAAATAGAAATGTACTGCGTTGGGTTCAAGATTTTTATCGAATAAATCAGCAACTCAGCAACAAGTAGTATTCCACAGGGATCTGTAATTGGTCCACTGCTTTTCAATGTATTTGTCATCTATGTCGTCAGTGAATTACAAACCAACGATTCCCTCTATACTGACGATATAAAATCATATGCAAGCCAAAATCTGAAATGAATATCGCGATATCATATCACTACGCATGGCTATGTCTAGTGCTATCAGCAATACACCGTCAGTGTATCTTTCTGTACAGAGAGGCTCATACAGGCTCAACCAAAATATACTGGCCATCACTGAAGGACAATGACCTTCAAAGTAATGCCTTATCTAGTCTTAATCCCGAGTGGGGAGGACGAAATCTGCCTTCAGATGTTGAAAAGCGGGTAGCTGTTGATTTACTGATTGGACTGAAAAAAATCTTCAGATTTTGGTACAGTTGTATACAATTCGATAGACATTTCAACTTATTCCTATAACCGCATTTTAGGATGAAATCTTATTTATGTATGAAGATATTGGCAGAAACCAACCTCGCAAGTTGGCGAAGGAAAGTTGATAGTAAACTGTCAAAATACTCTGCTCAATAGTCTGGATTCCTGGCCAAACTAGGTTCGGTAATGAAGCTGCTGACTCCCTGACAGTTGGGGGAATGCTACAAGCAGGTTCACCGTACACGAAATTGTCTTCAGTGTTGCTTCATATATTGGTGAACGTTACATGTGTAAATCTTAGGAACATTGGAATTTGATGATTGGCAATCAAAAATAGAAGCATCGTCACGTATTTGGAATTCCAAGTTTCTTATCATAGATTTTTCTCAAGTGTTAATTTTCAAATCTCCAGACAAGTGGACTGTGTTTATTGGCAAGTGATATTTTCGAAAACAGTGCCGAGCAGAGAAGAGACCGAACTTGGTCGAGAGTCATATACTACTGACGATTTTCTTGATAGGACCGTATAGCGAGTATTTGATTGCTACTATTTCTATAGTCTATATATATATATATATATATATATATATATATATATATATAAATGAATGAATAAGTACTTCTTGATCATTCCCATATTGATTTCAATTTAAGAGCCACCGGTATACAGCTGTTTCAGCCTATTGGGCATCGTCAGTACCGGGCAGGCGGTACTCGATTGAAGACAAAATGAGAAAAAACCAAGAAAGTACTTGAGAAAAATAGCTGCGTAAACGCAAGCGAAACATAGGTGGAACCACCTATGAGTGTGACACCCAAGTCAACTTGACAAGTTTTTATGTCAGTGTTGGTGGTTTGACCAATCAACCGACAACTGCGGTAGCAGAAATTTGGGAAGGTGGTTTCACTTATGTTTCGCTTGCGTTTACGCAGCTATTTTCATCAAGTACTTTCTTGGTTTTTTCTCATTTTATAATATACATATATATATATATATATATATATATATATATATATATATATATATATATATATATATATATATATATATATATATATATATATATATGTATATTATATATATTTGAAGCTCTATAACTTCTAATCTATCTGAACGTGTCATTCTATTGTGTGTCCTTTCATACGGTCCGAACGCCTCAATACAGGTACTACAGGTACTTTAGGTAAACTTGCCTGTATTTGGATCACATCAGGTACTAGGATTCTAGGATTGTGTCTTGATTTGTTTAATATATTGAATGTTAGGTTTTGTTGTGTTTTGATTTGTACTTGTTCCTCGATAAGTGATTTATGACTGTTACATTTATGGATGTTTAAGTTTTCCCAAATGTCAATGCGGTTTCCCTTATTGACTTGTTTTATGAGTTTTATGTTCTCTGGTGGGGGAAAATTATGTTCGTTTTGTATGGCGTGTTTGATTTATATACTATTGGGCTTATGTATGCCTTTTTGTGCTCATCGTACCTTTGGATCAGTTTTTTCTTGGTTTGGCCGATATAGAATTTGTTGCAGTCCGAGCATTGTATACTGTATATCCCGTTTTGGTTATTGTCTTCTTCTTTTTCATAGCTGTTTATTTCTTGTGTTATTTTCGCGTTTGGTTTGTATGTAATGTAGAGTCCGCAGTCAGTAACGGTTTGTAAAATATGAGTGCCAGTAGTGGAAGGTTAATACGGTTTAGGAGGACATAACCAATGTGGTATGACTACATCCAAATGGTTGCTATTGTTGCGAATGAGATTATACATTATATGGACTGCAGTCAGGATATTCATCTTTATGGTAGTTACTACTTATGACGGTTCAAATGCAAGGTCCTCTTTTCCTAATCCTAGAGTTCCAGTCCTAAGCATTATTTACACGAAATTCCCCCCTCTCCCGTAAATGAACCTGAAGTCTATTCTCCCGTTGTATTCCATTATATTCCCAGGTTTTCTTTAGTCTCCGAGATTGAGATCAACCCACATTTACCTATCGCACTTTCTCGGTTACACAGCAAAGATCTCAAGAGTTTGCACAAAACTCTGATACAGGTAATTTAGATAAGGGCGTTTCATACTAGATTACGTTTCAACAAATAACACAACACGCGCCGTAAAACCTGAATGGAACAGATGGCACAAAAATACTGCCGCTCCGTTTCGTTTGTGTAAATAGCCGGGAATTTTTATCATTGAAGTGCCAGTTACTTCGCGGATTGTACGGTGAATTTATTGGACGGTTTATGTCTGAAACATTATGAAAATTGCCTTGTTTAGAAAGGCGTGGATGAAAAATATTTCCTCGAAGTGAGGATGAGGAGGAACGTTATTCCATTCAATATGTTGATGTCAACGTTTTGAGATTGTTCAATATATCATTCGCTGGAATAATTTGCGTGTTTGCACGAAGAAGAAGAAGATATTGCAACTTTAATAAACTTCACTTTACTAATTCATTAATTTTGCTATTGAAGAACATAAAGATTTCGAAATGAAGTCTCCTGCACGGGGCATGAAGAACATCTACAAGATAAACCTCTGTGGGGTATCTTACATATGGATATAATCAAATCTCCAGAGTGGTATTAGCCTGGAAAGTATTTGTTTTCCGGCAGGATAAGATGATTGAGTCAAGATTTCATTTCGGAGTATTTGTTTTCTTATATGTATGTATTTCTCCTCGATGCAATATTCAAACTCATCTTGATATCCGCCAGAGAATTGAAACATGAGATCTTTCTTCTCCACTTAGAGCTTTGTTCACGAGATGGAGCTGCTGCTAGTTAAGAATCTTTCTCTTAGACGAATCTTTCACACATTCAGTAGAGCCGCGATGAAATTAATCGAGTCCCAAGCACACTGCTGTTTAGAAGCCCAAACATGGAACGGGAGCTGAAATATATAGAGCGGATAGAAATTTAAACTACAGCTATCCGCTAGGTCTATACACATCCGTCTTTCAGGCGGAAGTGTATGCTATCTTGCAGTGTGTAAGGTTTATTAAATTGAGACCTCAAAGAAATGAGCGGATCAATATTTTTACAGAGAGCAAGAGCGCACTAGGGGCTCTGACAAACCCGAAGGTGACATCAAAACTGGTCTGGGAATGCCATGAAGGACTGAATCAACTTGCAAACAGAAACAAATTACCTTTGTACTGGGTGCCAGGGCATTCAGGAATCACAGGTAATGATGAAGTTGATGAATGCGCTAGACGCGGACCATCAACTTCATATAAGTAAGTAAGTAAGTAAGTAATTTTATTCAATTTTCATGTCAATCAATTATTCAGTAACATGATTTATTTTCCGTGCGATTTACAATTCAAATGTCTTATCATATAACCATATATTACACAATCTGTAGCCACCTAAGCTAGGCTTGTGTCGTGGCTACAGACTGATATAAGGTGTGTTATATAATGTATAATAAAATAAATACAAAAAAAGAAAAAACTAAAATAGGTCGTTTGGTTACATAATACTATCCACCTCACTAGGTTAAAAACCGCAGTTGGAGAGTGATGGCTATAGTGAGGAAATAAGAAGAGAGAAAGAGAGAGCAGGTAATTCAGCTTAAACATTTTCAAAGATATCCTGCAATTGATCATAATGATTTCTGATGAAAACTTTCAGTTCCTTCTTCAATTTATGATAATTATTAATATTCTTCAAATGGAGTGGTAGCTTATTGTATAATTTCGGGCCAAAATATGTCACAAATTTCTGGTTATGAACCAGCTCTGGGGGTACCAAAATCTTTGATACGAAACCAGATTAGGACATGGACCAATAAGAAGCACACAGAGTACTGGACAAAAGTACCTGGCAATAAACACAGTAGAACCTTAATTAGGGAACCGTCCAAGAAAAGAACCGAAGAACTACTTCAATATGGTAGGGATCGGCTCAGAATAATTACAGGGTTACTAACCGGGCACTGTCCGCTTGGAGGACACCTGAATAAAATGGGACTGTACGAAACCGGTCTGTGGGTGTAGCAGCATGGTCCTGCTGCTGAATAAACGAAAACAATCTGTAAAACTTTCTCTGCGGGGTAGCTTGCATAAATGTCTTGACCTTCGGAAATAAATCGCAGAAATAACAATTCTGGCAATGAAGAAATCCCTTAAAAACTCCCTAGCAACCCATTGCCATATTAAAGCGATTCACAGATGGCAAAGTATTCACGAGATATTTATTCTGAAAGATATGTGCTATAGAAAAACTGTTATGAAGAATTACATGATTTTCATAAATTAAATGCAGAAATAAAAATTCTGGCAATGACGAAATCTCTCAGAAACTCCCTAGCAACCCATAGTAATATTGAAATGATCCACAGATGGCAAAGTATTCATGAGTTATTCATTCTGAAAGATATGTGCTGTAGAAAAACTGTTATGAAGAATTACTTGATTTTCATAAATAAAATGCAGAAATAAAAATTCTGGCAATGACGAAATCCCTCAGAAACTCCCTAGCAACCCATAGCAATATTGAATGGATCTAACAATCCACACATAGCAAAGTATTCATGAAGTATTCGTTCTAAAAAACATGAGACTTCGAAAAACAACTATCAAGAAAAATTACTTGACCTTTAGAAATGAAACGCAGAAATAAAAATGTTGGCAATAAATGAATCCCTCAGAAAGTCCCTAGCAACGCATAGCAATATTGAAACGTCCCACAGATGGTAAAGTATTTATGAACTATTCATTCTAAAAAACATGTGCTTCAGAAAAAAAAAACTATTAAGAAAAATAACTAGACCTTCAGGAATGAATCGCAGAAATAAAAATTCTGGTAATGAAAAAATCCCTTAGAAACTCCCTAGTTACCCATAGTAATATTGAAACGATCCACAGATGACAAATTATTTATGAGAATTTGTTTTAAAATATTTGTGCAGAAATGAAAATTTTGGCAATTAAGAAATCCCTCAGAAACTCCCTAGCAACCCATAGCAATATTGAAACGATTCACAGATGGCAAAGTATTCATAAGATATTTATTCTGAAAGATATGTGCTATAGAAAAAACTCTTATGAAGAATTACTTGACCTTCAGAAATAAAACGCAGAAATGAAAATTCTGCCAATGGAAAAATCCCTCAGAAACTCCCTAGCAACCCATAGCAATATTGAAACCATTCACAGAGTATTTATGAACTATTCGTTTCAAAAAACATGTGCTTTAGAAAATATAGCTATTAAGAAAAATAACTTGACGCAGAAATGAAAATTTTGGCAACGAAGAAATCCCTTACTACCCCGCTAGCAGCCCATAGAAATAATAAAACTATAAAACTATTACGTGATTTTCATCCTCTATTTCATTGTTTTCACCAAAAACCTCCAATGACTGTCCCACTATGCGTTGGCTCGAACCGTAGACGTAATTACTCCGTAGTAAAATAACGGAATTTATGTCGTTTCGGACAGCTTTGGATACCGCGCGCTTTTTGCCGGCAAGCGTCCCGAGTATGGCCGCGTTTTTGGCCATCGCCGTCCCAGTCAGGGGTCTTTGTTCGGCAGATGATTGACGCCTCTGTCCATCGGTCCGATAACGGAAAGTTGGAATGGCACATAAATCTGATGACGTCCAAACAGTTTTTCGCGTTTCGACGATGATATATAAAGGTAATATGCATTGGGAGTCGTGGATTTATGAGGCTCATTAAAGTCCGGAGAAGAGCGACCGACGGTGTTTTGTTGGAATTTCGGATGGAAAAACTCGCTGGTTTTCGTTGTCGTTTGGTCGGCGGCTCTCTGGACTGAACGTTAATCCAGGAAGGAGTTCAATTTTGACTTTCATTGGCTTCATTTATATGTTCCGATTGAAAACAAAAACTAATGAAAGTATTGTTGTAGGTTCTTGCTATCGTTATTACACAGCGTAAATTTCAGCGATTCTCATACCTAAACGACGATTTTCAGTCACCATTTCCTTTACTTCAGCGACGTTGAGCTCAAACTAAATGACGGACGGCACCTAAACTCCTCGTAAGTATAGAAGACCTTGCTACAAAAATTCAATTGAATTGTATTGAATTAAACTTTATTGTCCAAAGAAAAAAATCATGTCGAAAAAGCTAGTAAATAAAAATAAAATAAAGTACATAAATCCTATAGAAAATGAAAAATATAGATCAAATTTAATGTTAGGTTAGGTTAGGTCAAAAGTGAGTGGGTCAATCTGACGATCCACCGCAACCCGCAAGGGTTTATTGTGGCTCACACCTATTCACACTCGACCAAATAAACCCAGCTGCTCAACGAAGCCGATTAGATTTTATGGTGAGTGGTCTTTCAGGTCAGATGGTTAGAGTACGGCTCTGCCAAATTCTGAAAACCTGATTTGGTCCACAATGGGCAAGCACGAATTATATGCTCTGTGTTTCCAATGATGATGGAAAATAATGAAACATCAGAATATAGTGTACGCTAAACTAGAGTAGAAAAAACAACAAACAATGGTTGAAACAAACATACACATAAAACATGTTTAGTTAGAACTCAGTCAAACTGTCATAGCGTCTACTACTCAGAAGCAGCACAGGCACTCTGAGAGCGGTGCCTGCGCCGCTGGAGATTAAATCCTTTTGCAAAAACGCTCAAGAAGTATATTCCACATAAACACCGTTCTCCAAATGAAAGAGTTTTTGAACAGTGAAGTTAGAGGTGTACTGAGTTGAACCTCAGAACGATGAGCAGCCTCAGTCCGTCGCGTATTTCTGATATGTACCGCTCTTGGTAGAGTTACTTGAACACTTCCCGTGAAAGTATCTACAGAAGAGAGACAAATCTCGAACCCCAGTTGGATGTTTTAGGCTATCAAGGTTGAATGTGATGTTATCGTCTCCAATCAGGCGGATGGCTCTTTTCTGAATGGAATCCAGCAACTTTAGCATATGTTTGGGGACAGACCCCCATAAATGAGAGAGAAGGTCTGATCTAAGCATTATAAAGCATCAGAAGTTGCTGAGGTGCGTACAGTTTTCTGGTTCAGAACAGTGTTCCAAGCTTTGGAGAAGCAGTCTTTGCAATTCCTGCGATATGATTGTGCCAAGACATATAATAATAATAATAATAGTGACTTTATTTTCCATTTTACACAATAAATAATTATTTCCATCTTGAAATGCTAATTGTTGGCATAATAGGCGGAGTTCAGGTTAAAAAAATGACATGACAATGTTATTTGACTATTCAATTGAGCAGCTCTTTCACTCAACCTCATAACGCGCCATATAACGAAAAAGTAAATAAATTAAAAAACATTCTTAACATTATTATCGAGGGGTGTTCTGCTTCTTCAATGAAATTATTTTCAGATTATCTTTAAACTTATCTAACTTCATCTCTTTCAAACTGTTTCGGAATTTCATTGTGAATTTTTGAGATCTGATAACTGTAGGATCTTACATATTGTTGTGTTTTGTGCAATGGGGGTGTTAAAAGCTCTTTAAACCTCAAGTTCAATGTATGTACGTCAGTTCGGAATTTGATTTTATTATATAGATATTCTGGTGTTTTAGTTTTAATTATACTATGATATAAGCTTGCAGAGTGGAGCAACATCCGATTTTCCATATTCAACCAGTTTATATATTTCAAAGTATGGGTAATGCTTTCATATTTACGAATACCGAAAATCAATCTCAAGCAAGAATTTTGTATTTTCTGTATTTTCTTTTTATAAAAAACTGTGAGATTTGGACCATACAGACAATCTACCAAATCAAAATTGGACAAAACCAAGCACTCGCCAAGCATTTATTTGATTTTTCTTGATAAATATTGTCTACTACTGTATATCAATTTCAAATGTCCATATGCTCTGCGAATTAGTTCATTCACATGTTTTTCTCATAGATTCTCATCTATAATGACTCCTAGGTTTTTAGCACAATCAACCACATCGAGTATATTTTGTCCTATTTTAATTTTCACAAGATTTTTTACACACAGACCACAGACTGAAATATTTGACTTACTAGCACTAATTTCTAGACCGTGGTTTGAAGATGAAGCTACAAATGCATTAATATCAATATTTATGCGTTCACATACATCAGCAATGTCATTAGGATCAAATGAATGATGAATTTGAGTATCGTCTGCATAAAGGTGCATTCGACAATATTCCAAATGTTTGATAATTTGACTTACATTATTATATCCGGTTCGGAGACTTTTATCTTCTTGGAGAAAACCGATGGGTTTTTGTGGCATTGAATTGAACCTGGTTACTTTTACCTCAATTCGAAATCACTTCTAGATCCTTATTAAGATTTGCAACCTCCTGCTGCCGGTGAAAATGTGCCTCCGTAGCCGATGTCCTAGAATCCAAATGGAATGACGAGACAAGTGTGTTGTCATCAGCAAAGCAATATATTGGATTTTGGTTTTTTCCAACGAGTCGTTGATATACAATAAAAAAAGGGTTGGAGACAATATGGATCCCTGGGGAACACCAGCGTTGATGGTGAAAGTATTCGAGAAATATCCATCGACGGCCACTTGCAGGGCTGTATTGATTGGTATAAATATTTTTCTCCTTAGATTAACTCGGCAGATGGTTATAAACCATTGTAAAATGAGTCCTTGAGCAGAGTGTTGCAAGGGATAGGTAATTTTACAATATTTTGTATGATTTGACGGTAGTAATCATATGTTCATTAATCAAACACACTGTCTCCAGAATGAAAAGAGTTGTAACTGTCAAAATGTTTCATCTTCAAACAGTTGCCTGCACGAATCACGAAGTGTTTAGCTTTACAGAAGTATGGTGATACAAATACAGACTCCAACAAATTGAGGCTACACATACCCCAAAAAGATATACCGTACCTTAAGTGAGACTCTCCCAAAGCGTGATATGCTGTTTTCGCAGTACAAACACCCAGTTCTCTGTCAATAACTCTCACTGCTTAACAGCCGGTAGAACATTTGCTTTTCATCTTTCTGTATGAGTGTAAAATTACAATCCACCGTTACAGATGAATTCTGAAGTGAACATTCAAAAGTCATAATATTTGGTTTGAAAATATTAAAAAATGATAGATCAGAGTCACACCAAGACTTGATTTTTTGTATATCACGAACTATTGTCTCATTGAGTATATCTATACCTTTAATATGGCACAATATAGTAGTATTTTGCGAAAAGAGTGAATGTTTCAGATATAATAATGTTTACCAAATCGTTTACATACAACAAGAACAAAATGGGACCAAGAACCGATCCCTGTGGTAGGCCAGTATTTATTTCAATACCGTTTGAACATTGTGATGTTCAAACGGTATTGATAATGATGTTTTTACAATCTGACTGCGAGCTTTGAGATACGACTCAAACCGCCGTAGTGGTACGCCTCTACATCCATAGGTATTCTTACGTAACAGTATTTCATGATCAACGCAGTCAAACGCTTTCATAAGGTCACAAAACACTGCTACAGCAGCATCTTCATCAATCATATTGGAATACATCCCAAACAGGAAAGAGAATACTGCATCATGTGTGCTTTTATTGTTCTTGAATCCAAATTGATCTATTACTTATGATGTAACTTCGGAAATCCATTACGCGGGCTTATTAAATGTTCGGTTTCTGGTACTAGCTTGACAGAATGTTCTCTTAAGTATCACCTATTAAATATCTCATTATTGGTGATTTTCCTATATGCAACATTACTTTTTAGAATCAGAAGACTCTACCGTAGTAGGAGGAAGTTACTCCATCGATTGCCTTTGCGAAAAAGCAAATTATCGAACACACAGAAACTAAACTGAACATTTTCATTAGAATTTTCGTTGAGTACGTGCCTCATTCGGTTCAGTATTAACTTCGCCGATTTCGGGCCTCAGGCCCGTTCTCGGGCCTAATTAATATGTAGAAACAGTGTAGCTATAATCATTTTCCACGAAACAAATAAACGTTAATAGAAACCGGGGTGAGCACGGACGTTGCCGGGGAGAATTCTATTTGCTCGTACAGAGAGGATCAAATAAACAACCCTTGATTCGGAGATGATGAGAAAGGTGGAGTTGAATGCGAACAACGCCGGCATCTAATGTTGAAGTTGTTGCCATTTATTTTGGGCGGGGATGATGAATGTACCGGGGGTGGTTCAAGTTGTGCTACACAAAAAGACTCGACGAGGTTAATGTGAAACGTCTGCGAGGAACAATTGATTGCTCGACACTTATGAGTGAAATTATTTATTTTCGTAATCTCTTGCTTAGACGTTAATTTGAGAATATTATGAGATTTTTGACTTGGTCAGGTTAATGAATCTACGGCCCCAATTCAGACTGGTTTTGTTTCGAATTATATACTAACATTCTTGTAATTGACGTTGAGAAAATGAATGACTCTTATTGTCCATTTTTAGTGTCCGCATATTTTCAACCTTGTTACTTCAACTTCCTCTTTGGAATAGAACCCGACCTCAAAGTCTTAAATCGGATTTGAGGCTAATTGATATAGGGTTTGAAAGGTCATCTATTTCTGTCCTCAAAGCTACCTATGAATGCATGCTTAGAGAAAGACTGGTACATAAGACCATTATGGTAGAAATACTAGTGCACGAGTAATAAGGGGTTCTTCTCAGGAAGGAATTATAATGGACGAGTTTCTTCTGGACCTCAATCAAAATAGAGTACTGTGCTATGAAGACGGCTATGAAGAGTGCTTCAACTTCAGGGCAAAAATAATAATATAGTGGGGAGACGCATGCAGCTGACGCTATATATTGTAACAAGATGCAGGAAGGGATAAGGGCTGATGGAAACCCAATGAAATCGACCATAAATACAAGTCAGAAGGGACTAGAGTACAAGACAGATGGCCTGGAACCTATGAAACTTCGAGTTGAAGGAAAGCGTGGAGAAGTCAAATATCTAGGAGTGATAGTAGACTCTATGCTGACCTGGAACCAACACCCGGAAAGACTGAAAAGAAAGGCATGGAGCTAAAACCAGTAATGATATATTTGCTGTGCACCGTGGTGGTTGAATCAATGACAACATAAGCATTTATGGTATGGTGGCCGACAATCAATCATATTACCGCAATTCACCAACTTGCAGGGTGCAAAGACTTGCTTGCTCGAAAATAACGGATGCGCGAAAAACTACACTGATAGCAATATGAAAAAATTCAGTTATAATGGGTAAGGCAAGAGAGGGCCAATTCAGAATTGAAAATTCACTGACTACATTGTATCTGGTGACACAAAAATTTTGAACTACGTGGAGGAGTGAATATCTGAAATATTCGAAACAAACCTCACGATTGAAGTCCAGAAATACCTGATGAACCAATGGATCGAAAACCGAACATGGGACTGTATTTCCTGACCTGCGTTCAATCTTGCAATGCGCAACGAACACCAATTTCAGGCCTCAACGGAATGAGCGTCAGTACAAACAGCTGTTTTCTACTTGAGACAATAATGAACCTAAAAGTCACAACAATACTTGCTTGAGGAATGCCGCGACGAGTTGGGAATACAAGCGAACAGGAATAGATTGATTCTGTACTGGCGACGGAAAAGTTGATGAATGAGCCAGATACGGTTCCTCATAGACCCTAAACTGATTGCGGTGGTACCAAAATCTTTAGTACGAAACCTGATTGGTAAGTGGATCTATGAGAACCATAGAACAGTTCAGGCTTCTCACTGGACATTTTCCACTGAGAGGACACCTGAACGAAAAATGACTGTACAACAGATAACTTAACTGTAGACAATGCAACAAATTCAAGTTGAAAAAAATTATGTTTCTACTCACTGAATCTTTAATTACAATTCAACATTATCTTATATATAAAATTCTCTTGTCAGTGTTAGTTGCCTTACTCCTCGGAAACGGCTGAACCGATTTTCATGAAATTTCATAAGGAAATTCAGTAGGTCTGAGAATAGGTTTCATTCTATTTTTCATGCTCGCAAGTGATAAGGGTGTTCCACCCCATATTTTTTTGAAATTTTTTCGACAAAATGTTTTGTTTTGACTCTTTCATGCATTAAAAAATACATATTACCCTCAATTTTTACCCTTTTATCGCCAACCCCTATTTAAAAGAGCAATTTGAGTAATTATTTAAAATTTTCAACCCTGATCATAGATCAATTACTTCCGCCAGGCGTCTACCGGTGATACTTATCACTTTTTGTGAACTCACTCAGTTAACACAATAAGCCTTCTCTTACCGCCAACACAGTTTTCGGTCACTATTATCGAGCGTATATTCAGTTTGCGATGCCACCGAAGCTGAGAATGAAGGTTGAATCGCTCCGTAATTTGAATTTACCACGGCCGTGCAACGGCACCTGATTAGTCACTTAATAATAACGAAAAACGTTGTTGAAACCAGCATTTTGAATGGCAAGTTCCGAGGTAAAGATATATCGATACCACGGATCCCTATTATACCTACAGACGTGCCTATTCATTTTGAACATGTGCAATTTTCAAATAGATTGACATTTATTTGCAATGATTATTAACTGAGGTCATACAATGTACATTTGTGGCTTGGATTTGAGCACACCATGTACAATTATACGTGGCATGCTCTCGAGTGGGCAAACCATCCGTTATACTTGTGTTAGCTAAGCAAGGACTAAATAAAAATATTGTACACTCTGTTGGATTGGTGGATTGATATTATTTGTAAGTAATTGAATAGAACTGGCCGATACTTGATGAAAATCCATATTAAAAAAAACTAATTAATACAGTTTATTGTATAATTTTCACTATAATAAAGTTTTTTTTAAAAAAACCGCGACACGTGTTTTGTTATAAATAGCTTTCTCAAGCATACGTTTATGCTTGAGCAAACTATTGTATAGCGGTTTTTGTAAAACCCTTTGTAGTGAAAATCATACAATAAACTGTGTTAATTAGTTTTTTTTCTTTATTTGTAAGTGTTATTGTTCTGATAGAAATAATATATGTGGTTGGGCTACCTATAAGGTGCGTCCCAAGGTGGCGGTTAGGGGAACGGCCAGGTGACTGGAGGTTCTGTCCGGGAAGCCAATGTGGCTTTACGGACGGGGTCGCTGGACTCCTGTGGCAGTGGCAGAAATAAGTGGGGCGAAGGGAACTGAAACTCCCCAAAAGCCTTTGCAAAACATGCCACCGTAGACCAGGCTACCCAAGCAAAGATGTAAGGGATCGGGCCGATAGCTGAATGGCCGCAGGGTGATATGCGGTCACAAACGATCCCCTTGGGAATCTGGGCGAAACCTCATTGTAATTGCCCTACCTCTGGTAATGTGGAGCTCTGCCACTTGAGCACCTCCACGGAGGGGACCCCAAGAAGGTTTAAGAAGCCTCACAACGACAGTAATATTGCTGCACCTTCCAAAATCTTCGCGGAGGCCACCGTGAGACACCTCAAGGTTGCCAAAGAGAGTGTGTTTTCGGGGAGTCTTGGCCTACACCTGCCAATATAAAGGAGATGTCTTTTAGTGAGCTGTCCACCTACCAGAAAAGGACAGGATGGACGATGACCTAGGAGGACAACTCTTCGGGAAGATGTATAATGGGTCACATGTGGCCTAAGTGCTGTGAGTCTACACTTACCCTTCCTACTCTACAGATACAGATATATGTGGTAAAACAACGTTTACTGGGTCACCAAGTATAATATATCGTTTTGTTAAAAGTGCAAATTGCGCGACAAGAATCTCTCTCTTCTTACCAGAGATGTATCAATTTATTTTGGCTTTCCTGGGTTTTTCCGTGGTATGCCACAATTTAAAAGACTTCAGGAGACGAAGTAAACTGTCTTCATCTCCTGAAAAGGCCAACTTGGTTGGTGGAAAGAGTGCCAATAAGAGTATTGCGATTCTGGTGTTTGGGGCCAGTGCTTGCATTAGGTTCATATCTCAACTCACAAGAAGTAATATACCGAATTTTCGTAAAATATGACTCGAGAAAATGCCATGCCATAGAATCGCACTCCCTTGTTTGGAGCACATCCCTCTAAGAGAGAAAACCACAGCAATTCATCTTCTACTAGGGATGATCGAACCGTTCAGCTTTCATCAGGTGTAATCGCAAACTCCTAATACCGACAAAAGGGAGGATATTCCGGTATTTGTCAGCGCCGAAAAAGCCTATAAACGTAAAACTCCATAATATCCCCTTTAATTATTCATTAGAAAACGTGAGTGGCGTTTCTAGGTGGAGTATTTACTGTCGAGGAAGGATTTTACGTTTTTCGTCGAAAACGATAACTTGTTGAAATGGCACCGAGTGTGCTGAGATCACGCTGGTGCTTTTCAGCGCAAAAAAAGAAAGGATCCGAGCTGACGCATTACGTGCCCTAAAAGGGATCCTGTTTTTTTGTTTCGCACACACACTTCAGTCCCATTTTGAATATTTGCGACCGGAATAACAATCGGAAATATCTCATTTACGATATCAACAGTGTTAGGAAGGAAAATGGGATGAATATGTTTGGGTGTATCAATTAACAAAAAGAAGATTTTTATACTGTTAAAAATGATACATAGTTGCATACGCCTTCAAAAACAAATCTGGTAGCCACAAAAATTTGAAAAAGTGTATTACAAAAAATAGTTTTCTATTTGGCATTACATTCATAGTAAATAATCCTTTCATTGAGGAAGAAAGATAGAGATAGTTCTATTGCAGAAAAGGTAAATTTTACAACCAGTTCTTCAACAGAACATTCTATCCTGTTAATCCAGCAGGATATCAATACCTTTTATGATTACTGTGAGGTGAATAGTCTGTATCTGAACTTCGAAAAGTTATACCACATTTTGTTTGGACTCGGAAAAAACAATCTAAATCAGTCATATCAGATATCTTCTCGTTCCTTATAAACTATCATGGAAATAAAGGACTCAGGAACAAATATTTGATTCTGAAATGCTTTTCGATAAATATAAATTCTACATTTCTAAAAAGGCTCACAAAATTTTAGGTTTCGTAATGAGAACTTGTCGAGAATTTAAGAATATTCAAACTCTCCTTACGTCAATATTGTTATGGCAAGTTATGGCTCTGTAATATGGAACCCTGGATACGAAATTTACATAAATGAACTTGAGAGGGTACAGAATATATTTATAGACTATATCAATGAAAAATGTTTTTCATTCCATCCTCATAAACGGATTTAGGTTCAGAATGTAGTAAACATTTCAACACTAGCGAATAGCAGGGAAATTTCAGATGTGAAGTTCCTTTTCAAAGTCACAAATAATTTAATTGATTCGCCTTCTATCCTTAGTAAGATTTAGCCTAATGCTATCACATATATTACTAGGCATCAGCATCCATTCCGTTACGAAAAATCCCAAATAAACTATTTTTTGAAGTCTTCGAAGCAAAGGTGCATCATACAATAGGATGTCAAATTCGATCTCTATTGATATTTTCTCTTTCTCACTTTCAAAGTTTTCCTACACATTGAAAAAACATTTTCTTGCTTCTTGTGTGTATACAGGGTGTAACTGAATAAGTATAAAACATTTAAGAAGGTGATTCCTCATCGAAAAAAAGATAGGATCTTTCATATAAAGAAACTTCATTGGAGCATCCCTTTTTAAGATACAGCCCCTTAAAGGGGGTACATAAAATTTGTATAGCAATTTTTTTCACAAGCACTAAGAAAGTTACAATATTGAAATTAACCTGACGTTTTGTACTACCAAAAAGACACTTAGCAAGTAATTTATTTGGTTTACCCCATGGCTGTAAGGGGTGGAAAACGCAACCCCTAAAATTTATTTCCAATGTAACTTTTTGTATTATTATTTGTTTACCATTTGAAAATTTATTTCCGATAGCCTGTTTCATTCTAAACAAAAAATGTCTCCAGGGTTTTTTGCCCAAAATAAACCAGTTCGCAGCAAAAAATTATTTTACGAACAACTACAGAGATACATCGTCATAAATGCGAACTGGATTAATTGTTATTTTGTAGTTAGTACCTGCATTAAACGATTAAAGGATAATAAACAAAACGAATTAATCAATAACAAAACACACAACATGTAGAAATCATAGTAAATGTTCAATATGTCTACCTTCAGACATTACGCATGCGTCTAGACGTCGGCGCATTGAGCCACGTATTCGCTCGAATATTTCTGGAGACTCTCTGATTACCCTGCACGCATCGATGATGCGGTTTCTTAAGTCCTCTACATCGCGAACAGGAGTACGATAAACCAAATGCTGTAAACGGCCCCAAATAGAGAAACCGAGAGGATTGAGATCCGGGAATCGAGCGGGCCAGTTCTGTGGTCCTCCTTGACCTATCCACTGATTCAGTTAGATGCTGACGTGCTTCTTGACTTAAATGGGCGGGAGCCCCATCAAGCATAAAACACATATCCCTTCTGACGCCCAAAGGAACTTCCTCCAGCACTACTGAATGCACTTCTCTTAAAAATTGAATGCATGCCTCACCTTTTAATCAAGGAGGTAGAAAATGAGGCCCAATTAAATCATCTCCAATAACTCCGAGCCACACGTTAAGAGAAAACTGTTCTTGATGGTTAGTTTCGACAATAGCGTGAGGGTTTTTATCAGCCCATATGTGGTAATTACGTAAATTATTAATCTTGTCCCGAGAAAAACTACATTCGTCTGTGAATTCTATCGTCTTCAGAAAGTCACAATTTCTTCTAATCGTTTCCAGCATCCAATTGCAAAATTCAAGACGGTTCGGAAAGTCTCGCGGTAACAGTGCCTGTACTCGTTGCAGATGGTAAGGGTATAAGAGTTGTTCCTTTAAAAATCGAAATACCGTCATATAATCAACATTTAGCAGGAAAGCAATCTTTCTAGTACTGGTAGTAGGTTGTTCTTCAATCAAATTAAGTACTGCTTCCTCGAGCTGTGGTGTTCGTACTTCTCGATGGCGACCACAATCGTGCGTTCTTTTGTCGAATGAACCATATTCTCGTTATCGTTGATGAAGTCGAGCAAATATTCTATGTGAAGAATGCTGCCATTGAGAATACATTTCTGCATATCTTCCTATCCCATTCCCCTGCGACAGGCCGTAAACGTAATGCGTATCAGCCATTTTGTCATTTGTGAATGACATTTTAATAACAAGTGAATTATTGAAATAACAAATTAAGAACAGAACAACAACACACAATTAGTATTAATTTAATTTCGAAAATTCTCAAACTGACAGCGTCATACCAATTTAATTATCACTATCGCTAATAGCGACCTACTAGATAGATTAGTTTCGTATTTTCGCATTTGTGACGATGTATCTCTATAGTTCCTAAAATAATTTTTTGCTGCGAACTGGTTTATTTTGGGCAAAAAATCCAAAAACATTTTTTGTTTAGAATGAAACAGGCTATCGGAAATAAATTTTTATATGGTGAACAAATAAATAAGACAAAAAGTTACATTGGAAATAAATTTAAGGGGTTGCGTTTTCCACCCCTTACAACCATGGAGTAAACCAAATAAATTTCTGGCTAAGTGTCTTTTTGGTAGTATAAAACGTCAGGTCAATTTCAATATTGTAACTTTTTTAGTGCTTGTGAAAAAAAAATGTTATAAATATAATATAAATGTTGTTAAGATACAGCCCCCTTTGAGGGGGCTCCAATGAAATTTTTTATATGAAAGATCCTATCTTTTTTTCGATGAGGAATCACCTCCTTAACTGTTTCACACTCATTTAGTTACACCCTGTATATGTTTATGTATATGTATATTATTAAGTATATCAAATCTTTTCTTTTTATATTATTTTCTTTCTCTCAACTTCGTAATAATTTTAAAACCTATTTGTAGATATAGTTTGAGAAATAACATATCTGTAAATACTATTTTGAGTCAGTCCCATTTATATTCCTTCTATATCAATAAATACATGAAGAAATGAACTTAAAAATTTATTTGGAAGTTAGAAAAAAACGAGAAATTACAGCAAGAAAATTTGAACGTTCGTAAACGACTAAATTGGTATTTGTCAACAATAGCCAACCTACTTTACGCGGCTAGATTTATCATATACGTCGCGTATTCTTGTCGGTTTCAATGAAATTCATTGTCTTGTTTTCGTGAGGTTATGTGAATCAGTGATGTGTGGTTCATCATTTCGGTTTCTTTTAGCTGTTCTTTGTATTGGTGATATCCATTTGAGTTGTCTCGAGTAGAGTTAGGATCTAGTCGTTGTCATAATCATAATGTCAAATGAAACCTATAGAAGCATTTATGTAACGTTTTGATATTTAGTCATAAAAAAATATTTATTTAAATTGACTCAACAATAACAACAATAACAGGACAATAACAGTGATGAAAATGATATGAATATTGCATAACTAAACCCTAAGAGTCACGAATGATTTAAGGATAATGACACCTAGATATAAATTTCATGGACATCAATGTGAACGTTGTTGGGAAGAAGCGTTTCATCATTGTAACTCTGTATTGGTAACTCAACCCTTAAATTTTTGCATTATTTTATCTCTTCAAAGAAAATAATCTAAATGAACTCTTTCCCTTAATACAATTTCATTTGCATTTGAAACCTCCACCGTATCTCATCAATTTGAACATACCGAACTAAATACTTTCGTTCAATCTTCCAATCTCAAAATGGCGCCGCGATAATCTTTCACTCCATAATGGAAACTTGAAAAGTTAAATCGAGGCCCAGAAATATATCGTCGATCGCTTTACATTACTTACATGTCGATGAACCCGCTCTGTAATTTATATAAGTAATCCGATCGAATCTCGGCTAATAAGATATGGGTTCGTGGAGGCGGTAATTACCGAAGATATCAATAAATCATCCAGTTGCGAAGTGACAGTGACGTCACTGGCAAGGCTTCGTCAAGAAGAAGGGCGTGTGGCTTTGTGAGCTATAATAGTTGAAGCAAATATTCTAGACAATTTTCGAATTATCAAATGATGTATGTGAACGCAACCGTAAGATTATCACGTTTCAATGTATTCCATAAAATCTTGAAGTATCATTTCGAGTGAAAATCCCACATTCAAAGAAAGAATACGTAGATCGTGGAAAAGCTAAAGTTCAGACTATACAACAAGTTGTAAAAGTTTCGAACGGATCTTCCAATAGGGACTTTCAAACTTTGGCAATTGATAACGGCCATCTTGTTGAAGCTACATCTGTCAAATTCGTTGTTTTGTTCGTGCAACGTATCGCAAGCTTCGCGTATTTAACGGGAGTCATAATTGTCCTACCAAGACGACTATTCGCAATGTAGTGGATAAATTTGAGTCCACTGTATGTTGACGAAACGCAAGATCTGCCGAAAACATCGCCGGTATCTGTGAGAGTGTGCAGGAGAACCCAAGGTAGTCGATTTCGCGTCGCTAACAAAAACTCGGCCTTTCGCAGACCACAACTTGACGAATTTTGCGTCGTGACTTTAGCTTGCACCCATTAAAAATTCAACAAGGAACTGAAGGTAAACGATCCAATGAATGGGTACGTGAACAAACAAAATTGTTGAATTTAAGACGATACCAATCCACATGAGATCCAAGAGTGTCCAATGCATCGCGAAAAAGACCTATGTCGGTATGAACAAGCGTCAAGGCTGTGTTATGTTGTGTTATAACTATATTGCTATAAGTTATGATACTTGATATTTACCTATTTTCCACCCATGGAAAACTGCCAAGGTTTGTCCAATACATAAAACTCAAGATCGAAATGAAATCAATAATTATAGACCTATTTCAATTCTAAACAACTTTGCCAAGCTTCTAGAAGCAATTCTGTATAGTCCTATCTATCAATCCTCTCGACATATAATATCTGATCACCAACATGGTTTTGTGTACTACAGATCCACCATCAGTAATTCAGCTGTTTTTGATCAATATTTATGTGAATCGTTAGACCGTAGAGGGCAAGTAGATATGGTGTACACGGACTTCTCTAAAGCATTCGATAGGGTCTGCCATGAGTTACTAATTTGTAAACTTTCTTGCATGTGTTTCAATGAAATTTATTGTCAACTTTTGGAATCATACCTTAACAGACGTAATCAATACGTATATTATCGCGGCTTTTCTTCAGATGTGTATTTAGCAACCAGCGGAGTCCCGCAAGGATCCAATATTGGTCCCTTATTGTTTTTACTATTTATTAATGACCTGTGCAACTCAATAACTTGCAATAAATTAATGTTTGCTGATGATTTGGAACTGTATACATCTATAAACAATTTATATGATTGTAACATTATGCAAGAGGAGATTGTTCTTTTACAAAATTGGTGTCTCAAGAATCGCCTCCATTTGAATATATCTAAATGTAAAATTGTTTCATTCGGTAGAAAACTCAGTACACTAGAATTTCCTTACCACATCGACAACATTATATTGGAAAGAGCTGAGAATATTAGGGATCTAGGAATCTATTTTGATCATCAACTAAACTAACTTTCAACTACCATATTAATCATATTATAAATTCAGCTTACCGCTCATACGGTTTTATAATGAGGAACTGCAACAATTTTCATAATATGCTCACTTATATGGAATCCCATATATCATTAATATATATCAGCAATTGATAGAGTCCAAAAGAAGTTCATAAAATGTCTTACTTTTAGAATGACCAGGACTTATCCTCCAAGAAACTGTGATTACCCTGATCTGCTATGCAGATTTGACTTTGTAGCCTTAGAAAAAAAAGAAATCAGGCATCTGTTTTATTTCTATATAAGCTATTGAATGGCAAATTGATTGTCCTGTACTATTATCAGAAATTGTTATCTTTGTTCCAAGAATATCTTCTAGGCACATCAATACTTTTTTATGCAAAAGGGCACAAACTAACTTAATGTAATCACCAATCAATCTGATGTGTCGTAATGCGAACAAGCTCTCTACTAACATCGATATTTTTTCTTGCAGTATTTGTGAAATTAAAAATAAGTCTTGTGCGTACCTATAAGTCATTTATGTTTTTTATATCAAATAATATTGATCTTATATCAAATAGTATTAATTCTTCAAGTATGTTAGTTTTGCTCTGTTAATGGGAAACTGTTGGGCAATAAACGCTTTTATTATTATTATTATAATTGAGTACCACAGAAAACAATGGGTTGTTTGGAATAGGACACTTATCCCATTCCAAACAACCCATTGTAAATTCAAGTATCAGTTATCAGAAGAAATGAAACTCAGGTTACTTAAAACTCTTATTTACCCCCATATCGAGTATTGTTGTTTGGTGTATTACAATTTTTTGCATAATTTTTGGGAGGGCTGGAAGATAGCCTTTGGCTAACCCTTTTTCTTTTATGTATGAATGTATTTTTTATGCATATAATTGATATCATTATTATTTTTTTTTCACCGTAGTGTGCGCTGGTCAGGCCCTATCCCCCGAAGCCCCGATACATTCGTGAGGGCGCCAATGACCACTCCCCATTATTATCATTGTAATTATTATTATTTTTATGTATCGGTCTCGACAATTTCAAGAATTCTTCACTTATTTTGTGGCCGGTCTCCAAGTCATGTTGGACTACACTGAACTTCTTTAGTCTATAGAAGCGAATATGTTGAATATGTTCCTTTCAATAAGCCGTCACAGACCACTTAGCTTGACCAACATATTTTTCATCACAATTTGTAGAGTTTATTCCGCAAATCGAATTTTTTTTCATTTCTGTTATCTGGTTTTTCGGGTTGCCAACACTTGTTGAAGTGTACAAGTGATTATGAAAGCCACTTGTATATTCAGTTGTTTGATATTTTGAACCAATCTGTTGGTATATTTCAGTTCGTAAGGATAACCAAAACCCAAATTAGCATCTCTTATAACTGGAACACTCCGTGATTTTCAATTCCATATTCAAGCTTTAAGACAAAACTCAAAGTCATGTACTGTTTTTTGATTACTTCACGTTGAAACTTTCAATTTTGGTATTTGACAAATAGGAACCAATTTCCAATAAGATCTGTACAAATTGGATCTATAGAGACTGTATACACATATCATCATAATACTGATGAATCGGTTGCCGCGAAAACAGTCTAGGAGACAATAGTTGATATTCCGTGGTTTTTCACATCTATATATTGCTGTTTCCGCCGATTTGTCATTGAATGTCTAGACCAGGTGTCTCCAAACTACGGCCCGCAGGCCAAATCCGGCCCGCCAGTGTCATCAATCTGGCCCGCGACAGCCAATGATTACCTAATTATTGTTACTATTGCTGTGATAAGCTGAAGAAGAAAACACAGAATGATAATTACTCGGTTTTATTTACTTGCAAGGTAAAACTTAATGACAGAAATGATGAAAAAGAAAACTTAAATTAAGTATCTAAGTTTAAGCATATTAATAACTAACAAATAATCGAAATGAATCACAGTGAAACAAAAACACAAATGAGATTTATGTAATTGTGATTTTCCACCGACAATACTTTGTAGTTGTGGATCAATTTTACTTGTACCAATTATCAAAAGAGATTTAAGATGTTCATCGGTTAATTGAGAACTGTAAACATTCTTTGTGTACTCCATCTTGGAAAACGTTTTCTCACACAAGTAAGTGTGAAACATTTTTTACGTCATTGCGATTGAAATAGTATTATTTTCTGCCAGAAGGATTTGATATTGGTGTATAAATCAGTGAGGAGCTGATTCTCTCCTTGCAATCTCAAATTCAGTTCGTTCATATGATTTGTCAAACCGACATAGAAGACAAACTTCCACATCCATTCACTATTTTCTAAATCGGCAAAAGGGCGCTGCTTCTCATTTAAAAAAATTTCGATCTCTGCTCGAAGTTCAAAAAAGCGCTTGAGGACTTTTCCGCAACTAAACCAGCGTACGACAGTATGATATGGTAAATCATTTTCTCCAATATGTTGAATAAACTCGAGGAATTGTCAGTGATTCAGCCCAGTGGATCTGATGAAGTTAACAACTGATATGACTGGTTTTAGAACTTCAGACATATCCAAACATTTTCCGTACAAGGACTGTTGATGAATGATACAATGTAAGACTAATGGTTTTGAACCACCATCATTTTTTACAGCCTTTGACACAAGTGCAACCACTCCTTTATTTTTACCATACATATTTTTGCCTCCATAAGTTGTTATAGATTTCGAATTTCTCCATGGAAGATTCTTTTCATTAATGGCATTTTCAATTTCCAATATCAAAAAGTTCTTCATACACTTCATAGTTTTTATCTACTCCGCGAATAAAAATCAACACCTGAACAGTATCTGACACATCCGTTGACTCATCCAATGCTAGAGAAAACCACTCATGATGTCCATTTTTGTCAGACAGTTGAGATGATATATTTTCTGCGATGTCTTGCACCCTCCGAGCCACGGTGTTTGCTGACAAACTGACACTTTTAAATAAATTTACCATTTCGGGGCATATTTCTTCGGCTACTGCAATCAAGCATTCTTTCATCATTTCTCCATCAGTGAATGGTTTGCCACGTTTTCCGATTTCAAGAGCCATACGAAATCTGGCGCGAGTTGCAGACTCTTGTTCAGTATTCGCTTTGGTAAACAAAGATTGCTGCGATTTGGGTCCGCGTTTCAAAGCTTCAAATTTTTCCTTCCGCAAAGTTCCTGTATACTTGGAGTAACTTTGAAGATGTTTCGATTCATAGTGTCGTTAAATGTTATATAGTCTTTGAGAACAAATATGGTTCATTACAAATTAAACATAGCGCCTTATTACTGGACTCAATCACAAAATACTGAAAGTTCCATTTTTTTTGGAACGTTTTGCATTCACTGTCGATTTTTCGCTTCTTTTCCATACTAAAAAATCACACATAAAAACCATAAGTCAAATCAAAATACTTTTATTGACGGGTGTTACTTTATTTCACAATAGACAGTTTCGCTTCCTTCGCCTTTCCTATATAAGAAGACTAACTCACAGTTGCGCCGCTAGCCTTTTTATATGCAATTATTACTGCCATCTCGAGGTGATCGGAATACACTATCTAGAACCAGAACTTTCTCGAACCAACGCGGTAATTCCAAATATTTAATTACGCCTAATGCCACCTAGCGGGTAGCTAAAGAAGATAGTACGTAGTACCACTACTCGCCACTAGATGTGTCACAATACACAATAATAGTTGAAATGCAAAAAAAGCGTAAGTTTGCTTAGGTCACGCACTTTGCGACTATCCTAGTCTAGAAATATAGTTAAGGGCAGAAATTGGCCCTTGGAACAAACTGAAAAAATCATTATGGCCCGAAGGCTTCAAAGTTTGGAGACCCCCGGTCTAGACTATAAGATTTTGTCCTGTCCTTCAGCCTGTTTGTGTGAAGCCGCGTGTTGATGATAAAGGAACCGACTTACTTATCGCACCGATTTTGACACCACCAGTACAAATCGTCTGGAAAACAACCCCACACATCGAACGAACCATTCCCACCAGCTAGTTATCGAATAAATCGGCCTATATTTTATTCTCGCTGCCGTTCTTCATCGTGAGTTGACAAATTTACGTGATATATCGCACATCACATGCCATGAGTGTACATCAAAAAGTGTACAAGCCAACAGATCTCTGATAGATTATCTCTAACGTAGCGGAAGAAAATTGACCCACAAAAAATGGGATCGCCGCATCGAACAACGCGAATAAAAAATATCAATAAAAAGTTATCGGATGGCCGTAACAGCGATGCGTTGGATGATTGATAAATGGATTATTGAAAAACGGACATACGGATATTGGACCGGTAATGAGGATGGTGCATCTACTAGAGCTGTGGGAGATTTTGTTCCATTTCGATAGCGATGAGCTTCAAGGGATAAAATTTTCATTTGGCGGAGCTTATAAAATATGGACTGAGTTGTAAGAGTTCAGAATATTCCGGATAATCAAATGATAGTCTTTGTTATGGTTGGCTAATGCCGAACAACAACAAAATAATCGCAAGCGCTCTCACCGACTCTATTCTGGATTTACTAACTGACTGAGTACTGCTAACTACTGTTGATTTTATTATCAAAGTATTACTATACGCTGTCTGTTCAGAAAATCAGATGAATTTTCATTTTTCCCGAAGGATATTTATTTATTCATCAATTTATATGTTGTTCTCTTCGAAGTTGTTCCTTTCAGATACAATAAACTTGTGCCAATCCTTCAAGCAGTGTTGTTATGCAATTTTTTGTATCCGAGCTCTCTCAGCGATGGGGGTTTTATCTCCTCAATCGTTGCAACACACCGTCATTTCATGGGTCTCTTCGATCTTGAGAACGGGAAAAAGTCACAGGGGTTCAAATCTGATAAATCCGGAGGCTAAGGTATGAGTACGGTGTTGTTTTTGACCAAAAAGTTTCGAACAAGCAATGACGAGTAATACCAGAAGTTGTCTTCTTCTTATGTGCCACTGCTTCTAGCAAGCGGCGCATAACTCCAAAATGATACTTCTTATTGACCGTACGACCATGTGGCGAGGACTCCTGATGCATTACGCCACGGTAATCGAAGAAAAAGTGAGAAAAACCTTGATATTTGATCGAATTTGGCGTGCTTCTGTTGGCCTTGCCTCTTCTGGGATTTTCCATTGGGATGATTGGAGTTCGATTTCGAAGTCATAACCATATTCTCATGATTCGTCATAGAACCTTTGAAAACATCTGGATTGCCGTTGGCGTCGTTCAATAATTCCTGAGCGATACTCAGGTGACGGTTTTCTGATCAAAATTCAGCAATTTTGGAAAGGACTTCGCTGCCGGACGCTTCATGCCCAAAATTTTTTAAAAAACTATATGGCAGGAACCAACCGATATGCCGATATCTTCAGCAATTTTTCTAATAGTGATTCGACGACTCTTCATGACAATTTCTCTCATTTTCTTAGCATTTTCATCGGTTGTTCTTGTGCTAGGGCGTCCAGAGAGAGCGTCATCATTCACATCCTATCGACCTTCTGTGAAAAGGTGGTACCACTTGTAAACATTTTTCTAACTCAGAGTATCATCACCGTACCATCCGTAATATCCTCCAAAGCACGTTGGACGTTGTTCACAATTGGTGCCTGAGGGATCAGATGTATGTCAACCCCAGCAAAACTGTGATAATCCCCTTCACCAAGAGGAGAAAATTGGACGAACTAACGCAATATTTCTTCAATTGTGAGGACATTCCATTTGGAACTAAGGTGAAATATCTTGGCATTGTACTTGATGAAAGACTCACCTGGAACGCACATTCGGAAAAAGTTTTACACAAAGCCAGACTGTCCCTGTGGACATGTCCAAGGATTAGTGGTAAACTTTGGAATTTATGTGATGATTGTTAGACCAACGACCACTTATGGTGCAATTGCCTGGTGGCCGAAGGCTTTACAAAAAATGACACAAGCGAAGCTCTCTTGCTTACAGAGACAGGCTTGTTTGGCTATCAGTGGTGCCATCAGTACTACACCGTCAGCAGCCATAGAGATCCTTCTAGATCTACCGCTTCTCCAAATTTTTCTGGAGAGAGAGGCTAAATGGACTGTATACAGACTTGTGCACAGACTTGCCAATTGCACAAATCAATTTGATGCAGAGTGCAACAAACTGTTGGTTGACACTGGAAGTCACAGCATTCTGGAAATGACCTCTGGCTATATGCCTCCAACTGTCAACTACGAACTGCCTTATTAAGTTCTGTTCTCGAGAAGAGAGGAATGTATCCCCCGGGAGAAGGAAATATTAAGAGCAGATAGTTGTTGGTTCACAGATGGATCAAAAACACCTTCCGGTTCTGGTGCAGGTGTTTTTAGTCGCAGACCTAGGACAGAGATATCAACCTACCTACGAACCTATGCGACTGTATTTCAAGCAGAAATTAACGCTATTGAATTGTGTACGGAGAGATTGGAAGAATCCAACCTCATACACAAGTCAATGAAAATATTCAGTCATGCGGCGTTGGAAGCTCTTGGATCCTACCGAGCAACGTCTCAATTGGTAGCAAATTGTCAAAAACGACTCTCCTCGATAGGAAGACTTAACAGATTGCATCTGGTCTGGATTCTTGGCCATACTGTACCAGCGTACAGATTGCATCTGTACGTAACCAGCGAATGTACGTAACCAGCGAAACATTCATCTTATTTTTTGAGCAGTCCACGTTATTGAGTGATTATCCATGATTATTTTGATGTCACTTACTCTGAGCACAGTAAGGAAGACTATGGCATCTTCCGAATAAAAAACATCATCGTTGGGATCCATAGACAACTCAATCTTCGGATATCATAGATAAACGAGGCTCCCCAAGGCGGTCAGTTGCGAAGCCAAACTTTTACATCGACCGCCGACGAGATTCATCCTCTGCCTGTCACTGCTTTCAGCGCAAGACAACCAGTGCCCAAGCATATCACAAGTACTTAATAAAAGTGAACTTTGAAGTGGTGAAAGTTAGTATTGTTGATTGGTGTAGTAATTAGGGGATGGTTTTCACATTTTTTGGTCATCAAATAATAAATATCAACATTATTCACGCCATAGTTTGCCTAATTTCTATAATAGGGACTTGAAAAAAATTAATAAAAGTTTATTCAAACCTTTCAAAAACGGTTCTATTCCGTTTTTTCCGACTTCATAACTTTAATTTCGGCATTTGACAAATAAAAACCAACCATCAACTATTACTCCGTGTGTATTGAATCTACAGACACCATTTATCGACCATTATTTTGGTTTTTAAGCTTCATTTTCACTCGGAATGACTTTTTCGATGAAATGTCTACTTTTTGAGTTACTCGCGAATATTCAAAAACAAAAGTTGCTTATAATCAGTCAATTCATCTATTATTTACCATAAAACTCCTTAGAAGGGGTGGCATCCACTCCCAGGGTAGAAACAACCCCCAATACAGGATCAACTTTGTTGTAGAGGTCGAGTAAAATCTAAATTATAAAAAATTTGTGTGCTGTTTGTCGAAATCATACAGTAACCACGTGTTTTACCTTCAATGATTGTACCAGCATTATCCGTTCTCAAGAATTGCTTCAATAGATACTTTTTTCAAGAATAAAACACAAGCACTTTAGGAAAATCTTTAAGGCGCTCTAAGAGCTGTGCCTGTGCGAAAGTAGCAATTCACATTGGATTTGAATCGCTGGATATACTATACTATACTATACTATACTTTACTATACTATACTATACTATACTATACTATACTATACTATACTATACTATACTATACTATACTATACTATACTATACTATACTATACTATACTATACTATACTATACTATACTATACTATACTATACTATACTATACTATACTATACTATACTATACTATACTATACTATACTATACTATACTATACTATACTATACTATACTATACTATACTATACTATACTATATTATACTATACTATACTAGACTATACTATTCTAAGATATACTATAATATACTATGCTTTACTATACCATACTGTACCATTTTATTTTATTGTTAAAATATTAGAAACGCATTTGTTGCATTAAAAGGCGCAATTCAGTTTTTTATAAAATATAGTCAAGTTATAAAAACATATATCCATTCAAGCTGCTCTTCCACTTGGAAAAGTATAAAGAAAACTAAATATATAATTGATATGGGGGGCTATTTTGTCAGCAAAATATTTTTCAGATACTTTTTAAATTCATCTACAGTCATCTCTGTCAAACTGTTTGGAATTTCATTGTATATTTTCGATATGTGATAACTTTAAGACCTTTTATATCGTTTAAGTGCATGTAGAGGGAGCTTTACAAGTCTTTTCAGTTTTTCAAGAAAATATTCTGACGTTTTAGTTTTGATTATATTGATCATCATATAAGCCTGCAAAGTGAAGGAACCTCCGGTTATCCATATTCAACCAGCTCTTATCTTACAGAGTATGTGTCATTCTTTCATGTTTACGAATTCCGAAAATGAACCTCAAGACAAATATTTTGCAACTTATCTTTTCCAAAAAACCATAAGATTGCTCAGTATTGATTCAAATTGAAAAGATAAAATTTCATTCATTACCATAAATTAGTTTCAAACAACCATATATTCTAATCGATAAATATACCTAGATTTTTGACGCAGTCAACTACTTCGTGTTTATTTTGTCCTATTTCAATTTTTGTCAGACTTTTTAGCAAGTTCCTGCTATTTTTAGGGTCAAAATAATATTCAACTATACTAGACTACACTATACTATACTATACTAAACCATACTATACTATAATATACTGTACTGTACTGTACAGTACTGTACTGCACTGTACTGTACTGTACTGTACTGTACTGTACTGTACTGTACTGTACTGTACTATACTATACTATACTATACTATACTATACTATACTATACTATACTATACTATACTATACTATACTATACTATACTATACTATACTATACTATACTATACTATACCATACTATACTATACTTTACTTTACTTTACTTTACTATACTATACTATACTACAGTATACGATACTAAACTATAACAATACTAGTTTTTTCTGGCATCTGAAGAATTCAAGCAGCGGATGAGAAAATTTAATCACGACCAAATCTCCAGCGAATCCGCCCCTGTACGAAGAGCTTTCGAGTGAAGAGAACGGATCTCGACTGTGTTGCTATGGAGCACCTTCAGACAATCTGCATAATGCGCTCCATGCCCGGTCTAATTGCGAGCACTAATGAAGTTTGTGTATGAGACACGCCGATAGAAGTGAATTGGTCATAATTTACGGGGTTGCAGAGATAATGGGAAGGATGATTATACTAGGAAGGTAATAGTGCGGTTTTTGCTTATGATTTGTGTCTCGGCTGCTGGATGAAGATACCGTACAGCGTCGCACTATGTGAAAATAGTGAAGTACACAAGATAAGATTTATCTCAGAAAAATGTCACCAATTTCAAAAATGAGGACAAAAAAATATTTTCAATTGGAAATGAAAAGGAAGCTGGATTATCCACTGAATTTTTCTACTAAGACAAGTAGCCAGAAAATATTTTGAAAAGGAATATATACATATAAATTCATCATCAATTGATATGTCTCTATGCAATACAAAGAATAGTAGATCCAGTTTTCTGAAAAAAGTTCAATCCGTCAACAATGAAGACTTGGATTGGCCCATTCTTGATGAAAATCCATAACTAACGTAACAACACGTGCTTCCCATACAATGGGCTTCTTCGGGTGTGTGAAGACACACCCAAAGAAGCCTGATTGAAAACAAGAACATCACTTGCAACCTTTATAGTTTGGAAATCTGTTTAAAATCTGTTTTTCCGTTAACCAGCTGTTGCACCCCTACGAACGACAACCCTCAGAAGTCGAAACGTGTGCGAGCTAAGGACTAACGAGGTCTTACCTTTTAACGAGTGATTCCTAAGACGGGTTGGACGATAGCAAGTGAAAATCGATCGTTCAGCCTGGGGCTTGCACCACCGACCAACACGGCGGTCGATTGGAGTTCATCATAGATCTTCTCGTAGTCTTTGAGTGTATCAATGAAAATAATTGATATTTCAGAAACAATTACGTGAACGTGATTTAATAAAAGAATTGATATTGCAGGAACTAAAAACCGTTGTATATCTGAAAAATTGGAAACCTCACGAGCTATGTTTTATTATTTCGCCAAGAACTTGATTATCTCTCTCTCTCTCTCTCTGGAGATATTTATTTTTCAACAAAAACTAAAAAGTGAGTCTTGAATTACAGGGCAATCCTAATAAAACAGAGTCTATTTACTTTTCTTCGACATCAAAGCACACTTCATTAAAATGAAGCAATAGAAAGACAAGAGAGAGAATAACGCCGAGGATTTCGCTACGGACCGATGAATCCGTACATTTCAATCATTGTGTCCGAAGCAATAAAGAGAACTAGCCGGAACTACAATTGGATTAACTCCGAACACAATGTATTTTACTCTATTACGAGGAATTTCTTGCATGATTGCTAAAGGTTTGCTTGACCAGACACGCCGAGGAAAGATAAAAAGGTGCAGAGAGAATTTTATAGCGGAGGTATTCATTTTGTTCGGAAAAGATTGAGAAAAAGTGATATTATTTGGAAGTTGAAGTCACTGAGCTGAACTTGAAACAAGAGTTGGCTGTGAATACTATTACAGCAAAAATATGATGGTGATGATACTCTGAATATAACCAACAATAAAGTTTTTACTTTTCTACGAACGCCTAAGGCAGTGGTAGCGGCAACGTTGCGGTGAGCGATCTGCCGCTGACGCCATCAAGCTAGAATCGGCCAGAACCGACCAGCCGGACCAGCGCGTTAATGTTTGAGAACGATCTGGATTGCTTTGAACGGGATAAATACGCACGGCGCGGCGACATTGCGCTTAGTTTAAAACTGAATGCGTAACCAACGTCTAGCGGTTGGATTAGTAGAGAACAACAAAAGTAATATTATGGCAAGCAGTCTTCATTCCACTTTCATTCGGAATGGGAAGAACAATACTTTTTTACAGAAGTTAAAGATAAAAATGTGTGTTTGTAATACTTCGGTCTCCGTTGCTAAAAAAAGAAATATTGAGAGACATCATAAAACTGTACATTCTAATTCTGAAAAATCATTCCCACTACATTCTGCCGCCAGAAAGGAGAAACTGAAACAGTTAAAAAAGCTGTTAATTGGACGACAATCAATATTTTTAAGAACAGTCGACAAAAATAAGGCTGCAACTGAAGCATCGCACCGTGTGTCCCAGATAATTGCACAAAAAAGAAACCTCATGAAGACGGGGAAATGATAAAACAGGCGTTTTTAGAAGCTGCTGATTCGTTATTTGCCATGTTTGAATAAAGACGAGATAGTTTCAGCTATAAAATCTATGCAACTTTCTGCTAATACAGTGATGAGACGTGTAGAAGTAATGAGCAATGATATTTTTTCACAGTTAAGAACTGACTTAGATAACTATGTTTATTTTTCACTTCAACTGGATGAATCAACAGATGTCGTTGACACTGCCCAGATGGCCGTGTTCGTCAGGATGGTTTTTAGATTTTACGATTAAAGATCTTTTGAAGTTCATTCCACTGAAAGGACACACTACTGGACATGAGTTGTTTTCTCATTTAAAAAATATTATTTCTTCCGAGAAAATTCCAATATCGAAAATGGTAGGCTTGACAACCGATGGCGCTCCAGCTATGGTGGGTTGTGATAAGGGTCTGATGGCGTTATGTCGTAAAGATGAAACTTTTCCGCAATTTCTCTGTTACCACTGCATTACCCATCAGCAAGCATTATGCGGAAATTTCCTGAAACTAAACAACGTCTTGAAACTGGTGGTAAAAATTGTGAACAAGATTAGGGCTCAAGCGTTACAAAGAAGATTATTCAGAACCTTGGCCGATGAAGTTGACTGTCAATACGGGGACCTACTCCTTCACTCTGAAGTCCGATGGTTAAGTAGAGGACGGGTGCTGAAACGTTCTTATGATGCCTATCTGGCATAGTTCAATTTTTCAAACAACGCGATGAACCGACTCCGGAACTAGAAAATTCAATCTGGCTTAGAAATTTTGGTTTTCTCGTGGACATTACAGAGAAATTAAACGAACTTAATTTGCAGCTTCAGGGGGGAGACAAAGAACTAGAGAAAATGATTTCTGATATAAAGGCATTTATCAAAAAGCTGGAGTTTTGGGAACAAAACCTAATTAACAGCGATGCCAAGCATTTTCCTATTTTTTCCAGAAAAAATATCTCAAAATTCATTAGAACCCTATGACAACAAATGTCATGTAGGAATAATTTCTACCCTGAAGAATAACTTCAAAAATCGTTTTGAGTATTTCAATGAAATGGTTTTAGTAGCGCAGTTTGTTGTTTCACCCTTTATGGAAATTGATATTCAACAGTTTGCAACTTGTGTTATGCAGAACTTTGGCGAAGACATCGCTGCAACAGAAATGGAAGTCATTGAGTTTCAAAATGATTTAGCCTTAAAATCGTTAGTCTCAAGTACTGAATGTATCTGGCCTATTGTAAGTAAAGACAAATATTCAGTTCTATGCCGTGTTGCCTTGAAAGTGAAAGCATT
Organism: Leptinotarsa decemlineata; assembly: GCF_025532065.1. Classification (NCBI taxonomy): domain Eukaryota; kingdom Metazoa; phylum Arthropoda; class Insecta; order Coleoptera; family Chrysomelidae; genus Leptinotarsa; species Leptinotarsa decemlineata. The sequence continues at coordinate 13,272,131 of NW_027412537.1, read as the reverse complement.
ATTCAGTTCAACCTATTTGTGTGAATCTTCTTTTCCAATATGAAGTTTATTAAGAACAAATATCGCAATCGACTTACAGATGAACATTTGGATAATTGTATGCGAATGGCTGCATCAAATTATACTGCAAACATTAAAAAAATTATCGATGAGTCTGTGTGTCAGCCTTCTCATTGAACGTGCTTTTTTATTTTTCAATGTTTATGTTCATGATAGTGCGTTACTTTTTTGTTGTTATTATTAACTATTTTTAAATCATACGTGACATGCCGTTGTGGCTGGATAAAAGTTTGTGTTTATTTTTAAAACACCTTCGTTTGATAGGTAGGAATGTAGCTATGAACAAGTACGTACTAGTAATATTAGTTATTTTGTTATTAGTTTATTATTAGTACCTATGTATTATGTATTACCAGTTAAATAGTAAAATAAATACATATAATTATAAATTAACTGTGGATCATTTCATTTACGTTGCGTTACGTGGCTTCCGTGTGGCTAGCTCGCTGTTTAGTCCAAAATTAACAAAGTAGCTCAACACATTGAAGAGGTTGGCGATCAGTGGCCTAAGGGGTCTAAGGACACAATACCTACGAAGCACATATAAGAAGTATCATGCTCCACCTGCTTCTTCAAAATTCACATCGGCCATACCAACAGAAGAGTCTCCAATAGAGCTTATGAACATAAGCTTACTGTTTGTAAATCGGATCCAGCGTCATTCCTCTTCAAACAGCATCATGTAACAGGCCACAAAATAAGCTTCGGATCCAAAACACCAAACCATCGCCACCAAAAAAAATCTGGTCCAGGATAATCCACGAAGCTTCGAAATTGAAAAACGTCCCAAAACGTGAGTACAATTTATTACCATTCATTCAAAGTAGAACTCATGTGAATGATATCTGATTCTTATTCCAAAACAAATGTTTGAAATACAAACTGAGTAGAGAAAAGTATCTTCTGTATAATTCAGTGTTCATATAGATGTATTTGTTTCGAAAGAATTATTTTCTTTCGTGTAATTCAATGTTTATATGAAAGTAGCTGTTTCAGGAGGACTTTCTTCCAGTTCGTGTCTGAAAGTTACTTCTTTGCATGATCTACACATTCATGTATAGAGTTTCCAATTGATTACTTCCTTCCTTTCTTTGGAAGATTCTCTCATCCCTTTTTTTGTATCAGATGGAGTAGTAGAAAGCCAAAAACTTTCTTTCCCAAAAAAAGTGATTGACAATGTTTCATGATGAATTTCACTAGTTCGGTCTTCCATTGTTTACTATATAAAATGATTTGAAATCCCTGAAACAACTAAAAAAGAAGAATTGAAAATGAATAGCTGAAAATAACAATTATATCAACCAAAATAAACCTGAAATGAAATAATAGTGAAATAAAATACAAGTAAAAATAGAACAATTGAATGAATGAAAATAAAGAAATGAAAAAAAAAAATAAAAATAAAAAGTGGAGAGATTCCAAGTCACGTTAGTTCATGACGTTTCGATTGTTAGTATCTACAATCGTCTTCGGGTGATGACTGGACTGATTCCTCCGAGAGATGACTACTTATAGGTCGTTCGAGTACTTTCACTTATCCCCGCTTTCCATTTTCCTCTTCACTGGTTCCGTGGGAGATGACCGTTTTGGCGGGAGTTGGCCATTTTTCGCTTGTTCATTTTCGCAAATGAACACTGATAACCTTGTTGTTTGAGTTCAGTATTTATGTCTCTGTGAATCTTCTTGTTTGTTGAGACAGTTAGGATGTTTTTCCAATTTCAATGGCTTTACGGATTATCCTGGCCTGAGGAGTCTCTTCCGTAGCAAAGGTTTTGGTATTTTTGAAGCTTATTGTGTGGCCTGTTTCAAAGTGACGTTTAAAGATAGATGAAGCTCGATCGGATTTGCGAACAGATAGTTCATGTTCATAGGCTCTGTTGGAAATTCTTTTATCGGTCTGGCCGATGTAAGTTGTGGGGCAGGTATAACATGGTATTTCGTATACACCCTGTGTCTCATTTCGTATCGTTTCATTGGGTGTTCGTGAAAGAGTGGAGATTTGATTGCTGACTGTAAATACACTTTGTCGGTAACTCCATGGATGTAAGGGAGCTATCATTTTCAACTTCCCTTGTGAATTTTAGGTTAGGGAGTTGATGTGGTTAAAGAATGCATGAAGACCTTCGAATCCATGGGGCCGTATCGAAAACAATACATGGGTTTGAGATGAGATGTGTCAGTGGCTCTGGTTTCAATGTCCTCCGTGTAGAGGTTTGCAAGGACTAGATAGAGTGGAGAACCCTTTGGGGCACTTTTCACTTGTTTGTGAAATTTGCCCTGGAAACGGAAATATGTGGTGGATATGCAGTGGCTGATGAGAACTGCACACACCTACATTTTATACATAAAAAATGTGTGTAAGTGGTCCTTGTACCAAATTTCATAATTCAATACAAACAGTCTTTGAACAATATTCAGGAAAAACTTTCCTCGAATTCTTACGTAGCTAAAACTAGGTACAAACATATTTATCAACAGATGTCGACGAACATGTTTCAATTCCCAGTCTGTCCAAAGAAGTAAATATTGACGGTTCTGTATTCCCATCTGAAACTTCGCCAAACTCGCCTAAGTAAGCTATTGTCGTTCGGGACCGAAACAAGAAGTGACCATCGAGTTCAGAGTAGTTTTTGTAATGGATGCCAAGATCGAGGATCGACCGAAGCTTTTTGTAGGGACAGAAGTACGTCAATTTATACACATCCTGCCGGAGGTTTCTACCGCATAGCCATAGAGTGACCCAAAAAAGAAAATTTGTGCCTTACGGGCTTTTAGAATAATGGGGTGAAAACGGAGATAGTAACTTTTTCTTCATTTGAATGATTTCATTCATTTGAGTTTTTAAATTTGAAAGCAATGTTTGCATAAGCTCGCTTATATTTTCGAAAATGCGCGGAGAACACAAAAGAAAAATATCTATATTATAATATTTATGTAAGAACATCAACTTTATGGAATCACTAAAGCTAACTGAACTCCGGTTCCTACAGAAATTGAGAAATTTTACAAAATGCTAGAGTCAGTGGCTGAAGATTGAAACACCTTTCCGCAAATCAAACATATCCTTACAATCGGATTGATGATTTCATGGCTACATAGTGTTACGTATTCAAAGTGGGTTTGATAATAATTGACGATACTGTACAATTGAACTCAAATTTATTTCACTGCTACACTGACAGTACAACACAAACACTTCAACTGAACCTAAAATATCTATCGCTTTGCATTTTTGACTGAACTTTCTCGATCTGCGTGTTGGTAGTGTTTATATATCGCAATGGAAATCTCTAGAAGCCGATAGGGAAGTTCGTGAAAGCCTCTCGAAGCGATGCGACATCTAGAACTATCGTGAAGCGCAATTTTAGTTGAGCGCGACCTTCACCGAGTCACAATCGATTGACGAAGACCAGCGGCGGCCGACGTTATTTTTTTCAGGGAATGTTTAATGAAAATTGAATCTTGTATTAGAGAATGGGAGAGCATGAGAGTGGAATGAGAGTTGTATCTACTGTATCTATGTACCGAATTTCAAAAACCAAACATGAAATGATATCAGAATTTAACGTAGCATCTGAATATGTAATGATATACATGGCGTTCTATTTTAAAAAATGGAATTTTGGTCTGTAGCACCTATGCGTATGGCATTAGAATCATGCATTATACTATTCTCAAGTCATTTTGGTCGACAACTGGTGTCGTATGAACAAACGATTTTAGATATTCTCAAAGAAAGTAATCCAGAGGGTTCAAGTCTAGAGATCTAGGTGGCCATGATTGAAGTTCACCACGACCTATCCACTGGTAAGCAGAAGTATCAGTAAGATATTCACGAGCAGTTATTTGAGCAAGTACCCCGTCGTGCATAAAACAAGGGTACATTCTCTAATAATTCTGGCAATGAGTCTCCTAGAAACTGTGCAAAACTTTAGAGTTATAAATGACAAACAATACCCCGAAGCAAGTTACGACACACGTTCATATGAAATTTAATTCATAAAATATGACGAGAAACCATCACCTGAAATTAATGACATCATTCAAGATACAGCCAAAATTTTGATTGCATATGATTTTAAAATTAAATTTATGTTTCTAAGCAACAAGAATCATATAATTTTTTAACGCAGACAGCTTTTATCACGTGCGTCTATCTCTTTATTCGAATTTTGAATGTAAAACACCCTAAACTCACCACATTACAGATTTTATTATAGTTCTAGCGATCGTCACAGCCACAACGGAAGAAAAATCTGTCTTCCCCCTGGAAGTTATACTACAAAAGGTTCCTCAAATAACGTTGTTTCGTCGTCACGTCTCTCCTCATCTGATTCGCAGACATCCATCAAGACGAAACTTTCTCGCGTTCAGAAAATAGGCATTAGTAATTCATGAAACCGCGCCTGGAAAGACGTAAGGCGTAAACCTCTGTTTATGAGACTGACTCTTCATATATTATTATGCCAGGCATGGCGTGGAGATGTCAGTTTACACATAAAGAAAACGTTGAGTCTTGATAAACCCTGTAGGTTCATTTGAAGTTTTAATATCCCACGCACATATCGAGGAAGAATACCGAATAATATGAGAAAATGGATATGGCAGTTGCCCAACAGTGTTGAATTCATGATTCAAATGATTTTGATGTGCAATGGATTTCACCAATGATACTCAACAGGGTGATGAAGGCAACGTTGAAATCTACTCTCTGAAGAAGAACAATCATAATTCACTGATCAATACTGATTTTCTCACAAGAAATTTGTGTAATGTTTTTTGTTTATGTTGGCGTATCCTCATTATAAATACATGGTGTTCATTAACTACGGTATGAAACTTCAGAGAGTCAATTGAATGCCACAAAAACCCAGGCATCGGTGTTCTCAAACAGGATAAATGTCAAGACATATCATACCGCTTTCTGCTTCGATAGGTTATTAATAATAATAATAATAACTTTATTCGTCTTTTCGATCATATACATGATATAAGACATGTCATAAATAAAAATATGAAAATTATATAAAACAATAATAACGGTCCACAGTATAACATAGATCGGACACTTGAAACAGGTACTTAACTATATACATATATAAAAAATAACACAAACACACATACACACATATATGAATACACATACATAAATATACATAAAGTAAATTTATCTTTAACTAGGATGAAAGAAATGCAGTGAAAGCAATAATTATGATAACAGTGTATCCCGTTCTAAGAATTCTTCTACGCTATAATATCTCTTATTAGTTAATAGCTCCTTTATTTGTTTTTTAAATGATATAATATGCAAATCTTTGATATCTTGAGGCAACGTATTGAATAATGTTATGCCATTATATACAAGTGATTCCTTGAATGTCGATGTACGTTAGCATCTTGTTCTTGCAGAAAGCAGGTTGTTGGGGGTTAAAATGGACAACATTATGTCTTGGCACAATCATGTCGCTGGAGTTGCAAAGGCTGCTTCTTGAAAGCTTGGAACACTGTTCCGAACCAGAAAACTGTACACACCTTAGCTCTGCTCCCAAACATTCCCTGAAGTTGCTGGATTCCACAGTTCGCTACGAAAAAAATGTTATTTCATTAAAACACTGTATTAGCCCACAGGTCCATAAACTCAATGACCAAAATTAACGAATTTAAGTTTGAATTGTTACCTCATGCACCGTATTCGCCAAATTTAGCCCCTCGGATCATTTTCTGTTACCAAACTTGAAAAAATGGTCTGTGGTCAAAGATTCACCAATGATGAGGTGTAATACAATTTTTATTATAAAAATGGTCTTGAACGTCGCTGGGAAAAGTGTATAGAGAATGTGTTGAAAAATAAATCCTTTTTTGTGTTGTTTTTGTTGGTCCGGTTACTTTTGGGTCTACCCTCGTAACATGTCAATGTACATTGTACATTGTGAAAGTACATTTGCATCAGTAAGCTAAATGTCCAAATGAACTACGTCACCAATAATTGTAACGTGAAGGCTAGGCATGCATGATATAACCCTGTAAGTACAAGTGTTCCATTGCTCGATTTTCTTCCAGATTCTTGTGGATATTGGATTAAAACTGGAAACAAGGAGCGTAACTCATGTTTGCACTCGGCGTTAGCGGTTTAATTTATTACGTGGTCATGTTGGCGAAACGTTTACTTTTTATTCGTTTGTTTGTTGTTTTCCGGCATTATATATGTCCTGAGCTGAGAATAATGACAGACTATTCCTTACGTTTTATCTATAAAACTTCCTCCTCATAATTTCTTGGTGCATCGTTATTCAAATATAAAAATGGAGCATTTAGGGCCTTAAGGTAGATACAAGGTTCATAAGGTGACATAGATTACAGAATGATGTATGAGAAAACTAATTATTACACTTCCTTGTATGATTTTCACTAGAAAGGGTTTTACAAAAACCGCGACACGTGTTTCGCTATATACAATAGCGTAGGCTTGAGAAATCGGATCAAATACTGATATCTAAGAGCAAAGTAAAAGATGGAAAAGTACTTAATGATGAATTTCAATATGGGAGATTTATATATGTCTATGTGAAAATGTGTGTTCTTTTATTCTTTGGAAAAAGATTCTGCCCGTATGACCAATATAAAGTTTTGGGCTAGAACCTCAAGTCAACTAATATACTCCTGATCTATCTGACACTGAAGTTTTGTCTACATTGTTTCTGATATATTTGCTCAAATTATTATGTACTGTAAGCAACGTCCACTTTTGTACCAGTTCATCCAAAAGTGATGGCATTTTTATCACAAATGCCATCAAAAGTAAAATTACAATTTTTCATTCTCAAGTAATTTCATTATATGATGTTTTTTGATTATGAAATCCAACATTCCTTCAGAATATTTTTGGAGGAGATTAATCATGATACTAATCACAAATTTTTATAATGTAGACATAGACTTGACTTCCAATTAGCGTTACTCTATTATTAAACATGGAAAAGTATTATGAACAGAACTTAACTTCAGCTTGGGTAGAAATTATATATTTTTCTTCCTTATGACATAAAATAACACTTGAAAAAGAAATGAAAAAAAATCAATAATACCTATAGAAAGAAAATATTATTTTATTGAGAACCACATAGAGTAATACTTGTTACTAGTCATTGTATTCATAGTGATAGTGATCCAATCAAAAAAAAGTTTGAATGAAATAACTCACCATTTTTTCATATAATTTCTCATATCCTATTTTTTATTATTATCATACCTCCACGTCAGATACTAACCACAAAATGTATGTTGTATCAATATTTGTATCTGTTTTCAAATAGTTAGTTGCTCATTATATTGATGTTTGTATCTGTATACTCAACAATGAATACCTACGTACATATTACAAAAGATCATATTTGTAAAACTTTGATATCCCCCTGTCCTTCTCTACGCACATACTTGATCTTCTGTAGGGTTTCCATTTTATTCCAATCCACTGTTTTATCTGAACAAATATAACTGTTTTTCATTGGGAATATTTTTTTTCAACCAGAGTTTGCGCTGGCCAGGCCTTATTCCTCGAAGCCCCGATACATTCGAAAGGGGGCGCCAACATTATCAAGTGATCATTGGGTCCGATAATCATGTGCCCTGAGTAAGCGCAGTGAACAATGAATGACAACCGTCTTCATTTGTCCGGCTGAGATTTCTGCCTTAGTGCGGCAAGCCGGCATTATTTTGAGATTCGAGAGTAAAGAGGGAATCATTCCATCAAGGACTCCAATAATCAGAACAACCATCTTGACAGAGTAGTCTGGATAGAGTCATTCCACGACAATTATCGTCTTGCTCAGGTGCTCGAGAAAGACTACACCAGCTTTATTAGTTCCGATAAATTCGACATTTCTCATTCCCCACAAAGGATTCAATAACCCCGAAGCGTAGGGCAACACCGGTGTCTCGTCAATACCGTAAGAGTGCTGTAGGTGGTAATGAAGCACTCTAAGGGCCGCGTTATCTCGATGGATATAGGCCGTGACCGCATATGTTGGACATGCTAACAGCAGGTGCATTAGAGTCTCAGATGCCTCACGGCAGGACCTGCAACTTGTGTCAGGAACCACTATACCCATCCAGAGTAAGATACTGAAGACACCATCCTAGCAAACCATAATGAACCCCTCAGTTTCTGACTTGAACTGGTCCAACTGAGAAAACTACTGTTGTATCAGAAAGCAAAGCTTTTTTCACAAAAGCTTCCAATCACCATCTAACTTTATATTGTGTTTGTCTGATTGAGTAGACTTTCTGTTTTATTTCACTTTTTTTTGTCATACCTATCGTGAAATGACTGTGGTTTTCCGTGATAATGTTCGAGAATTTTCAAAGAGCTAATAAATATATGCCAACAAGTCACTCAATATTAAACAATACCCCAAAGTTGGAATGTTTTTGCTGTTTGTTAGCTTCGAACTTCATGAATAACAAATGAAAAAATGACTTGAAACATTATGTTTTTAGAGCCAAAACCATTTTTCGCACTCTAAAATAGCTCTCGAAAAATGCAAAACCCGCAAACACGGCCTTTATGGCAGATTAGCCGTTATTGTGGCTATATGAGTTGTAAGAGGGTGTCATTCAACAGAATTAGTATCGTAGTCCCCGGAACGTTATAAAACGATCTGGATTTCCGCTTTTACGATCCTTGGAAGTCCTTTGAATCCTAATGTCCAACTTAAAATTCCTTCTCCTCGGGGTACACTCCACTTATAGCAAATGTCGGAATTATTCAGGGAGTGCCTACTATCAATTCAGAATGTAATTGTGAAGTTAATTTTCTTATACTCCCAAGGAAGGGCAGAGACGGATCGAATGAAATCAAATAAATGGCATTCTTATTCATGTAAATGACTGGAGACATTCTTCGTGAGAACCAGTTGGATGGGACGGATATCAGGGGAGTCATTAAGAAAATCAACTGTTTTTGTATGCAGATGTCGGGAAACTTGAGTAGTTAATTTATCTAAATAATTTATTAACTTCAAAAGAGTGATTTAGCGCAAATTAACACGTAGGTCGTCATAATTACTTCGATGCAAAGCGACAAGAATTTTTTAGTGCTTGTATATCTCTGAAAAACATTCGTTTCTTTCGCTAATTAAAATTTTCAGTGTACCAATGTAAAAATTACGTGTTGAAAATATTTCGACTTTGCCTTTATGTATAGACAACGATTATGCGAGCTGTCAACATCCGCTCTTACAACATCTGTTGTTGAAACATCCGCTGCTACATCTGTTCTTGTAACATCCTTTGTTATAACATGCGTTGTTATAACATCCGTTGTTATAACAACCGATGTTCCAACATCCACCATTTGGAAAGTATTTACTTATTCAGGGTGGGATTTCAGCAGAGCTGCCTAGCTTTAAATATTCCCATAATTTTTTCGGTTCGAAGGGAATAATTACCAAAAATGTACTACTAGATGAACCACTTCAATAAATTTTCATATCCTTTATCCGTCGTCACATTTTGTGGTAATTATATTAAAGGGTTCTGTTACAAGAACTTCGCCAAAACTTTGAAATTCTGCGCGGATTTCGCATTCACCAAAACTTTCAATGAATATATTTCATAGCAGAGACACGAATATAGCCACTGAGATAGAATAATGGTACTCTTATAGGTACTAGTTGGTTTGAAAATATGTGAAAATCAATTTCTCTAGTGAGGAAATACCTGCAACTGAATATTTGTCGCATGATGAATTTTCCATTGAAACTCCACTCTACAGTTTTTGAGATCAATATTCACTAGCTAAATAGCTAAAGTGGATATTTAGCAATGGGTCTTGTAGGTTTTATAAGTGAATTTATCAGGTATAGGATTAATAGAAAACATCCTATATTTTTGGGATGAGACATAATACTTTCCAAAAAGTAAATGCTTTCACATCTTTCTTAAATTCATCCCATTTCAGAGAAATAGTATGTAGATTTCTTTAGTACAAAAAAAGTCGCAGGGGTACATGATTACGCTGTTGATTTTGGCCAAAAAATTACGAAGAAGCCATGACAAATGAGCAGGTGTAATATCGTGTTGCAAAAGCAAACTTCGTCATTCGCATCTTCTCGATTTTGTAGCTTGTATCACTTATAAACATTTTTACGACTCAGAGTACAATCACTGTAAGCCACTATCAACATTTCAACTGTTTATGGGTACTTAATTTCATTTGTTATACAAAATTTTATGCAAATTCTTTGATCCGTTTTCTTCGATAGCGGAAATCGCCGAACACGAAAAAACACTTCTATCATGGTTATCACGAACAAAATAAATATGATCAACAGCTGAAACTGTGAATATACGTTTGAGACCAGTGTAAACATAAAAAAATAAACATTCACCTCCTTTTTCCAACAGTAAACGTACATACAATCACCTTCTTTTTTCGACAGTCCACATATAAGCATTCACCTTCTTCATCCAACAGTCCACGTATATCCATTCAGATTTATTTTCAACAGTCCACATATATGCATTCACTTTCTTTATTCAACAGTCCACGTATATACATTCACCTTCTTTTTTCAACAGTCCACTTGTATACATTCACCTTCTTCCCTTAATATTTCACTTTTCTTTTTTAACAGTCCACGTATATACATTCACCTTCTTTTTTTCAACAGTCCACATATATTCATTCACTTTCTTTATTCAACAGTCCACGTATATACATTTATCATCCTTTTTCAACAGTCCACATATATAGATTCACCTTCTTTATTCAACAGTCCACGTATATACAGTCACATTATTTTTTCAACAGTCCACATATTTGCATTCATTTTATTTATTCAACAGTCCACGTATATACATTCACCTTCTTTTTTCAACAGTCCACATATATGCATTCACCTTCTTTATTCAACAGTCCACATATATACATTCACCTTCTTTTTTTCAACAGTCCACATATATGCATTCACTTTCTTTTTTCAACGGTCCACATATAAGCATTCAGCTTCTTTATTCAACAGTCCACGTATATACATTCACCTTCTTTTTTCAACAGTCAACGTACATACATTCACCTTCTTTTTTTCAACAGTCCACATATATGCATTCACTTTCTTTTTCAACAGTCCACATATAAGCATTCACCTTCTTTATTCAACAGTCCACGCATATACATTCACCTTCTTTTTTCAACAGTCCACATATATGCATTCACCTTCTTTATTCAACAGCCCACGTATATACATTAACTTTCTTTTTTCAACAGTCTATATATATATATACACTTAATCATTCCTGATTGAAAGATTCGTTTGACATTTTCAACGACAAATGAAAAGCTATAGAAGTTGACATTTCTTTCGACTTCAATTTCGTTTCTCTTTCGTTTCACTTCAATTCAATTCCATACAAGCCAAATTGAATATTAAGAAAACTTGACAAGGAACAAGTGACCTCGAAAGTGATAATTAACGGCATGACTTGAAATCTTTATAGTTCGAACAGGACCGCACTAATAGCGTGGTTGGTTAGTGTTAGTTTTGGTTGAATGAAAAAATTGTGAAGCGCTTTGTGATGACCTTAATATTCATTCTCACTGAAATCCGAGAAAATTTTACTGATTTTAATAGGTATGGTACTTGCTGGGAAATTTTTTGTTGCAAATGCAAAAATGTGATCGTTTTGAAAATTTTGGTTTTTTGTTACTGTTTTGCTGTTCATCATTATTGAAGGAGCAATTAACATTTGCTGACCTAAATTGATATAAGGTCAGTTGACAATATTCAAACTTCTGGTCATGCTAGAAAAATAGTTTCTTAATTTTGTTTTTCCAATATAAGACATGAAAGTTATCTCTTAGTTTTCCTCGTTATTTTGATCTTCTAGACTATTTTTAGTCCATCTTAAGTGAGAAATATCAGTCGTGAATGAAGGAACACCCATGATTATATTGTTTCTATTTGAAAACAACTAATTTTGAGAACAATGCGCCGAATAGTAGAAAATGGGAACATTTTTAAATAAAAAATTTGAAGAATATTCGTGTTTCTAAATTGCTTTTCCCAATTCTAATAGTGAGTTGGTGAAACTCATTCATACTGTACCATTAACGTATGGACTCGTGCCATAAAATTTTCTAACAGTTAAGTTAAACCGCCTTCGTAACAACTCGTGTTTGAATTTTTATCTCTTTGCCTAGTAACCCACCACTAAATCCATTCTTTGTTGTAATTTGTTTTATTCATTTATGAAACTATTGAATTTGTTTGAAATTTCTTGGGTACATTTCATGGAAATTTCCTCACCATCTTTGACAATGTTTATCGCTGTTGTAGACGAAACATCAGGCACAAAAACCTACAGAATATGTCTGCTATTCTTGTATTAAATTTTTATGCATGCTTCTATACTCTTTTATAGAAAAGAACTAATTCTTGATATATACATAAAACCCCCAATGATTCAAAAATATATCAGCAAACAAGCTACATCTATCTCAGTCAAGCGTCAAATTCGCGTATTTTATCTACTCTTAGATAGGTACGGGTAGCTAGATTTCATTAATGTACATTGCCTCTTTTTTTCTATCGACATTATTCCTGTGTTTTCGAATTTATAGTGCCTACTTTTTGTGATACACAATCCGGTTTGTAACATTGTTAATATAGGGAAGGAAAGCTTTTATCTTGACTATCCTAACTGGGGTAACTTCGACGTTCTCTCTCCTGGGTCGTATGGCCCGTTCGAATTCTTATTTGCTGAACCCATTTCCTTCGAAGACATTTTTTAGGTGAGTGAGTTCCTCAGAAAGACTCTAAGGTTCACAGATAAGTCATGCTCTCTCAACAAACGTTTCAATAATAATAATAATAATAAGACGAATATCGTCAGAAAAGAGGAGGAAAAACAGACAAAATATCCCGAATCTTAAAATCATACCGGCTTGCCGCACTAAGGCAGAAATCTTAGCCGCACAGATGCAGAAGTCTGTCATTCTTCGCTCACTGCGCTTGCTCAGGGCACATGATTCTCGGACCCAATGATTACTTACCCCACGGTGTGGGGAGTGGTCATTGGTTGATAATGCTGGCGCGCCCTCCCGATAGGGCCTGACCAGCTACGGTGAAAAAAAAATAATAATGATTATAATTCCCCTTCACTTCTGCATCTCACTATTGCCATTATCCGTTGCGCTCAGAAACACTCGAGGGTATAACTGTGGCACCCCCGGAAACCGGAGGCACAAGGTCAGCTATTTGTTTTATATGGATGATCTTAAACTTTATGCCTCTGAAGAGAAGGATCTCCATCAGTCCTTGAGGGTGGTGGAAGAGTACACGCATGCTATTGGTATGAAATTCGGGATAGACAAATGTGCAATGGTCCATCTCAAAAGAGGAAGATGCGGGGACTACGGGGAGGATGTGCAGCTCGTAGATAGAAGCATCTTACACCACCTGGATGCCGGAGAGACGTATACTTACTTCGGGGTGGAACAACGCCACTCACAAGAGGTAACAGCAGTGAAAAACTCTCTCCACGGCAAGTATCAGCACAAACTTCGACAGATATGGTCATCGGAACTGTCGAGGAAGAACAGAGTTGCTGCAACAAATATGCTTGCCGTTCCAATCTTACTCTACTCGTTTGGAGTAGTGGAGTGGACTCGGGAGGAGCTGTATCAACTCGACGTAAAGACCCGAAAAATGATGCATCTCTATAGGAGTTTGCATCCCAAATCGTCCGTTCCAAGGTTGTACTTCCCCCGACAACAGAGAGGCCGTGGACTATTGAGTTTGAAGTGTCTGCATGACAGAATGGTGCTGGATACAGCCTGTAAAGTCGTCAGGAGTTCGGATCCCCTTCTCTGCATGGGCCGTGACCATGAGAGAGCAGGAATTGGAGCATTTCTCTTTAGGACAGCTGCCCGAGCAGCTAATGAACTCGGTATAGTTTTCGACACTAAACGAAGCCGCAGAGATCACCTTACTTCTGCGGAAACACAAGGATGAGACAATGCATGGAGTCTTCTTCAATAACATTGGAGACCTTGGCTTAACAAAGCGCCTGACCTTGGCTTTTCTCAGGTCGAGTGGACTGAAGTCGGAAACTGAGGGGTTCATCATGGCTTACCAGGATGGTGTCTTCAACACCTCAGTCTACCGCAGTCGCGTGATGAGTATAGAGGTTCCTGACACAAGGTGCAGGGCCAGCCGCGAGTCACCCGAGACCCTAATCCACTTGCTATCAGCATGTCTAGCATATGCGGTCTCGGCCTATACTCATCGATATAACGCGGCCCTAAGAGTGCTATATTACCATCTACGACACTCTTACGGTATTGACGAGACACCGGTGTTGCCCTACGCTCCGGGATATATTGAATCCGCTGTGGGGAACGAGAAGTGCCGAATTTATTGGACCTATTCGTTCCCCACCCTCAGGCTCATACAAGCTAATAAGCCTGATGTGGTCCTTCTCGACCACCAGAGCAAAACGATATTTTTCGTGGAGTTTTCAGCTAGTGGCGAGACGAATATTGTCAGAAAAGAGGAGGAAAAATGAATAAAATATCGAGATTTTCTCTTCGAACTGCGCAGACTATATCCAGATCACTCTGTCAAGATGGTTGTTCTGATTATTGGAGTCCTTGGTGAAATGATGTCCTCTCTACTCTCGAATCTTAAGATCATACCGGCTTGCCGCACTGAGGCAGAAATCTCAGCCGCACAGATGCAGAAGGCTGTCATTCTTGGCTCACCTCGCTTGCTCAGGGCACATGATTCTCGGACCCAATGATCACTTACCCCACGGTGTGGGGAGTGGTCATTGGTTGATTATGCTGGCGCGCCCTCCCGAATGTATCGGGGCTTCGGGGGATAGGGCCTGACCAGCGCACACTACGGTGAAAAAAAAAATAAAAATAATAATGTTTCAAATCACAAAAATAAATAACTGTGTGGTGAAAAGGATATCCAAAGGAAAAAAATTAATGATGACCCCTCTATCTTCAGGTCGTTTGTAAATAATAAGGGCCCAGAATAGGATCCTTGAGTGATCCCAAATATGACCATAAGTGTTCTGGAAATCAAATCATTGATTTTAAAATGTTGTATAGCTCAGAGGTTGATGGAAAAAATAACCAGTGACACCCTAAGCTTTGAGTTTGGTGATAATCAAAACATAAATAAATGCTTGAGCATAAACCATGTACACCGATTCAATTTGTAATTTATCACAAAGTATAGAATTAACTGCGACGTAAAAGTACTTTGGTCAGACTATTACCTGAAGTCCGGCAACGTGAATGTGAGACCAACTCGCTAGGATCCGTGTTCTTATAGACCCTCGACTCGTTTGAAACTTCGACGTAGCTTTTCATAAAAAATATTTTTCGAAATTATATGTTCACTTGAGTATTAGGCTACCCAGAAGACAAAACGATGGGAACTCAAGAGACTCACATTCATAAAAGATTGCGACAAAAAAGGACGTTGGTCAAACTGACCAATGAATTGAAATGCGTCTCAAAGCACACAGGCGATTCCATTGAGTCCGCACGAATGTGCAGACACCGGAAAAATTATGTTTGTCCTGAATACCAACCTGCGTCCGGCCCTGCCAAAGTGTGGCCAACTCGCCCCGATCCGCCATCTTCGAATCCGATCAGAGATTCCGCAAGAATATCCAAAGACTGTCCGAAAGTTTATCGGCGGAGAGCAAAGCGTGCAGGCCATCACAAGTACGGCTGATGAACCGCTCGCATCCTTAATCGAGACGTCACCTGCCGCCACTACCACAACCGACCCAGTTGTCCTCTGAAAAGTTTTTTCATTTCTTCGTTCGCCTTTTCACGAGTCCTGGCTCTTGTCGACTGCTTTGTATGATAATGGGGAAATGCAGGAAGCAATTTGGAAAATAATGATCATGAAATCATTCGGCGCGGAGAAGGATCTTTTATGTGGGTTCTGATCCTAACGATATGTTCTCCATGTTGAGAAGGGATAACCGTATTATACTATTACCAGCATACAATTTTGAATCCCACAGAGAAAATTTTCCTTGTCCAAACATGATTCCTGAAAGTTTTCAGTTGTTGAGCAATTACCACTGAACAGTATTAGCAGACAATTCAGTGACATACGATTATATGACTTGGCACAATTAAAATGACCAAAAAAATAAACGAAAAATACAGTGAAAGAATTCACAGAACGGTCAAGTAATGAAGAGAGTCCGGAAATAGCAAAGTATGATGTGGGAATTGAGAACGATGGAAAACTTCCCAAGTCATACAGGTCATTGTTTATTTGTTGAACATTTTGTCTGAAATTAAGGGAAAATTAGTAGTTAACAAATTATTGACTTATAAATAGAAGTGAAAAGAAAGACGTTCACCTTATAGATGAACAAAGTGGGTTGATATTTAGGAATCAGTTCAAACCTTCTTCTGGTGACAACTTGGTTGGTTCCAATCCTCTTTCGAAGACCTACCCAGTACACGAAAATGATGACCATGCTACGTAATTTATTTACCGTATCGCAAGCTGAGAGTACCCAGGGTGATGTTCAAGAGCTAGCTAGTGCTTTTTGTACACTATAGTTGGAGAGGGGTGCTGGGTCAATACCCTTCAACTTCATAGGAAATGATATCTGATATTACCGAGGATTACTCCATATACTCTAGTAGTTATTGAGCATATATCAGTAGACAATTTGAGTGGGTATCTAAAGTATACTTGAGGTTTACACCCAGTAAGTTGAATTAATGTCAATACATGTCATTTTATTCAATAGTCTTCATAAATCTACGGTGCTTCCATGCCTCAAGTGAATGAATGCGTCTTGTTTGGTGTCATATCTAGGGCACTTGCTATGACCTTTGGTAATTAACAGGTTCTGGCAGATTAAGGTGGGCAGAAATCTAGATTTCGGGTTACGTTACGTACGTCCCTATATTAGATCAGTTGGGGGGAGGAGATGATCATGCAAATTGGGGAAGCTCAACGAAAGCAGATGAACCAGATAGGTTGTTGATGAAGTAGGGTTTCAATGAAGCAGGAACAAGAAGGTCTGAAATTATATGACGATGGATATAACCATCAGTAAATTTCCTAACTACTACAAAATATATACTGATAGATCAAAGACCGAGTATGGGGTGGGCTGTGCATTCCTTGTAGATGGACACCTCCATAGCTGGTTAATGTACTCAACGACCAGCGTATACACAGCAGAATTATACGCTATATACCAGTCTTCATTATTCTGTGAATTCGCAAGAAACGAAACTCATTTCCTAATTTGTACCGACTCGATGAATTCCATAAGATCATTTCAAAATAAACTTACTCCTGACCCCCTTGTAAGGATTATTCTTGCCAGAATTCATATTATGAAAGAAAACCGTAGAACTGTCAGCTACATGCGGGTGCCTAGTCATTGTGGCATAAAGAACAACGGGGATGTGGATAAGGCAGCTAAAACGATTGCTAACTCTAACGAACATGAAGATGTACCACTTGATGATGACAAATGTTGATGATTTTATAATGTTTATACATTTTTATGTATAATGATAGTGAAACTCAGCAGTTCTCTTACCTTAGGTGGTGTGTAGCTTTGGAGGTTAGAGTTCTACATATAGCGCAGAAACAATTGAAGGATTATATGTTATCCTGAAGCAGCTATTCTATTTGTTTCTTTTTTCAGCTCGAAAAACCACATAAATGTGTAATGAAGCTCGTGCTTCTAAAAGAGATTAGCCTTTGGTAGAAAAAGAAATATGAAAAAGACAGAACATTTGCCATATGGCAGTAATAAAAAGAGATGTATAATACATTGTGTGGAGAGTTCAGAAAGCTTGATATTATGAATACTTTGACGAACATAATTATACAAAGTCTGGGATATTTTATAATTCTTTTTGATGAATTGAGAGAACATCAACGTTTTTCTTTTCTAGTTGTAAAATTCAATAGGAAAGTTGAGATGCAGTTCGTTTTATTTGGTACTTTTACGGTAATCACGAAATTGAAAGTGTGAGCACTGCATAATCATTTCAACTGACGTCATTTTCACTGAGAAAAAACTTGCTTGGTTTGACTAGTGTCGAGGTAACTGTTGAAATTCGGGTGAGTGGAAGAAATTTTGATTGTTGATTTTTATTTTAAAAAACGTCATCAACTGCTGGAAGATTCCTTTCCATTTTTCAACGAACAAAGAATTAGACCAGCCAAAAGAAATCCCGCATACCTACTTACCCTTGTACGCGAAAAAACAAAACCTTCGAGTTTGTCAAGCGAGGTGTTGAAGGTGTTTACAAATGCTCACGGACGCCCGTTCGTAGAACAAATAAAAACTCAGAGAACGAGGCTGACGACGGCGGTTTGTTTGCTTTGCTCTCGACTCGAGGTCCGAGTAAATCAAGGGCCGGTTCTTATTAGTCGCCTCTGCTAGAAACAGCAGCGCCGGCATCGAGTTCACTCCGTCGTCTTTGTCCCTTTCGGCCGTCGACGGTACCTAAATATTAGAGGACGTGAATACAACAAACCACTGTTAGGAAATAAGAACATCTGAGAGACTGAAGATTCATTCAAGTTAACTATTTAATCAATATTCACTTCATGAAGTCAAATATTCACCATTATCTTCTAATGAGAAAATGTTAAGAAGGTTATAATTTGTCAAGGAAAGGAAAGAAGCATTTTATTTCAGAATAAACTCTTTACAAAGGTGTGTGGATCATGCAAAGAAGTAACTTTCAGACACAAATTGAAAGAAAAAACCTTCATGAAACAACTACTTTCATATAAAAATTGAATTATACAAAAACGCTTTTTTCTAGCAAGTTTGCACTCTAAGCGTTAGTTATGAAAAACTGAATCGGTTATCATTGCTACAACACATCATAATAGAGAAATTGGTAAAATTTCACTTGAAACACTGTCATTCTTGATGGCGGATATCGATGTTTCGGATTGAGACACTTGTCTTATTGCCTCTTCAGCACCAATCTGGGTAACATTGAAAGATATAGCAATCAATTCAATAAAAACATTACAACTTTATCGCAGATGACATAAACCCTGTCCCGATGACAGTACTACGTACTGTCATCGGGACAGTACTACGTACTGTCATCGGGACAGTAGCTTATTTGCTTCAGTTCCAGCCATAGGAATCCTGTTCAAATTGGAAGAGGGACATTTTCAGGAGACATCAATTCTTGGGAAAAAAGTTTTAGCTTGCTACTTCTCAATCTTTATACAAAAATACAATACAAAAATTGGGAATCTTCCAAAGAAATCAAGGAAGCAAATAATTTCAAATTGAACTTTTTATAAAGTTGTGTGGATCATACAAGAAAGTAACTTTCAGACACAAACTGGACAAAAAATTCTTCTCGAAACAACTACTTTAGTTGTATGTTACGTTGTAAATTTCACTTGGCACAAGTCATCTAGTTAACCCAACACTTGGTATAAACGCCATAATTCTTTATTATTGCAATATCTCAAGTTACACTTCTCAAGCCTAACTTGAGTCCCAACTTGTGAAAGAAAACCCCATTTTCAGGGTGAGTGTATTTTTTTCCACATTCACAGATGATTCCTGTGGATGAAAAGACCCCTATATGTTTCATTCGAATCAATTTGAATCGTCCAGTCATCTAATCAATTGAACCGATGACATCGACTATTCTAAATTCCCATTCAGTACTAGATTCAAGTTGAAGTTGAATACTTGTAGAATTTTCATAGTAATGTCTTGGCAAGGCAGATTCTTATAGTTCTTCTGCTCCAGTGTCAATTATTTTATACTCTTATTAACTTACTATTTGATTCACGTTGGGTACAGAGTGTCCCATCTGGCATTCTGTTGAAAAGGAATTACTTAGTTAATTGACACATTAACTGGGACTTCATTATGATAATTGATGTATATAGGGGAGTAAATACTTTATTGATTCAGAGACATACAGGTTGTCCCGAAGATTCATTTAATCAGAGGGTAACGGGTGCTCCTTTGAAATATTGGATCTCCACACACATAGGGTTGTCAGTAAAGTTCATTTCAAACTGGGAGGGGAATAACAGTTAAGTTTGCGTTCTGATAGAAATTTCCTTTCGTAGGGTTTTTCTTTCTGGGGTGTAGAACACCTTGTTGACAAACTCCCCAGACTTGGAGGTGTTCAGCTACCTTTGGTGTCCTATTTCGTGATCCATTCCTAGTTCATTTTGTTGTGCCCTACAGGGTGGTGCCCTGGTGGTGCTACAGGGTGATCCACCTCCGTCGAACTACGGGGCGATCCACCTTTGCGGTGATAGCAGCGTGATTCATCTCCGTCGAACTACAAGGTAGTCTAACACCATATACCGGGTGGCTCAAAAGGAGCACACAAGTTATAATTCGTTTATTCGGATATTTGTGTATTACTGAGTTATTTGAATAATTGTTTGCCCGTTTTGTTTAATGATACCAGATTGATATATTGATTGCCTTTCTGGCCGAATTCACCGGTAGTTGGCAACGTGTTTGGTTTCATTTGTAAAACGGAAATTGAGGTGTTTTCTTCCTTTCACAATTGCCTGTTGACATCGATGCGCCTACCTTTCAATACTAGTATTTACGATTTCGCCCACACCTACCCAATTTTTGTGGTAGTTTTACTTGACGTATTGTAGTTTTCTTTTAAGCGTCGTTACTACCATAATTTATGGCTGATTTGATTTGCGGTTATATACACCGTGCTCAACGACCTCTTGTATTGATATTTGAACATCGCATAATAGTTTGAATATCGCGTTGTTGATTTAGAAGCGTTGTCGATTAACCCATGTGAAGTTAGGTTTACTAGGTTTACATATTGGGGATCTTTATCTTTTATTTCCAATGTTAATTGGTAAGTTATTGGTATTGTAAGTCACTTAGGGTATCTGGTGGGTTGAATTTATCTGGCGCCCATTTACATCTAATTTTGAATTTATTAATTCGTTGAACCCCTCCCGTCTCTACTGTTTGTCTTAGCTGCGGATACCCATCTGTCTTATTTGTTACCGACAGATGATTTAGTCTCCTCTTGTGGTTTGTGAGGTGACAAGTAGTAGCAGTAGCAGTAGTAGCAGTAGCAGTAGTAACAGTAGCAGTAGTGACAATAGTAGTCGCAGAAGCGGTAGCAGTAGCGGTATTAGTAGTAGTAGTAGTAGTAGTAGCAGCAGTAGCAGTAGTAGCAATAGTAGCAGCAGTAGCAGTAGCAGTAGCGGTAGTAGTAGTAGTAGTAGTAGTAGTAGTAGTAGTAGTAGTAGAAGTAGTAGAAGTAGAAGTAGTAGTAGCAGTAGTAGCAGTAGTAGTAGTAGTAGTAGTAGTAGAAGTAGTAGTAGCAGTAGTAGCAGTAGTAGTAGTAGCAGCAGCAGCAGCAGCAGTAGCAGTGGCAGTAGCAGTAGCAGTAGTAGTAGTAGCAGTAGTAGTAGTAGCAGCAGCAGCAGCAGCAGTAGTAGTAGTAGTAGTAGTTGTAGTAGTAGTAGTAGTAGTAGTAGTAGTAGAACTTCATTAAACTGTTTTCATTGATGTGCCACCATCCGTCCTTGGCCGATTCAAATTCTTGAGGTTATTGTCACCCAGAAGCGGGAAGAAGTATTACATTCGAGGTTATGATAGAAAGACGTCCCTTTTGAAATAAAAATCGAGTTTGAATTGTTATCCCAATAAATGTGCCTTGAAATTTTTCGATCTGCTTCGTTTTCGGTATCGCACACTGTATGTAAAATAAAATGTACCTTTTCGTTTATCCCGATTTTGAAGCATTGTATCAACACACGATTTTCCTGATTTTGTTACTAGTTTTGAAAAAACTGGTATGAAAAGTCTCAATATAGAAGTATTGCTGAAAAAAGAACGGTGCATGACTCCGTCTTTCTCGTTGATGGAATCAGATAGTCTGATTCCGAATTCCGGGATGCTGTTCATGAGAGTCTAGAGCGTTGGTGTTGAGTTGTTATGATCTGCGGCATCGCTGAGCAATCATGTCAGAACTGCCCGGAACAGAATCTACGACGGCCTGCAACTCGACACGTTGTTGACGAACTTGATTAGTTCAATGGCAACAGAAGCACGAAGGGAATTCCCGTGTTGGGTAACAGGACATATGGGGGGCACAAGGACTAACCCTGCATTTCAGTCGAGTTACATATTGAATAATATCAGAAAGTGATCTTTCCATTCTAATAATGATAATGATGATGTTTTATACAACATAGTGAATAAAAATACAAAAATATGAACCATTTACAAGTGACTCAACAGTATGTGATGGATTTGGCTGATTCTTGATGAAAATCTTCAAAGTATTGTCAAACAAAGATTTCAATATGGTGGATAGACCACTCGTGGTCACACACACACACAAATTAAATTTAATTAGAGTCAGTGAATTGATTTGCATTATTACGACGCCAAAAATGAACAACATATGGAAAATATAATATTTCAAATGAAAACGTCTTTGGTTTAAATTTCAAAAGTTTTTTCAACAGTAGTTGTTAACATGAAATTGCGGAAAGGGAGAAGCTACGAAACTCCCTCCACTCCCTCCTACTGTCGATCAATGCAATATTCAAGATTTCCTGTTGGAATTCCATTCGTGTCTGATGTTTACGATCTGGAGGATGGACATTATTTGCTGACATGGATATTCGGTTTGATGTGAGTCCATTTGCAGGGGTAAGGGTTTTCAGAAGACCACTTAGGATAATTCTGTCCAATATTTTATTAACCGGTAACGCTACAAAAATATTGGGGAAATGTAACAATGAAATAAATCAATAACTTATTTTACACACGGTGTTCCTTGATTGTATTTTAGGAGGTCAATTTTGATTTCATTTTAATTAAAAATTTTATATGAACATATGTCCTGAAGTTCCTGGCTTTTAAACATATATAATAAATATATATAAAAATAGTATGAATATATGTAAGACCAGTAGAGCCATGACCAAAAAAGCACGCCAAGTTCGATCAAATGTCAAGGTTTTGCTCACTGTTTTCTTCAAATACCGTTTAGTAATTCACCAGATATAAGCAATACGAAAAAAACGTCAAGTATTATGGAAAACAATGTTGTTTGTATCATGATAATACACCTGCTCACTCGGCATTGCCTGTTCGTAATTTTTTTGCCGAAAACAACACCGTAATCATGCCTTAGACACCGTATTAACCAGATTTGGTCTCCTGCGACTTTTTCCTTATCCCAAGATTGGAGAGTCCTATGAAAGGATGCAGTTTTGCGCAGAAAAATTGTTGAATAAATAAATATTTATTGAGAAAAATCAAAACTCATCTTACTTTTTGAACAGGTCTCGTATAGCTAGAATCACTACACCTCTTGCGTTCACCCGATACAATTTATCATTCAAGAAACAATAGTCGCACTGTTTTATTTTCTCGTCTACATTCAACTCTCCTAACAACTCGAAACTGATCGTCTTATAATCTGTTGTGGTTCACGCGGGAAATTTTCCGATGTTTTATATTAATACCTCGTTCACTGGCTAGAAAGTTTCCTTTCGAAATCCCCTTGGTTCGCCACTTTGCACGTCAAAAACTCCTCGCACCAACTTCCGACACAGAACTTAACATCATTATAATAACAAAAAGTCTTTCTGTCGAAAATAAATGATACTCCGTGCAAAAAGATCGGCGAAAAAGTTTCGCAATATATTCTTTCGAAACAGTACCTACATTTAATAAGTGAACATTTGCGTCTTGGAAGTTGTTTTCGCGAAAGCATTTATCATTCAAGTTAAATTTAGTAGTTAGTCCTGAAAAGTTTGCCGCTTTGAGCTTTCGGTGAGTTCCCTGATGATGGGGTCACTTTTAATTGACTTTGTTGTTTTTGTTGGAGTGTTAAAAGTGGTTATCTTAATCTTGTATCATTCCAAGATATTCGTGAGGAGTGTTTATTTCACCAAAAGACTTCGTTTCTTGTTGAGTGGGAATGAAATAAAATACATAATTTTCCTAGTTCTTTCATCGGCCTTTTATCGACCCTATATAAAGTATAAATGAGATTAGCTATCTCAACTGTAAGGCATTGGACGCTGATAAAACTCGATGGTGTTTTAAAAAACAGTGTTTTATGCAGTCTAAGGATTTCATGAAGAAATTTTCAATAGGTCGTAAGTTCTGAAATTATTGAATTCCAACACCCTGTATTTTGAAAAAGTAGTATAAAAAATATTTCATCAGTTCGGAGTTGTCTAATATAATATAAATTGATTTGATAACCCTGAAAAAAATCAAAAAGATTAACCGAAAATAACAATTTTATCCAACAAAAAACTAAAATTACATAGAAATAATATACAACAACAACCAAACAAATAAAAATTGAAATATTAGGAAAATCTGAAAAAATTTGAAGAATTAAAAATATTATTAACAAAAATTAAAAGAAATAAGACCTTGGAAGAGGATCATGGACCAATCTTTGCCAAGATTGAAAGCACGTGCTTGAAAATCCGACAAGACATGGGGAATACCCACAACAGAGAGTGGGGAAAGTTGGTGAGGAAACAATGCCCAAATGCAGAACGAGAACAAGACAACTATGAAGCCGCCAACGTCATCAACATGAGTTCCCGCCCGCTCACGGACAAAGAGAAATCTTTGTTGAGGAAAGGTCTAAACTTCGCCATTGCACCAACATCTGTGCCCACTTTGGAAATAATAACTGCAGTATTGATCAGATCGAGGCAGAAGAATTCGGATGGAAAATCAGAGAACAGCTAGATCGATAACCAGTTCCAACTTCTAACGTCAGCAATAAAGAACGAAGAGCCCTGAACGGGCTACGTAGAGACAACACCATCAAGATCTTACCTGCAGATAAGGGAAACGCTACTGTTGTAATGGATACTGATCTCTACAAACAGAAGATCGAAGAGGTGCTTCAGAAAGGAAAATACACGAAGATCGTAAGAGACCCTACTGCATCAATTGAAAGGAAGTTGTACCAGACTTTGAAAAAACACCAAGTCTATTTTACGGAAAAAAAAGATCATCGCTAATACCGCACCACAGTAAGCCCCCTCACTTGTAGGATGTTCCGCTCAGACCGATCATTAGCTCCAGAGATTCAGCCACTCAGAAATTGTCCAGATTTTTACTACCAATAATTAAACCACTGCAAGGTAAAACATCATCTTTTGTGAGAAATTAAAGGCATTTCGTTGAACTACTAGGGGAAATCGAAGTCAAAGAGCAGAATCAACTGATCAGTTTCGACGTGGAAAGCCTCTACACCAACGTTCCTGTCGAAGAAGCACTTCAATTCATACAGAAGAAGCTATCCGAAGATGGGGACCTGAAAGATAGAACAAATTTACCGATACAAGTAATCATGGAATTACTAGGATGCTGTGTACGAAATTGTTACTTTCAACTGAAGGACGAATTCTTTACGCAAGATGAGGAACTGCCAATGGGTTCGCCACTTTCACCTGTTATAGCCAATTTATATATGGAGAGGTTTGAAACTTTGGCCATTGAAGAAGCCCAGAAGAAGCCACGAGTCTAGTTGAGATACGTAGACGACACCTTCATAATATGGAACCATGGGAATGCAGAACTAGACACTTTCCTGAAGCACATCAACAACGTAAGACCTTCCATCACTTTCACAATAGAAAACGAAATCCACAACGAATTACCTTTCTTAGACGTATTGGTGATGAGAACCGACACTAAATGGGAAACATCTGTATATCGAAAACTCACTCACATAGGACAATATCTGAACCAGAAATCCAACCACCATCAATCGTGTTTTTGGGCTCTGTAATACAAAAGAAGGTCTCGAAAAGTAACTAGGCATCATCGAAAATGAACTTCAACGGAATGGATACTCCAAAGTGATGGTAGAACAGGCCTAAGCTAGAAAACAGCAAGAACTCCACAAGGAAGACAAGCCGCCACAACCAGTACTTGTACTTCCCTACATCAGAGGAGTATCGGGAAGGATAAAGTGGATTGGGTCCAAGTATAACATCAGGACCTGCTTCAGATCTGGGAACACTATCCGTAGCAGCCTCACGAAAAACCAGGCCACCAAACGCGGACTGCGATTCCAAGAATTGCTTTTACCGGATACCCTGCGAGTGCGGAGAATCATACATCGGTGAAACTGAGAGACCATTGAAAGTTCGCACTGCTGAGCACAAGAAACACACACAGCGAGGGGAAACCAGCAAATCCGGAATAGCAGAGCTTGTTTGGACTCATTAACACAACATCAAATGGGCTCAAGCTGAAATCATCCACAAAGAGAAACACTGGTTTAGGAGAAAATTCAAAGAAGCCGCTTATATGTTGTCCAACAAAGCATTCAGTCAAGCTAGCGTAGAGATACGTAACATATGAAAACCTCTTATCAAGCAAAAAACGACCAACTCCCGCCAAACGGTAATATCCCGCCATAACCAATGAAGCGGAAAGAGTGAAGAGGGGATAGGTGAAAGCACTCGAATGATCTATAAATAGTCAGATATCGGAGGAAGTTCAGTTATCACCCGAAGAAGATTGTGGATACCAACAATTGAAACGTCATCACGTAACTTGGTTTTCATTTTTTGTTAATAATAATTTTAATTTTTTCAATGTTTTCAACTTTTATTAATATTTCAATTTTTATTTGTTTGGTTGTTGTTGTTGTTATTTCTTTGTAATTTCAGTTTTTTGTTTGATAAAATTGTTATTTTCGGTTGATATTTTTGATTTTGTTGAGGGTTATCAAATCAATTTATATTATATTAGACAATGGAAGTCCAAACTGATGAAATACACCACGAAACATTGTCAACCAACTTCAAACAAATAAAAAATATTCATAATAGGAGTCTCTTCTATAAATTTGAAAACCATTTTCGTCAATGTCTCAAACGGCTCGCTTTCGAAAGAACGTTTCAAAATTGTTGCCATCTAACAAAAATTTTCGAGCCGCAGCGTCATCTTCAATATTGAAAAATTTGAATCGACTCTCATGTCAAGTTGAATCATCATTCCTGTGAACTCAGCAGAGTCCGTGTAATGAAAATATATTTTCTAGTTTTTGGTGAAATCCCTTGTATTACCGGACTTTGGGTGAAATTTATATTTCCACGCTGACATTTCCGTGAAAGCGACGTGTCCGATTGACAAAATCATTCAGCCAAAATGATGTCCGTTTTTCACTCTTTCCACCTCCAATCTCGTTATCCTCGTGGACGAAATACCAGAATTGAACCTTTTCATCAACAGTTGAGTTCTCCATCATTTACATGCTTTTAAATCCGAAGCACCTTCACCCTTTTCATTTCCCGCTCATTTACCCTTCTATATCCGCACGCTTGGGGTCCATTTAGAGAACACAATAAAGAAACGGAGCGCGAGCAACATGTACGAAATAAAGTATCAGTTGTTAAATAATTTCACAGGATCGTCAGTAATCCCTCAATGTCCCGGTAAGACTGGCCGTCTCATAATTTACTCTACTAATTCACCTGACAGCTGCAAAAGCGTTGCCTCTCCATCATTCTTTGTAAACGTCTTCCGAAATAGTCCTGTTCCGTTTTGTTCGTCGAAGAGTAACTGTTGAGTTTCGGAGAGGGAAATGATCATTTTTCCACGTACATCTCCATAAGAAAAAAGTAGGTACATTTTGTTGATAGATTTCCTCAAAATCACCTAGATTTTCTCAAAAAAGTCACTAGATTCCCCCAGATGTCGCTAGGTTCTATAATGGATCTTCAAGAACCGAATTCCTCAGTTTTCCATTTGAATCTCTCACAAGATAAGTGAAGATGGTGCCGCCGCCAAAGATGGTGACTTTGCTCGTACTCTTCTTACTAATTTACATGAAAAATTCTGTCCTTTAAGCCTCATTATCCAGTGAATTTTGGGAATCATCTAGTGATTTTTTGAGAAACGCTATACCTCCAACACTAGAGGCGTTAGCACAGTTCTCTGAAGATACTAGCAATTTGCGTCGGCGAAACGTCAGAAATAAATTACAACAAACGACGGCCCAAAAATTCGAAACCGCGAACAGTTCAAGAAGAGGTCAGGAGAGCCTACATTTTTATATTAGTTTTATTACTGAGCATGAAGCATTCAATAAGTACGATAAAAACATTTGAATTTCGAGCAGAATAACAGTGAAATAGAAAAAAACGTCGTGATCAATCGAAAATCGAAATCGTGAAATATTAATTGAAAAATTAAAAAAATATGGCATTATAGGAAAAGTACTTGATTGGATCAGTGATTACCTCACAGGAAATGAGCAGGTAACCAAAATCAATGAACTTGTATCAACAGCAATAAGCATAGACCACGGGGTTCCGCAGGGAAGTATTTTGGGGCCATTGCTATTCTTAATTTACATTAATGATATCAGCAAATGTAATGAATGTGAATATTATCTTATGAACGATCAAGCTGAATTGAATAATTCGCCATTATTGAATCTGTTCATTCACAGGTAAAAATAGTAAGGTATATTTACAGGTAGACTTTCGAAAAAAGTATTGATACCTGACTTTTTCAGGTATATTTTTTCAGGTAGATTTATTACTTAGGTAGACGAATAGGTACTAGGTTATAGTATATAAGGTTGTAATTTAGAAGTAACTTTCAGTTATGCTTGAAGAAGCTATTGTATAACGAAACACGTGTCGCGGTTTTTGTAAAACCCTTATAGTGAAAATCATAGAATAAACTCTATTGATTAGTTTTTTTTTATACAGACTTTAGTAAAAAAGTAGCGGTAGATTCAAACTGTAATAAAAGAAATTTAAAATAATTATGAATTTCAGATTCATTTCGGTATGAAATATGAATCAAATATAGATGGTAATGAAATGAATTCAATTAAATACAATAAATGGATATAATTCAATAAAGGATTGAGGTTATATCTCATTCTAATCAATGGCAAATAATTATGAAAAATTTACTATTCATTTCATGTTTAGAGCATACATATGAATATTCATTTATATATTTTTTGCACTGTTAAATCCACTCTCCTCGAAGTATGTATCCATTTCTTAAATCTAACCTCATTAATATGAGGTTTCATAAAGGGTATAAAAACACGTTTCCTTCCGGATATCGATTATCCAACGTACAATTCGCAAAACAGCAATGCTTTGTTGGCATTATAATAGCACAAAATAATTTCTTATATCAGATTAATATGTTCTAATAATAAATTAATATTACGTAAATAACACTGTTTTACATGTGAATAGTTTATGTTTGTCCCCACTACTAGTGCTGCCTCTCGTGACACGTTCGCTGTACTATTGAACTGTTATACTGTAATGGTTTCATTTTGAGCCAACCTCTGAAAAGAATGCTCTGTGATAGTTTGGTGCTAAGCCATTTCAACTACTGTGACTTCATATATGGGCCATACTTATATTATTCAGATAAAAATAGAATACAAAAAAGGCAAAATTCTTATTTCCGCCTAATTTATGGACTTCGTAAGTATGATTCAATTTCTGAAGCCTTTAAAACTCCCGCTGGCTCAATATGAAAATCCGTGTGATTCATCATTTAGGTTGTTTTGTCCATAAATTGATAACCCTTCCCCATTCTCCTCTTTTAATACAAAAACTAATTCTGCGTGAAAATATTCACTCAAGAAATATTAGACATAAAAACAAGTTAACTATGCCACAACATCGCACTGCACAGTTTCAGAGATCATTTCTGTTTGGTGCTGTAAAACTATAATTCATTGCCTGAGCAATTGAAGAGATTCAATATCAGGAAATTCAAATACAAGTATAAAAATTATATCTATGATAGTCCGAAATGTCAACTTTTGCTTTTTAGACAACAGATCAATTGAATTAAATTATTTATTAACTATCTTCAGAAGGTAATCACAAATTATTATTTTATTAACGGTTCTCATTTCGTGGTACCATCACTGTTAATTACTTTTATTTTTGTATGTTTGTGTGCATTATGGAGTGGTGCTTGTTGGTCGAGTTAAAGTAGCTTTGAGCTAGACTTCGCTAAGGAGTACCAGAATCTCCTGTAAACTATTTTCATTTTCAAATATATCTTTGTATTGTTTTATTTTTGTATTATCAATAAAGCCGATTTATTATTTATTATTATTATTCTCAGGAAAAAGGCTCATTAGTACAGAATGGTACATCCAAAATAATTCAAATGAAAAATATACATTTTCAAGATAACTTCAACTCATGTTTTTTTTTGTACCTTGGGAGCTATCTGACATCCATTTAGTCCAAGTCTCCAGAAAACACTGCAGCCTCTTGGGCTTCCCATGACCCCATTCTATCAGTCTCGTTCCCTGTACTAGTTTGTACAGGTTCCGTGTTGGAAGTTCGTCATATTCTTCTGGTCGTAATTTTGTACGTCCATATATTGCGTATATACGTCCGTTTAATGGGGCTACCAGCCCCATTTTATTCAGTTGTCCTCTAAGCGGACAATAACCGGTTAGTAACCCTGTAATTATTCTGAGCCAATCCCTACTCGGTTCTTTTCTCGGACGTTTCCCTAATGAAGGTTCCACTGTGTTTGTTGCCAGGTACTTTTGTCCAGTACTCTGTTTACTTCTTATTGGTCCATGTCCTAATCTGGTTTCGTACCAATGATTTTGGTACCCCCAGAGCTGGTTCCGGACCTATATGAAGTTGATGATCCGCGTCTAGCGCATTCATCAGCTTCATCATTACCTGTGATTCCTGAATGCCCTGGCACCCAGTACAAAGGTAATTTGTTCCTGGCATTCCCAGACCAGTTTTGATGTCACCTTCGGGTTTGTCAGAGCCCCCCCTAGTGCGCTCTTGCTCTCTGTAAAAATATTGATCTGCTCATTACTTTGAGGTCTCAATTTAATGAGCCTTGTACACTGCAAGATAGCACACACTTCCGCCTGAAAGACGGATGTGCATAGTCCTAGCGGATAGCTGTAGTTTAGATTTCTATCCGCTTGGTATATTCCAGCTCTCGCTCCCGTTCCATGTTTGGTCTTCGATCCATCTGTATACCAGGTGTTTTTTCCAAACATGTTTTCGGGATGACTAATGTTCTTCCACTCTTCACGGCTTATGATTTTGGCCGTGAAGTTTGTGTTAAAGGTGTACTTCGGTGTCATGTGGTCCGTGCACATATTCAATATGTGCTCCTCCACTTGTTCCGAAATTTCTGTTCGGTCCGATCTTTTGTAGTTCGGTGAGTTTTCCAGTCTGAATTGGCCCATTCTGGCCTACCCCATTATCACAAAGTGTAAAGGACTCATGGGTTTACTCTAATTTCATAAACAGCGGTGTATTTTAAGTGGAGCATATTTGCTGTTGCTTGTGATATGCTAAGATACCAGAACCCTGTATACTCACAAATATGAATTTTGGTCCTTATTACTAGATGAGTTGAATACGAGTTTCCATCGTTTGAAATCGTCAGGATGTAATAGCCAATTAACCTCCAGAATTTTCCGGTCTGCGAACATTGTAAGTACAAAAACGCCGTTACCATACGTCCTGAACTCATTAGATTCTGATGTTGCCCGCTCCCACCATATGGAAAGCTTTCTTGGAATTACAGCTCCTGCCTCCATTTCATTACATTTCTCGGGCTGGGTAAATAAAAGAAAACGAACACAGAAATACACTGATTGCTCCGTGTATACGCGATATGATCTTGTTTTGATAGAGATGAAATGTTCGACCGTTATGGAAGGGGTGTATTTCAAAAAGTTTCGAAACGTCATTACAGTAGCTTCGTTCCCGAGTTTTATTAGTCGGCGCTATTGGTTCGGGCGGAGGGCATGAAATTGGGGTCACTGCGTATGAAATTGCCGTTCGACTTGGATGACATTGGAGAAAATAGGTCTACCACCTGGAGAGAGTGGAAGAAATATGTTTTCATTAGCGGAGAAAATATTTCCTGGAAGTACGCAGAATTAACTTAGTTACGGAGGATATGATTGCCATTGGAGTAATTCATTTATATTTGTTTAACCAAAAAATTAGATTTCGATAAAGTCAGAGAAATATATCGAACTCAATGGAATAACTCTCTAAAAAGATGTTTAGATCATACACAAAAGATTCTTTCAGGTGAAAACTGTAGGAGAAATCCAGCCGAATCAACTACTTTCAAGGATATGAGAAAAAATATAACCCCTTTAATTCATGAATAATGAATTTCATGGAAATCACCCTTTTTCATTAGGTTAGGGTAGTTGGAGGCAAAAACACGCAGTTTCGTTATCTCCTGTCGTCTTCAAAAATTATAACAGTTTAGAACTTTTCCAATGTTATAACGGGAGAGCTTATATATTGTTTTTCCATTTTAAGTATCGACAGTAGTTCTATAAGTTCACTAATGAATGAAAAATAATCTTCATTTGCGTACTCTTGCCCCTACAAATGGGGCAATAGTACAGAAGAGGGTATTTTTTCCCCAAAACTAAAATGTATAAAACCGAAGATAGAAGAGATGGTAGGCGTTTGAAAGAAACCAATCTTTATTGAAAAAAACCAAACATAAAATACAAAACGTTGATCTAAAAGAGAACTGTATTGAGCGAGGTCATCAAAGAATCCTACTGAATTTGAAAATCTGAAAGAGCTGGTTTTTATTGGCTTTAAAACAATATCGTCCTTTCGAAAAAAGGCATCTTCCGTTGTCTCACGAAAACGACATGTTGTGGGCAAACGCTTAAAAAATACGCCTTCATAACATCATCATTTACTTGACAGACTTTGGCGACAAATAATCTGTATGATTTTTTTCCAAAAACCCTTATTACGACAAAGTCATCAGGTAAAATATTTGGTACAACATCAATGTCTTCTTCTTTATCGTTATCGGAAAAATGAATGTCACAAGAATCAATACTTTCTTGATACCTTTTGGTAGCACGAACTTTAGCACTTTGAGATTTGATCTTTTGATTCTTCAGTAATGTTCTCCTCTCCTTCTCTTTTTCTGCTTCCTTCTTTTCTTCTTGTTCTTGTAAAAGTCGCTCCTTAGTAGGTGTCGATGTTAGTAGGGTTGACTTCAAACTTTTCCTGGTTCGTTTCCTTTTTATCTTAATTTTTGGGAAGGGAATAATGTCTGGAGTTGAAATTACTGACTGTTCTGATTTTGGTGACGGCTGGGGCTCTTTCGTGTCGGTAAAAGTTTCTTTTTCAATATTTGAAGGACCAGGTACAGAAATTCTGACTTCCGATTTTGATGACGGCTGGGGATCTATCGCATCAGTAACAAGTTCTTTTTCTTCTTGCTGGAACTGGATAAAAACATGACCTTCATCGTCTGAATGTTCACCTTAATCTTGCTCTGTTACTTCCGCTGGCATAAAATCTACGTCCGAAAAAATATGTTCATCTAGTGGGTAGATTCCTGTAGACCAAAAGCCCTCTCTTGCTATATCTACAGTAGCAGTTTTTGCAAATGCTGTGGAAAAGATACCAGTCACAAGGTAAATGAAGAGTACCTGTCCTGGATGGGAACTGGTCCAGCTGTCAGCGACGCTCTTATAATAAGCTTTTAATGGTTTGAAAAATACCCGATCGAGTAATTGTTTGTCCTTGCTCGGCAGCTACAGCTTTTGCTACATCTCTCTTTCCAACTGGTGCAACATGTTTGGGCAGATGGTTTGGGACTGTCTGAATGCCGGTTTCATCGACGTTATAGACACGGTTGGGAGGTGACTTATATTTTTTTATAGTGTTCTCCAAAATTTCAAAATACTGAGCTAGTTGCAATCTATTGAAGCCCATGGTTCTAGCAATACTTGTTTTTCGTGGAACTCGTAAAGATAGTCGGTTCCTTTTCATGAAAGATCTAGTGAAGTCCCGACCAGCCAACTGATTTACAGGTGAAAATGGATGCTCAATACGGTTGCTTACACAATAAGAGTAAATTAAGAAACGCAATGACTTCAGCGTCATTCCATAAAATCGTTTGTCGAATTCTTTGCAATGCTGAACTATTTCGTTTTCTTGGATCTTGGTTAAAACTGCTTTAAATTTGCCTAAAGACTGGACACCATTTCCTTTTCTTAACGTTTGCCATAGTGTCGCTTCATGAAATCCCACAGCTTTTGCTGTCTGACTTATAGAAACGCCATTATTAATAAGTTCACGAGCTTCTGTCGAAGGATTGCGCTCTGATTTTCTTTTGTAGTTTCTGGAAAATAGAAACCAAGATTTAAATGAATTAAATATTTATTTCCGAAATTAATAGAAACAAAATTAATTTATGATAATGGGGCAAAAATACGCATCCGTACTTTTGCCCCATAATTCTCGCGTATTTTTGCTCCATTCGGCAACACGGTCAAAACCATCTGTTGAGATTTTAAGGATCTAACCTCAATCGAAAACTCTTAACATAATAACTCACAATCAAGCCAAGAAAATACCCGAATAAACTAATTCAACAAAAAATGCCAATTTGATTTTATCACAAATTAATTTTGTTTTGCCAATATTACAGTGTAATAGTAAAAAATAATATTTCCCTCATAGTTTGTGAATAACGCCTTGAATCAGCTTCAAACTTGGAACAACACATATGGCACACTGTTGCCAAACATTTGTAATTAAAATCGGTTCAAACTGAACATGAGCAGCAAATTTAAATGAGGTGCGTTCTTTTGCCCCGTACGTGTTTTACCCCAACTACCCTAATATTTGCAACAACCGTAATGGAGTTGAAACACATATCATCCATAGACATGTTGCACAACCTAGTATATATACTATTCTGTTCAGAATTTTTCTCAAAAATATTTATTGATTCATCAATTTCCATTTCATCCCCTTCAAAGGAGTCTTCCTCAGACATACACATGTGCAAGCTTTTTTCCAATCCTCCAAGCAGTTCTGATAGACACTTTTTGGTATGTCTTTGAGTTCTCCCAGTGATTCGGTTTTTACCTCCTCAGTCGTCACAAAAAGCCGTCCTCTCATGAGTCTTCTCAATCTTGGGATCAAAAAAAAAGTCGCAGAGGGGCAAATCTTGTGGTTTCGGTGGCTCAAGCATTATCATGAAATGAGCTCTTTTGAATGAATTATGTATTTTATTAATTAAATCCTCAGCTCATTTCATAGTTCATTATCAGTAAAATGAACCAAAATCAGCAATTATATAAACAAATGACGATTCCGAAGGTCAATTCAATTTCAACAAACTACCAAATGCGTCACAAAGAATATCATGTGGGCGAGGCGTGGATCGGCTGGACTCCATCGGACCACTTCTGTCCTTTTGGCAAAACACCCTCTATACACTATACGCATTATATTAGGGTTCTTTTGCCACTCCTTCTTCTCCTTCAAACCTTTCTGATCATTAACAATCGAAACCAACAGGGTTGCTCAAGAAGTTACGTCAGTCCATTGGCTTCTCTCTTAACCCTCAGGGTGTATTAAGGTTCTTTTGACATTTTTCTTCGTTGACGACAACACCCTTCTGGTCATTAACGATATCCTCTACAAAAACTAACAAGGGTGAACAAAAACTTACGTCATTCTATTGTCCTCGGGGGTACATTTAAGCCATTTTGACAACTCTTCACATACCTACGTCACCCTTAGATCTGAAGGTTGAGAGAACTCGATGGACTGTATCTAGTATAGCGTCTATATTAATACTGACTATACTTCATAACAATTTCCTACACTTTCTCAATATTTTCATCAGTTGTTGATGTGCTGGGGCGATGTCTAGAGCTAGCGTCATTAATCACATTTTTGCGACCCTCTGTGAGAGGCTTGTACCACTTTCAAACATTTTTTCGACTCAAAGGACAATCACCGTATGCCACTGTCAACAGTTCAAGTGCTTTTGAGCACTTAATTCAATGCTTTAGAGTTATCTGCCTCTCACCAACAAAAATAAACATACTAAATAGGTGAAATTGTGAACAAACAACATATCAACATAAACAAAATAAAAAATCGCTGATCGACTATATGTAGCCACATAATTTGAACATATATAGTTTTTGATGAGTGCTGACGATTGAAATTCGTAGGAACATCGTAGTTTCTCCGAATCAAAAGTTATACTTAACGTCCTCACTTAGTATACCGATTCCTTTTATCCACTACAGAAGCAGTTCTAAAGTAACTAAAACTTTTGTGACGAAAACGTAGTTTTGGCAAGTGAATGAACATCCACAGCATGTCATTATGTGAAAAAGATGGCTTGCTAGAACTCCACATCCTCGATTAGCAGCCGAAAGCAGTTAAATAGCAGAGCTAAAAATTCAGCACTATTACGATTTGCTGTTGCAATAAGCAAATGTTAATTTTGCAAGTACATCGACCGATCTGAAAGAATAGGGTCCACCCTATAAGAGGGAATGCAATCGCTGACTTCTGAACCGTACTGTCCATCTTCGCTGCAGCCGTCTCTACTAATGCGAAATTAAATGACCCCAGATGGCGGTTGCTCGGAATCAAAGAACGTGCTTTTTACGAGTGACGTGAACCGAGGAAAAGCCTTCGAGATTACGTGCCCGTCTGATTCCGATCCAGTGGCCTTTGATTATCGAGACCATCTTCACATTTCTAAGTTGTTTAGAGTAGGGGTGGTCGTCCGACCGCACCGTTTGTCATTGTTGATTTTTAGGGATCGAGAAAATGGTCTTTATGCAACTGAACCATGGCAAATATTTGAGATCCACTTGATCCTAAATATTTCCTTAACTGTTTCAAGTACTAATGAGGCTCAAAAATACCGAAATGAGTTTAGAATGCCTATGCCACAACTCACTGAAAACATTTGTTGGATTCAAATCGAAAAAGAAATATTTGTTTAAAAGTGTGAGACATCATCAAAATTTTCATTCGTTTCGAAGACCTATTGATGCCATTATATGTGAACTAAACATCGTTCAAATGTTC
Organism: Leptinotarsa decemlineata; assembly: GCF_025532065.1. Taxonomy (NCBI): domain Eukaryota; kingdom Metazoa; phylum Arthropoda; class Insecta; order Coleoptera; family Chrysomelidae; genus Leptinotarsa; species Leptinotarsa decemlineata. The sequence goes on along the minus strand of NW_027412537.1, from coordinate 13,235,115 downwards.
GCCACGGTTTCTCGGGGTGGAGAGCATCCAAAAAGTCCAATTTTCTATGACTCTGGCGTAGAAACTGGTAATCATCGATCTATAGGGTTCGCCGTTGACAGTGATGGCTTGGCCAACGTTGTTCTCGAAGAAATATGGACCTATGACGCCACCAGACCAAAATTCACACCGAAGAGCACGTGTGGATCTCACGTGGATTGTTATCGTTCCCAATTCGACAATTTTGTTTGTTCACGTACTAATCATCGATAAAATCAGAGACAGTTGCCAACTGTTCGCTGAATGAGATCTAGAGCAGTTGGGAATTGCTACTAATTTTCACAGAAAAATCATCTTCAGCGATGACGCCTATTTCTGGAAGGTTGGGTACGCGAACAAACAAAATTGTCGAATTTGGGACGATAGCACGTGAGATCCAAAAGCGTCCAATGCCTCCTGAAAAAAATCACTGTTTGGTATGGAGCAACAAGATTTACACCACTAAGCAAAATAAATTGAACAACAAAACAACGATGTGCCAAATAAATGAATAAAATAACATGCCGAAAAAAAAATTACATTTCGTACATATATAAAGAATTAAATATATAAAGAATTAGGCATACGTTATTTGACCGCCGCCAAAGAGAGATATTTCAGCAAAAAGAATCCTGAAAGTATTCTTCCAGGGTATAGTAAGCCCTCCCAACTATGAGCGTTTTTATATATTTTCTGAACTTGACTTTGCTTTTGATGACACGCAAGGTTAGGGGAAGGTGATTGAAAATTTTCTTGCCCTCAAAAATTGAAGAGTTCCGAGTTAAGGTTGAGGAGGGAATTAGAAGCCAGATCAAGTGAGAGGAGCGAGTGTTATAGGTTGACTCAGAAATAATTATAGCTTGGTATTTCTTGTGCATGAGGCAAGCCATTTCCAAAATGTAGATACAAACCAATGTCAGAACTCCATGTTGCATAAACAAAGGACGACAGTAGTCACGGTAAGCAGAACTACATAGGAATCTAATTGCCCTCTTTGAAATAAATACTGAGCACAAGCGCCCCAGAAGCAGATTCCATAACGAAGATGTGATTTAATTAGTGCGTAGTATACGTTCTTCGCTATACCCAAATTCAACTCATTAGCAACGACACGAAACGCAAAACAACCTGATGCTAATCGATTGCATAGTTTTGTAATATGGTTACCAAACTTCAATTTATTATCAATCAGAAGTCCCAGAAATTTATTATCCGTTGAAATGGAGATTTGTTCCTTGTCCAAATTAACATCATCTAAGTCGCCCTTGAATGTGATGATATTTGTTTCGCTTATATTGAAAGCTATGCTTATGTGGTAGTTAAGATCTAAGGAGCTTTTGTTGTGCCATAGAGTCGATGTATCATCTGCAAAAATAGTAATTTCACCATTGATGTCTAAGTGGGTGAGGTCGTTAATATAAATGAGAAATAGAATCGGGCCCAAAACTAATCCTTGAGGAACTCCACTCTCAATTACTTGCTTTCCAGACTTAATACCATTATCAACAGATAATTTTTTGCAGGCTTTAGAGCGACTTTTATCTCGGAGAGGACCTTGCACTGTAATTCCGATCAGGGTACAAATTTCGTGGGCGCGAAGACTGTTCTTCGGGAAATTAATGAGTTCGTCAATTCCAAGCGGTACAAAAAGGCGTTTCAAACAGAATTAGCTATAAAAGGTATTGAGTGGAAGCTCAATACTCCGGCGGCTTCACACATGGGTGGATTGTGGGAAAGCCACTTTGTTGATACAAGTTGAAGCATTATTAAACTCTCGTCCTCTTTGTAGTTTATCAGCGGACCCATCAGCACCTGCAGATAATTTGACAGAATTGATCGGTTCCAGCTAATATATAGGATGGTTCAAGATTATTGGAAGCGTTAGCATTCAGAGTATCTCACTACTTTACAAGTGAGAGGAAAATGGAATACAAAATGTCCCAATATAAAGGTCGGGACAACCGTTGTTTTGAAAAATGATAATTCGCCACCGCTTCCTTGGCCATTAGCTATTATTACCGATGTTATCCAGGAAAGGATGGAATTATTCGTGATGAACCAGTAAGAACTAATAAAGGCACCTAGTCTAAGCCGGTGCTTAAGGTGTGTCCTATATCTATTCAATAAAACGAATTTTTTCTTAAATCTTCGATTCATATATTGTTTTATTTATTTTATGGAATTGAAATTCTTCATGAAGTGGTTATTTTGGGGATATTTACATTTGACATTATTATAATGGGTTAGATATTATTATCGTTGTACCGGTTCAGTATCTCCCACCTATTCGTTCATGGTGTTAACAAGTTAGCTGAAAAACAATTTTTCAGAGTGGCGGGTATGTTGTAGCGTTAGTATTTTATTATTAGAATGAAGGATTTTTGTTTGATGATTTGGCAACATTGCTTCTCAGAAGTTTTACCTGCGAATGGAAATTCGAGAAGCAAGAGAGAAGAGCAAGAAGAAAATTGTCGGGAGTCGGTCGGTCCGGTTCATATTGTTGAAACTATTAACGGTAATTAGGGATAGTTTTTCGTTGAAAGTCAATATAGCGTGCTTTCGATCCGTTATTCATTAGTTCACTGATTGTTTCCAGCACCATCAGAAGACAAATTCGGGATTAAGTAAAGGTAAGAATTTTCTTCATATTTCTTACAGAACATTATCGGTATGTTCTAGAAATGAACAAAACATAGGGTTTTGTTGAGTTGTAGGTGTATGCGAATAAGCCACAAACCACAACAGTCCTCAAAGTCAACATAATCCTTGCCATCGGTCAAATTCAGCCTGATTTATGCGCTAGTGTGATAAAAAATCAAACGTTTCGGATTCACTCCGTGACTGACATTTCAACGATGAATTATTCCACACATAATAACATCAATAGGTCTTTCAAACGAATTGAAAATTTGATGATATCTCACACCACACTTTGTTTCAAAATATGAAATAACAACAAAAATTAATTGGCGCCCCGGGCGACCCTCAACCCCCTAGACAAATGTTCAGAATTTCCACTGCAGACCTGGCACTCGCCCTGCTTATCTACTGTCGGAATTTTCAAATTCGCACATCTTCCTTGGACCATCATCAGGGTTGTTTCCTGTAATTCAACCAACTCCTCAGCCTTCTCCAAATCCAAATTTTTCCCACTCAACAATAAAACGCCAGTTTCTTTCATAAGGTCCTTTCGCAGCCCCACCTTGAATTGATTCAGGATAAGTTCACGATTTTTTCTTTTTATCCCAGCTTCCTCGTCAGCATCAGCTCCTGCTAAGTCTTCCTTGTAAGTTAGACCCCAAAATTCTTAACCTAGTACAAAATCACGATACGTCATCGTCATGTCGTTGAAAACATTTACTTGAATTCCACTGATTTTCGCCTCGTGGTTGGAATGGAGTAAATTATCCAGTCTTGCACGCAACTGTAATTTCTTGAAATACCTTACAACCTCCTTGATTTAGCTGCAGGAAAACCCGGATAAACCTGTAGCACCACTCCTCTTTTTCATAGAATACAATGTAGGGTGTCTCAAGAAGCTCCAATAAATTCAAGACATCGCCAGAACAGTGAAACCTGTCCGTTTCATCTTTGATCAATGCATAATAATGACCAGAATCATTTCAAATCGAAGATAGGAAGCGCTGAATGAAATACCCTGTATAATTCATCAAAATAAGACATCCTGGCTTCAACGCCACGTTTGTTCATCATATCCCCCCGCCAATGCGATTTGGTAAGACGCATAGCGCATAGAAATACCGAAATCGATAATACCGAAGACGATGGGAATTTGAACCCGCATCATCGTATTCCGATTCGAGGATATCTGCTACTCGAGAATACACAATGAGTTTCTTGCATTTCGGCAACTACCAACTAGCACGGTCATTTAAAGTTCTGATCTATTTCGCAGAAAGAAGTTTGAAGTGCGCGGCTCGTTAGCAGAGATCGCTCCGAGCGGTTTTTTCGGGGGATAGTATTTCGAGAATATTCTAATTGTTCGAAAGCGTTCAGGAGTTCAGTTTTTTTTCGGTCATCCATGTATTTATTCAAGAACAACTTCGGATGTAATGTAGGTTAGTGGAAAAGTTTGAAATGCGACTTCAAATACTAATAATAATAATTATTATCATTATTATTCCCCACCCTCAGGCTCATACAAGCTAATAAGCCTGATGTAGTCCTTCTTGACCACCAGACCAAAACGATATTTATCGTGGAGTTTTCAGCTCCTGGCGAGACGAATATCGTCAGAAAAGAGGAGGAAAAACGGATAAAATATCGAGATTTTCTCTTCGAACTCCGCAGACTCTATCCAGATCACTCTGTCAAGATGGTCGTTCTGATTGTTGGAGTCCTTGGTGGAATGATGTCTTCTCTACTCTAGAATCTCAAAATCATACCGGCTTGCCGCACTAAGGCAGAAATCTTAGCCGCACAGATGCAGAAGGCTGTCATTCTTGGCTCACTGCGTTTGCTCAGGGCACATGATTCTCGGACCCAATGATCACTTACCCCACGGTGTGGGGAGTGGTCATTGGTTGATCATGCTGGCGCGCCCTCCCGAATGTATCGGGGCTTCGGGGGATAGGGTCTGACCAACATACACTACGGTGAAAAAAAAATGATAATAATAATAATAATAATGGCACCCGTATATCCGAATCATTACGTGGTAGATTCATTTTGAGAAATGCTTCAAACAAATCTTTCACAGTGATAATTTTTAATTTTTGACAATTATACATGGAATAAATCAGAAGTGACTGACTATAATACATGAAAATTGGCAGTGAACTTTTAATGGGAGTGCTCAATTCATTTCTATACTGCTCACAAGCAATCTGGCTGAAATATTCGAGAAAATCTTAAAAGAAAGAATAATGAATTATTTAAATAAACACAAAATTCCATCAGACAAACAGTTCGGGTTTAGAGAGGGTATGTTGACGGAAGATGCAACGGCATATGTAACAACACAGATCTACAAAAATTTAGATAAAACTAGACCTTCCCTATACATTTTCGTCGACCTAGCTGAGGCATCTAAAACTGTTAGTGACGAGAAACTTTTGAAATGTCTAGACAAAATTGGATTTCGTGGAATCGCATATTAACTTTTTGAAAACTATTAAAAAAATAGGCGATATAAAGACATGGTTGGAGAGACAATGAACTCAAACAAAAAAAATGGAATACGGGGTACCACAAGGAACAGTCCTCGGTCCAATCCTTTTTAATATACATCTAAATGACCTTTTCAATCTTGATATATCTGGTGACATAGTTAGTTTTGCTGATGACACGGTAGTTATTTATCATTTGAACACATGGGCTGAATTGAAAACCATCGTCGAAAATGACTTCCCAAATATTATCGAATGGTTTGCCAGTAGAACTCTCACGATAAATTCAGCTGAGACTTTTTCATACCTTTCGCACAATATTCCAAAATCATGCCGATGTACAAAACTTTGAAAATCAATACGAGTGATATGGAAATAGAAATTAAATCCAAAGATAAAATCAAATACATTCGAATATTCATAGATAGCAAATTGAAATGGAATCACCACGTTGAACATATTGTTAAAAAAATAAGATCATTGATTCTCATGTTCAAGTTCTTGAAACAGGTATTTGATCGAAAGCAATTGGAAATTCTGTAAAACTCTTTTGTTAGACCACATATAAGTTATGGCATTCTAGCATGAGTGGAGTAACCAACAACTTCCTCAAAAACCTAGAAGTCACCCAAAAGTGGATCTTGAAAATAATCCATAATAAAAATTTCAATTATCCTTCATATCTTTTATATAAAGAGAGTAAAGCTCTATACTTCCAAAGTATAATATTGCATTTTTATGAAAATAAAACTGATTTTGAACGAATAGATCATGTATACAACAGAAGAAATGAAGCGAAAACAACTGCTATACCAAAAGTTGAAAAAACATTATCGCAGAGACACTTTACGTACCTAGGACCCATAATATACTTTAAAATACCAACAAACCTCACTCAAATCCATTCACTAGGTTCATTCCAGAAGATTCCCAATAAATGGCTTCATTCTACGCCAAGAATGGAAATAAACAAATGGATTGATATGAAAAATAATTACTATACTTAGTTCCATATTTTTTCATATATACACACGTCGGAAAAGTCTAGGGATATTTTTAAAAATGGCAATAATTTTTTTTTAGATCGCTTTAGGGAAAAAAAGTTGACGGGTGATTATTAAACGAATGTAACTTACAACAAAATTTATTAAATGGTCAAAAATACTGAGTGCGCATATAAGCAAAACTAAAAAAAATGGCTCTTCTTTGGCACCCCGAAAAAAAATCATAATACAAAAAAAATTGGAATCAGTACAAAGTATGGCCTCCACGCTGGCCCTTCATCTATCGTGCATTGACAAAATGAGATTGTCAATGTCTTGTTGAGGTAAATTTGCCCATTCAGCGATTAAAAGCTCTCTCAATTGAAACGTTGTGTGAATGTTCCCCATATGCGGAGTAATTCTTCGTTGAAGCATGTCCCACACATGCTCGATGGGATTCAGGTCCGGTGATTGTGCTGGCCATGGCAATACATCAACTCCTTCGTTGGTGAGCCAGTCAGTCACTAGACGCGCGACATGTGGACGAGCATTATCGTGCATTAGGTGGAAGTTTTCACCAACAGCACCAGCAAACGGACGGACGATAGGTAGAAGAATGGTGTCGAGGTACTGTCGAGCTGTGAGGGAGCGATTTGGAAAAACGAGATCGGTTCTGCCGCCGATCATGATTCCGCCCCATAGCATTACTGTCCCACCTCTGTATGTGTGGACTTCCTGGACGTGTCTCAAACGTTCATTATTTTCAGGTCGTCTCCACAGTCTTACTCGACGAGAATCTGGATGAAATCCAAATCTGGATTCGTCTGTAAACAAAACTGTGGCCCAATCATTTGCATCCCAGTTTTGATGTTCTTGACACTACTCTAATCTTCTACCGCGATTGCCTCTCGACAAAGGTGGACATCTAAGTGGCCTTCTGTTGTGGAGATCTGCTTCATGCAGTCGATTTCTGACAGTATCACGACCAATGGTTACTTGGTGCGTCTGCTGCAACACGTTAACCAACTCAGGTGCTGTAATTGTCGGTTGTCTTCTTGCGTTTAAGACCAAAAATCGGTCTTGAACAGCAGTTTTAGCGTGTCCTCGCCCTGGATGTTGTTCGGCTGGACTGCCAGTTTCACGGAAACGCCGCCACAATCGACTGATAACACTTTGAGAGATCCCCAAACGAAGAGCTACATCATTTTGTCGCATGCCACCTTGAAGAAGCCCTACAGCTCTATTCATCTCAGCCAATGGTAAGTGATGGCGTTCCATGTTAAAGCACAATATATTTCCAGTTTAATTGCTGAGCAAGAACTGCATAGAATGTACAAACTCGACACTTTCAGATTATTCATTTTAGCCGAAAACCTACAGTTTGTAAAAAACTTGATAAAAGATTAGTTACTGTTTTTGCAGGCTTTGTTCTACCCATAGAAATCTACAGGGTGGTCGATTGCACCAATTTAATCGAAATTAAACGACCTCATGCATTTATTTTTAAAATATTTAGTATGTTATAAAAATATCCCTATATATATATATATATATATATATATATATATATATATATATATATATATATATATATATATATATATATATATATATATATATATATGTGTGTGTATTTTTGTGTCTATATATGTATGTATGTATGTCCTACTCATTATTTATTCATACCCGTTTTTTATCCTGATATTTTCATAAAATTAATTTCAAAAATTTCTTCTCGTAGATTAAAAACCTGCGGTCGACCACCTTGAAATAAAAGTAAAGATATTGAAAATTATAACGATTAATTATGTTTATCTTATGGCGGAGGGGTTTTGGTGATAGTGTAGTACACAAATCTTGGCGAAGGTGCCCCATAGACGTTTTTGGCGGAGGTGTGAACGATCACAAAGTAATTTGAAATAAATTTAGTACATGTATTATTGAAACTTAGTGACATTTTTAATGGACAAAATACGAGCACTACAAAAAAATCTTTAAGGCGTTCTAAGAGCGGTGCCTGTGCTAAAGTAGTACGTTGGATGTGAATAGCTGATGGAGAATTCATTTGGAGAAACGTTTTCAGAAAGTTTATTTCACATACAGGCAGTTCTACAAATGAAATTGTTTAAACAGTGAAGTTCGAGGTGTTCCGAGTTGAACCTCGAAACGATGAGCAGCCACAGTCCAACGCGTATTTCTGATATGTACCGCTCTTGATGGAATCAAGTCACTTGAACATCTCCCGTGAAAGTATCTGTAGAAGACTGAAAAATCTCCAACCTTTCTTCGATACACCAGACTATCAAGGTTACAAGTGATGTTTCTATCTCTATCATAAATGAGAATAATACTGCATAGAAAGTCTGATCTGAGCTTTGTGAAGCATCAAAAATGCTGAGGTTTGTACAGTTTTCAAGTTTGGAACAGTGTTCCAAGCTTTTGAGGAGCAGAATTTGCAATTCCGGCGACATGATTGTGCTAAGACATATTGGTGTCCATTTTAACCCCCAACAAACTTATCGAAAATATACCCCCGCTTTTTTGATACGTTTTGCAGCAGATTTGTCTGTCCTGTCTCCGGTTCGGAGACATTCATATTTTTGGAAAAAACCGTTGCCTGGGTTTTCGTGGCATCGGTTTTTCCCAACAAGTCGTTGATATACAATAAAAAGAGGGTTGGAGACAATATGAATCCCCGGAGAACATCAGCCTTGCTGGTGAAAGAATTCGAGAGATATCCTTCGTTAGCCACTTCCAGGGAAAGTTCTCTCAGGAAGCTGGAAGGCCACACACAAAAATGATCCGACAAGCCATATAGCATTGAAGTTTGGCCAGCGAACCCTCATGCCACACACGGTCAAAGGCCTTGGAAATATCAAGCGCAACAGCTCACGACTCCCGATTGGGTTTTTCCAAATATGGGTGACATACGACAAAAGGTCGCCTGTTGAACTTTTTTTCCGAAAGCCATATTGATGATCACTCAAGATGCTAAAGCCTCCCAAATATTTAAGGATGTGGTGATTTACGGCTTTCTCCAAAATTTTCAATTTTTTTAATGATACTATATTTTCAAACTAGCGACGCGTCCCAGCTCCGCACGGGGGCAATGCTGATACTAAATGTACTACTGAATATCTATATATACAACGTTCACAGCTTTTTTGTCAGTAGAAAATACAAACATGTTTTCTTCAGAAAAGAACAACATACGGTGCGGTCCATATGCATGGAATAAATTCATTTTTAGCGTTATTATGTACTATGTGAAAAAAACCTGAAACAGGTCGATTTTTATTCTTAAATTGACAATTCACAGTATGAAAATATTATCCCCCTCCAGCACTCCTTCTGAATTATAAGCACCCTCAGGAAAATTTTAAATAGCAAAGGGGGTCGTGTGGCACCTTGTTGGAAAGGGATTTTAGTCCTCTGTTCAGCAATATACAGTTTTTTAAGTTTGGTGCAATCATAACTGAGAAAATTGATTTTTAGGATGTAAAATTTTTATAATGTCTCTAGGTATCACAAAACTTTACGTAGAAGGAAGATAATAATGACACATAATATTCAGAATGTATTTTTCAATGTACTTTACAATTAAATTAAATGTTTGAAATGACCACCATTAACTTTTTGACAATAACCGAGGCGATTTTGGAATTCTTGTACCACATTTTGTGTGACCTCGGAGGTTATTTTGTTGATTTCTTCCGTTATCGTAACTTTTAAATCAGTAATATTGTTTGGTCTCTTAAAATATACTTTAGATTTTAAAAAACTCCATGAGAAGTAATCGAGAGGAGTCAAATCGGGGGATCTAGCCGGCCATTCGATCGTTCCACGTCTTTCAATCCACGTATTGGGAAAAACCTCGTTTAACTAATTTCTAACTGAACGTGCAAAATGCAGTGGAGCTCCGTCTTGTTGGTAGTAAATAGTTCGATCTATCTCATTTGGATGATTAACATAAGGATGATGTATTTGTAATGTAGGCACTAAAAAGTTAATCAAAAAATCTAGATAAACCTCACCATTAACAGTGCCCTCAAAAAATAAGGCCCAATAGTTTTATTGTTAATGATACCAGCCCAAACATTGACTTTTTTAGGATATTGAGTGTGAGTCGCACACATCCAGTGAGGATTATCTCTGCTCCAATATCTACAGTTCTGTCTGTAAACTGTTCCGTTTAAATGAAACGTAGCTTCATCAGAAAACACTATTTTGTGTATGAACTGCAAATCTGCGTTCATTCTCTCCATCATCAATTCACAGAATTCTTGCCTTCTATCAAGATCATCTTCGATTAACTCCTGAAACAAATGAACTTTGTAAGGGTGGTATTTTTCTTTATGCAAAACTCTCAAAATAGTTGATTTACTTACATCATTGTCAGCAGCAAGTTCTAGAAGTACATCTAATTTTTTTCATCAGTAAATTGAACATTTTCCAATATTTTTTATATGTCCAGTTTCACGAAACTTTTTTTCAATTTTGCTAACTGTAGACTGCGACACGTGTTGACCAGGGTATTTATTATTGAAAATTTCACAAATCTCCTTTTGAGTTTTTGTTTTATTACCATAACCAATCGTAATTAAAATATCTATTCTTTGAGTCTCGGACAAATGAGCCATAATTAAATTTAATACGCCCACAAATATTATACTGAACATTTTGAACGTTTAATTTAATTGTAGAAATTAATTCTCTCAGTTATGATTGCACCAAACTTAAAAAAACTTTATATTGTTGAACAGAGGACTAAAATCCCTTTCCAACAAGATGCCACACGACCCACTTTGCTATTTAAAATTTTCGAGGAGTTGCTTATAATTCAGAAGGGGTGGTAATATTTTCATACAGTAAATTGTCAATTTAAGAATGAAAATCTACCTGTTTCAAGTTTTTTTCACATAGTACGTAATAACGCTAAAAATTAATTTATTAAAAATACATGTGAACCGCAGTGTATAACTGACCCGGTACCGCCGCAACCACTGTGCCTGCATTTTGAATCTGTTATATCCTCGAAAATATTCATTCAAATTACATGCTATAAGGGGCCATATTAATCACTTTATGGACAAATTTGATGAAGGATGGGATATCCGTGAAAAAATTACTCATTTTTTTCCCGGGGAAAAAAGTTATTTCATAAAAAGTGACATTTTGTTACCTGTTATCAGAGACAAAATGTCAAACTTTTTTCCCGTCACAGAAAAAAAGATATTGTCACAGGTGAGGTAAAAAAATGATTCATAAATTGTACTATGGAACATGATCTAAGAACAAAACCAGATGAAAATGGTTCGTGATTCTTTTCTATGCTATTCTATTCTGAGGGAGTACGAGTATAACTTGATGAAAATGAAGAGACCGTCACAATCGATTCCGGATAATACGAATCAAATATATATTCATACCGAGTTTGTTTTCGAGACAAACATTTCCAATACGAAAGACGATGAGATTGCATTGTATAATGACGGAGGACTTCCCACTTCAACGACTATATTGCAAATTGAATCTGCTCCGAGTGTTATTACCAGAGATCCGACGTCGCATTTCTGCAATTTTGTCGGATACAAAACGTTTCTATTGCAGACCTGATGCTTCGTTTGTGCGGAAATTAAGATGATTCTTCGGAATTATGAAAACTTTATTTGAACATCTATAAAATATCCTGTATAGCATATAAGAAGTCTATTCGAATGGCATGAAAACCAAATAGTTACCGAATGTCGGCAGATTCTTTGAATGGCACGAGCGGCGTGGTATAATTACGAGGTCTATTCATTTTTTTATGCGGGAAGTTTTATATGGTATTAACTAGTACATTTATCAGGCTCAGTACATTAGTCTTTCATTTGGATGTTCGAATTGACTTCGTATAGACAATATAATAACTGAGAATAGTGAAATTATTTTTTACAAGTTCACTACGTTCCTAAACTGGAAACAGAGAGTACAGGGTGTGGAGTTTTTCGTATGATAACTTTGGTATAACTATAGATGATAATTTGTTTTGATTCGATATGAACTGAAAATTATATTTGGAATCCTTATCAATTTCTGTGAGAATTTGGTCTGATGTTTTTTGTTTATTTAACACAAGTAGATATGCTATGCAGCTACGAGGACAAAAAAACCATTTTCCCATGTGAATCACCTTAAGGAAAAAGCAGGTTCATCATGTTGATGTTGTCACTGACCTTTCCAAAAACTCATTAGATGCATAGAAATGCTACTGAATATCTCAAAAAAGTTACTAGATTGACCCAAAGAGTCACTAGATTTATTGAAAAATCATTATATTTATCCAAAAAGTAATTAGATTTGGCACCATATTTGATGCATGGCTCATATAATATTACGAGGATCGAATTCCACATTTTCTCCTGCGAATTTCTATAAAGAAAAAGTAAGGCCAACTTAATTGAATTGAACTGGCCGATACTTGATGAAAATCTATATTAAAATCAATTAATATAGTTTATTGTAGGATTTTCACTATAGAGGGTTTCACTAAAACCGCGACACGTGTTTCGCTATTCAATAGCTTTCTCAAGCGTTAATAATAATAAATTCTCTTACTTTTTCCTTGGGCTTGGAAGCTGATTTTCAGACTCCCTCTCTGGAATCGGAAAATATCAATGGTCATTTTTCTGAACAATATACCACTGATTGATCCCAAAGTTTAGATAAAATAAATATAGTTTAAAGAAACTGAAAAACACGCTTTTATAGCATACGAAACTAAAAAATGAAAAATAAATATAGTTAAAAAAACTAAAAAACGCTTTTGAAGAACATCGAACTAAAAGGTTAATTTTTTTTCAAATAAGCTTAAAACAATAACGAACGAAAAAAGCGTGGGCGCTTTTGCCATATTTTTTATAACGGGTGATTTTTTAAGAGGTATAGGATTTGATTTTCAAAACAACACGTATAAATGTTTCACGCAAAATTTCACGTATAAATGCTTTAATATTGGCTTCCAGAGCGTCAGTCGTTGCTGATTTATCCCTGTAGACATGAGCCTTAACATGACCCCAAAAAAATAATCCAAATGCGTTAAATCACATGATCTAGGCGGCCAAGTGACGGACCCCAAACGTGAGATAAACTATTTACCGAATCCGGCTCTTAATTGGGCCATTGTTTCGCGTGCCGTGTGACATGTGGCACCGTCTTGTTGAAACCACATGTCAGGCATGTCCAATTCTTCCATTTCGAACAACAAAAAGTTGTCAATCGTCACACGGTAGCGCTCGCCATTCACAGTAACGTTCCGGCCATTGTCGTCTTTAAAGAAGTATGGCCCGATGATGCCACCAACCCATAATCCACACCAAACAGTGACTTTTTCGGGATGCATCGGTAGCTTTTGCAATGCTTGTGGCTGGTCTTCACTCCATATGTGGCAATTTTGCTTGTTAACGTATCCATTCAACCAGAAATGAGTCTCGTCGCTGAACACAATTTTTCGATAAGAATGTGTATCTTCCTCCAACTTTGCCAGCGCCTATGCACCTATGTTAGACGTTGTGGGAGGTTGTGTGGCTTCAATTCCTGCACCAGCTGTATCTTATAAGGTTTTACATCCAAATCATTTCGCAAAATTTTCCACGTAACAAAGGCCCAATTGCTGCGAACGGCGCGAATAAACATTTCACGGTCATCACGAACTCTGGCGGATACAGCCGCACTCTACGTATGCGTGTTGGTGGTTTAATGTCCAATAATGTAAACTGGGTTCGAAATTCAGTCACAAGTTTTCCAATAGCTCCCTCAGTAGGCCTACGAAACTGCCCATAAATTGGAAGAAGTGCACGATGCAGTTTCTTCACCGAGCATGAATTCTGATAATAAAATTCAATAATTTGCAAGCGTTGTTCATTCGTAAGTCGATTCATGGTTAAATTATAGACCAAACTGAATAAGTTTGACAATGACACAAGGCACGATTCACGCGTGATCTGTCAAAAACATTGTTGCCAAAAAGATACCAGCAAAAAAAAACATTTGTTATATCAAGCGTGCGTTATTGTTTTAAGCTTATTTGGAAAAAATATTTTCAACTTTTTAGTTCCATGTTCTTTAAAAGCGTGTTTTTTAGTTTCTTAAACTATATTTATTTTATACCTTAAATCAAAATTCCTAACGCCCACGTCATGAGAAACGAATCGATTCCCACGATTTTTTCTCGCCGTGAAGCTTCCCTGACAAGTGGCTTCCATCGCGTTTGATATTCCGTATGATACGGCCATCGCTTTGTTTGCGGGGACCGTAAAGAAGCCAGGTTATGACTCCGTTCATGAAATATGTAGTCGGCTGAAGTTTCTGCGAGCGGCTCACATGAGAATTTTGAAGGATCGTCTTCCGAGAGGCGAAGTAAACGAAGCGTGCTATCTGGCTAGGTGTTTATGGTTTTCAACTCGAATTGAAAGGGTGTTATTTGGACTCTTGTCTTCTACGCTATAACCGAAGTATTTTTGAAGTGAAGCAGTTACTTTCGAAAGTGGAAAAGGATAAACATTCCCGGTGTGTGAACAAAATATTTTCTATATATATATATATATATATATATATATATATATATATATATATATATATATATATATATATATATATATATATATATATATATCAATGTAGGTTTTCACGGATGGTAGAATATGATGTGTTGTTTTTCCGGGTGTTCATCCGTTATGTACTATTCGATAGTCGACGTTTCGCCATCATCTCAGATGGCATTATCAAGACGAGTTACACCTCTCGAAGCGAAGCAGTAACTCGTCTTGATAATGCCATCTGAGATGATGGCGAAACGTCGACTATCGAATAGTACACAACGGATGAACACCCGGAAAAACAACACATCATATATATATATATATATATATATATATATATATATATATATATATATATATATATATATATTTACATACATTCGTGAGAAAATACTCAGAAGTCATCAAGTGAGTAGAAATTTTTCTCAAGTAAAATGTTTTTCAATCTATACTTGAAGCTTTTCAACGTAGGTGAGTTCTTCACTGAGTCATCCAGCTTATTGAAGAATTTCGGGCCGAGATAAAGGAAACTTTTTTGGAATAAGGTCGTTCTGTGAGTGTTGGGCATCAGAAAATCTCTATTACGTATTATATATCGATGTTGCTGGGTTGGAAATATAAGTTTTTTCATGTAAACATAACTACATAACTCATAGATATACAAACCGGCAACTGTAAGTATTCCATGGTTTTTGAAAACGTTTCTACATGAGTCTCTCCACCCTATACCAGCTAAAATTCTGACGTCTCTTTTTTGGAGAATAAACACTCTTTTAGCAGAAGAGCTTGTACCCCAATTCAAGATTCCGTATCTTAAATGGCAGTTTATAGTCGCATAGTACAAACTTAATAAGACTTTTTCACTACAGAAATTAGCCATGAACCTGAGAGCATAACAGTTCTTTATTAGTTTATTACAGAGAGTATCTATGTGAGGAGTCCAAGTAAGTTTATAATCAAGAGTTAGACCTAGCATTTTGGTGGTTGCACAAGATTCAATTTGTCGATCTTCGTTTATATATGTATAAAAAATTTTCTTGAACATTGCTCATTGTGAATTTCATTAGCGTGGTTTTAGATATGTTGAGTTCAAGGTGATTATTTTTTGCCCATGTTTGCACCTTTTCATACACAATTTGGGTACGATGTACTAAATTTGATGCATCTTGTGCTTTGATGATAAAGTTTGTGTCGTCCGCATATGTTATTAATTGAACTGTCGTCATTTCATGAAAATAACTCATCAAATCATTTGCATATATCAGGAATAGTAAAGGCCCAAGAATTGAACCCTGAGGTAACCCATGTTTGATATTTGCCAAATTGCTAACTTTATCACCAATCTTGACGCTTGAACTCTGTTTTCTAAATAAGACCTCATCAAATTCAAGGCAACACCCCTCACACCATATCTTTGCAATTTCCGTAGTAGCAGATCGTGGTTCACATAATCAAATGCTTTTGAAAAGTCTATGAACAAACTGCAAATATTTAATTTGCCATCGAGTGCATTTATTATGGTCGTTAAATTGGTAAAGTGCTGTCTCTGTGCTTTTACTTCTAGTAAATCCGTGTTGATTTGGGGAAAGAAGTTTATTATTTGCGTAACATCAACTTGGCCATTGTTATCTAATGCCTCGGCAATAAATTGAATAATGACTAGATTTGTAACAGTAGAACGCTTAGTAACAAATCCATGTTGATATTGAGATAGTTGCCGTTGAACAGAAGCGTATATGCGATAATATAAAATAATCTCAAAAATTTTATAAAACATACATAAAATAGATATGGGTCTGTAATTCTCATATATGATTTTTCACCACTTTTGTATACAGGACATACTTTAGCTAATTTCCAAATATCTGGGAATGTTCCAGATGTCAGACATGAATTAAAAATTCTCGTTGAAGGTTTTGTCAATGCTCCAGCACAATCCTTCAACAAAAATGATGGGATCATATCTGGGCCTGATGTCAGTTTGTCCTTTAGTTTTTTAGTTGCAGATACAACCTCATTTTCTTGAATGGGGTGAATGGGTTAAAAATGAATATGAACAGTATTATTCACTGTACCGATTTTGTTCAAAAGTGAGCCAGATTTTGAATACGCCTCACTGAAAAAATTACTGAAGGCATCAACAATATCTTAAGGATTTTCGAGTTTGTTTCCTAAGTAGGTTACTGATCCTGGTATTCTTGTGCTGTTATTCTTAGAGTGAACATATGACCAGAATCTGCTAGGATCTCTAGACAACATTGTTTGTATGTTTGCAAGATAGTTATCATGTGCGGTTTTTATTTGGCTTTTAATCAAAGCACGCAAATGTTGGAATTCAAATCTATCCTCATCACGTCTAAATTTCCTGAATTTTTTTCTGAATGTAACCTTCTGTTTAATGTTCTTTATGATTTCAGAATGAAATCATTTAGGATAAACATGACTGAAATTTTTGAATAGCAGACCTTCTTCAAAGTATTGTTCTCATATCGCTGAAATTATTTGAAAGCTATCTTTCTGATAGGAAACAGTGCGTCAAAATAAATGAAACACTTATTTCTTACTGTACAATAGAATATGGAGTCCTCCAAGGAAGGGTATTGGGGCCTCTCCTATTTGATATCTACTTGAATGATTTGTTTAGGGTCAATTCAGAAGGTACCATTGCTAGTTTCGTTGATGACACAGCCGTACTATATCACGCTGAAACTTGGAAAGAATTGAAGGACAAGGTTGAGGCAGATTTCATAAAAATTGTCAGTAGGTTTAAGAGCAGGTTGCTGACAATCAATACAAAAAAAACTCACTTTGTACCTTTCACTTATTTCAGCAACAAGGGGCCAAATTATACTTCGTTGGAAATCCATTATGACAATGACACAACGATTATAAATATGAAAGAATATATAAAATATCTTGGCATAATAAAAATGAAGGATGGACTAAGCACGCAAAATATGTTGCGAATAAAATAAGGTTTCTACTGAACAAATTCAAGTTTTTCAAAAAGATTTTTGACATAGCACAGCTATGAACATTATATTTCAGTCTAGTACATTCCCATATCAACTATGGTATAATTGTGTGGGGAAGTATTACTGATAATCATCCCAGGGTTATCAATGTTATTCAAAAATTTCTCATTAAAATTATTTTCAATAGAGACTATACCTACCTACCCGTCTGAAACACTTTTCACAGAATCTAAATTTGTTACATGTAGACATCTATATTTTCTAAGTCTTGCAATGTATCGTAGAAGATATGAAGCAAAATTATTGTCTGAGAATCACTTGTACAATACCAGATTCAAACAAAAATCGTTTAGGATTCTTAAAGTAAGCACATCTCGAAATCAAAGATTTCTCACATACGTGTGCCCTATTGCCTATACAGAAGTTACATTTGAAATAAAGTCTATTACAAGTGATAACAGATTTAAAAAAGAACTGAAATTAAGGCTAACTGATATAACAATAGGTAAGATAAATGAAATATTGGAACGAAAAAAAATGAAGTAGTGATACAGACAGAAAAAGCACATGTTCTCACAAAAAAAAATGTAAATATTTACAAGTACCTATAAATGGAAATTATTTTACAATTCATGATCTACACTAATTGATGGATGTAGCCGTTACTACGTAATAGGAGATCATAATGAAAAGAGAAATGAAAATTTCTATGTTTTTTACCACTTTTATTTGTAACTAACGTTACTGCAATTTCGTCCTATATGGACATTCTCAAACTTATACAATGAACTCTATTATTATTAAGAATATAAATAAATATTATATAACATTGAATGAAATATAAGACATTTGACTTTCAATTATTCTACGTATATGCTATATGAATGATGAATGTTATGACCGATAGTTTAGTTTGTAATGTTGTTTCTTCACTGATTCATGTCCATATTTTTATTTATTTTTCCATCTCAACTGACATCAATCAACACGTCTTAAAGTATTTTTTTTCAGTTGTTTTTGTCATACACAAGCTCTATGAGCTTCAGTAGCTAGTCATGTTTATTTGTGCATTTCTTCTTGTTTATATAAATATGTATTCAATCTCATGAAATAAACATTATTATTATTATTGTTGTGTAATTGGCCGCGGTGGTAGTGCGCCCGACTCACGATAGAAAGGTCGTGGGTTCGATTCACGCCTCGACTAGATATTTTTCTCGAGAGAATTTATCTGTCCTTAGCTCGCACAAGTTTCTGAACTTTTAAGGGTTGTTGCTCGTATGGGGGCGACAACTGATTAACGGAAAAACAGATTTTGAACAGATTATATATGGAGTTCCGCCCCTAAGTATACCCTGAAGCTGCTGGATTCCTTCCAGAACAGCCACCATATTACCGGATTCACCCCCATAAGATTGAAGAGCCCCGTGAAAGGATGGCGTTTGGTGAGGATTGAGAAGAGAAAAACCGAATAGCTGTGTGGACGACACAAACTTTATCATTGAATGGTGGGGTCAACTGTCAGAATTGTAGGTACTGGACCAAAGAAAACCCCCACTGGATGCGTGAGCATCATACACAATACCCGCAAAACAGCATCATCTGACCCTACTTTTTCGACGGTACTTTACACGGGCACATACCTTCAGTTTCTAAGGGGATATCTTGTACCTACTTTAATCAATTTATTCCCCAGTAGAACCAATACTGGAAGTTTTGATGAAAGTTTATGGTTTCAGCAGGATGGTGTGCCTCTACATTATGCTATATATGTTCGATGGTATCTCGACCAAATGTTTACAATCCGATGGATTGGTAGACGTGGACATATTGAATGGCCAGCTAGGTCGCCAGACTTAAGTCCGTTGGATTACTTCATGTGGGACCATCTGAAGAATGTTGTTTATAAAACTAAACCAGCAAATATTCAAGAATTAAAAGAGAGAATTCGAACAGAAATGAACACTATTTCTAAAGAAACCATAAACAAGGCTCAACAAGAATTTATTCAACGTTTAGGTTACTGTCAAATACAGCAAGGACTACAGTTCGAAAATTTAAAGTAAGGTCATGTATTTATTACTGGATTACTTTCCCATTGTTAAATGAATCATTAGAAAATTAATATAAAATAATTAATTATTTTCTACTTTTATTAGATATCAATAAAATTTATTTTCTAAGCGCACATCTTTCAAATTCTGTTCGTTAGACCCCAATTATCATACCATTTCGGAATCAGCTCGTTACGGATTATATAAATCAATACAGGGTGTTGCATTTAAAAAAATTACTGATGACGTCATCACAATAATATGTATCACCCTGTATAATTACATTTTTCGTAAAATGTAAAATAATAAAATTACAAATCGACATATTTCAGGTTTTTGTAAAACGACCTTTGGTTTTGGAAATATCGTATTTATTCCATACTTTGCGGTCACACTGTATACCTTCAAAACAACTGTCAGACGGTCCTTAATGACTTTATTACCTGAATATCGTTTACCTGTGAGAATGTGATTTCTTGTTACAAAATATAAGTAGTCAATTAGTAATCATATTCCCCATTCTGTATTCTGTCGCTGATTTAAACATAATGCTAGTTGGTACTTAGATTATATATAAAAAAGTACTATGTACAGAGTGCCACACTAAAATTACTATATACAGGATGTC
Organism: Leptinotarsa decemlineata; assembly: GCF_025532065.1. Classification (NCBI taxonomy): domain Eukaryota; kingdom Metazoa; phylum Arthropoda; class Insecta; order Coleoptera; family Chrysomelidae; genus Leptinotarsa; species Leptinotarsa decemlineata. The sequence goes on along the minus strand of NW_027412537.1, from coordinate 13,214,746 downwards.
ACAATTCTAAATAAATCAACTGAAAATGCGAATCAAAATATAACTCGATTAACAAGTATTATTCATCCGGAGCAGTCTCCTTCAATTGTTTTTTGAAGATTAGGGTTGACTAAAAATCATATGGATTTAATACTAGTAACCCCATCTGTGTGTTTGCCTACGAACTTCATAGCCCTCCTAATATATCAGGGTCCGCCAAATAACTTTTTTTTGAAGGGGCAAAATAGATATGAATGAATAAATATTTTTGAAGAAACATGGAAATTCACTTCATTTTTTCAACAGACCCCGTGTACCACGCCGAAACACAATATTTTTCAACATTCCCAGGGTAACATTGACGACACTACTGAAGCTTACAAGACATAAAACCGTATTAAAATGGTCTACCCAATTTAGTGCACACCGACAACTATTTTCGAACACATATAACGTCAGAATGGAAAATTAAATTTCCGACAAGACTAAACTCCGGCGAGAAAATCCTGAAATGTATATTGAAACTAATCTGAACGCCGGTTCTATCGTGTGTGTCAGCAGAATATCTCATAAGACGACGTCGAATTTCCGAAGCCAAATCTCCCCTTATTTAAATCAATCACGTAATGCACTTAAATTTGAAGTTTTTGCAATTTGGCACCGATGCGATAGCTGTGCGTCAATAAAGTTGAACTTTCTTCCCATTCCGTTTGGAATTTTTGAAACTACGGGCATTAACTTCAGCGACAGAGATTGTGAAACTTTATCAATAAACTCAGCTTTCGATGATGAATCGGGAACGGAAATAGGGGCATTGTTTTGCGAATTTCGCCGTCAAAGAAAAGATATGATAACTCTGAAAATTTAGAAATAACAGCATCAACCTCATGGTTATTAGCGGCGGAAAAGATATTTACAAGCAGAGTAACTGGATTAATCACAACATAATGGGTCTATAGCGTGGTCAATCTGCTTGGAAATTATCTGCTGAACCGTTCTGAGTGTGTCATACTCAATAATAAAAAATAAATAATGGGGCCCCTCAATGATCGATTTTAGGCCCACTTCTCTTTGTTTTATATACTTATCAGTTCTCACACTGCCTTCTTCACACTTCCATGCATTGTTACGCCGACGATACACAGTTGTATTCACAATTCGATGAAAATTCACTCAGTATTGCGCTCAAACAAATGAGTCATGACCTGCTCTCTCTGATAACTGAATCAAGTAAATATTGTCTCTCTGTGAACCCATCTAAATCTTGTGTCATGTTCTTCGGTAGGCCAAATGGAAAGAACATTTCCATCGATGGGGTTCAATTACCAAAAAGTGACGTCACGAAAAATTTAAGCCTTCACATATTTCTCAAATTCTTAGGAAGGGTTATATGAATCTAAAATTAGTATACTGTAGTAAAAATCTTTTGAACAAAAAAAAATATTACGCTGCGACGCTCTGGTACTATCTCATGTCAACTATGCTGATACTGTTTATAGCCCAGGACTCTTGAAAGCTGATAGGCAGAGACTTCAAAAACTGCTGAATTCGAGCATAAGGATAGTCACAGGCGTAAGGAGACGTGAGCATGTGTCTCAATAATGAGAACAACTCGGGTGATTGGAAATTGATGCTAGGCGCACACTAAATACTGCTAGTTTATTCCATAAGGTCATATCCACTGGGAAACCTGCCTACCTATTCACGAAACTGTCCTTTAGAAGCGATATACATAATCTAAATTTGAGTTTCAAACATCTTTTGACTGCACCTAAACATAAAACTTCTCTTTTTCGAGGATCTTTTTCTGCTAACATTGCACGCTTATATAATCAGCTACCCATTGAACTTAATGTGCTTAAAAATTGGACCGATCGTGTAGCCTACTGCATGGCCAGCCGAGGCAGCCATTTTAATGAAATTATTTTCCATTATCAACCGGAAGGATTGTACTTTTAAATAAAAAAAGAAATTTGAGAAAATATTCAGTAGTTTTTTTTTAATAGTATTAAAAAAAAGTTATTTGGCGGACCCTGATATATTAGGAGGGCTATGAAGTTCGTAGGCAAACACACATATGGGGCTACTAGTATCAAATCCATATGATTTTAAGTTAACCCTAATTTTCAAAAATCAATTGAAGGAGACTGCTCCGGATGAAACATACTTGTTAATCGAGTTATATTTTGATTCGCATTTTCAGTTGATTTATTTAGAATTGTGACATCCTGTATATAGTAATTTCAGTGTGGCACTCTGTACATAGTACTTTTTTATATATAATCTAAGTACCAACTAGCATTATGTTTAAATCAGCGACATAATAAAGAATGAGGAATATGATAACTAATTGACTACTCATATTTTGTATCAAGAAATCACATTCTCACAGGTAAACGATATTCAGGTAATAAAGTCATTAAGGACCGTCTGACAGTTGTTTTGAAGGTATACAGTGTGTCCGCAAAGTATGGAATAAATTCGATATTTCCAAAACCAATGGTCGTTTTACAAAAACCTTAAATATGTCGATTTTTAATTTTAATATTTTACATTTGATGAAATATTTAATTATACAGGGTGATACATATCATTGTGATGCCGTCATCAGTAATTTTTTAAATGCAACACCCTGTATTGTTGTATATAATCCGTAACGAGCTGATTCCGAAATGGTATGATACTTGTGGTCTAACGAACAAAATTTGAAAGATGTGCGCTTGGAAAATAAATTTTATTGATATTCAATAAAAGTAGAAATTAATTAATTATTTTATATTATTTTTCTAATGATTCATTTAACAATGGGAAAGTAATCCAGTTATAAATACATGACTTTATTTCAAATGTTCAAATGTTCAACTGTAGTCCTTGCTGTATCTGACAGTAACCTAAACGTTGAATAAATTCTTGTTGAACCTTGTTTATGGTTTCTTGAGAAATATTGTTTATTTCTGTTCGAATTATCTCTTTTAATTCTTGAATATTTGCTGGTTTCGTTTTATAAACAACATTCTTCAGATGGTCAAACATAAAGTAATCCAACGGATTTAAGTCTGGCGACCTCGCTGGCCATTCAATATGTCCACGCCTACCAATCCATCGGTTTGTAAACATTTGGTCGAGATACCATATATAGCATAATGTGGAGGCACACCATCCTGCTGAAACCATAAACTTTCATCAAAACTTCCAGGATTGATTCTACTTGGGAATAAGTTAATCAAAGTAGGTACAAGGTATCCCCTTGAAAACTGAAGGTATGTGCCCGTCTTAAGTACCGTCGGAAAAGTAGGGTCCGATGAAAATGTTTCTTACAATGCCAGCCCATACATTTACCTTTTGCAGGTATTGTGTATGATGCTCACGCATCCAGTGGGGGTTTTCTTTGGTCCAGTACCTACAATTCTGACGATTGACCACACCATTTAATGTAAAAGTGGCTTAATAAAAAAAATATATATTTTTTACGAGAAGTCGGTCTCGGTGACAGTTATCCGTCATGGCTTCACGAAATTCTATTCTTCTATCTGGATCATCCTTGTTTAATTCCCGTAGAAGTTCGATTTTGAAGAGATGCCATTTTTCCAAATTTAATACTTTGTGTGCAGTTGTTTTACTGACATCGAAATCACGACTAATTACGAACAGAAGTGTGCACATCTTCTTCAAAAGCAAGTAGAACATCAGGTTTTGTATCATCATTCACAAAAGCGCGACCTGATTCGCGTGAATTTTCAACTCTACCAGTTTCTCGAAATTTCTTTTCAATCATGACTGCTTTATGCATCTTTTTGGATAATTCTCATTAAATAAGTTACACACTTCCATCTGAGTTCGCGATCTGTCTCCATAGCCAATCGTCATTAGTATTTCAATTCTTTGCTATACACTTGAATTGATTACTATTTCAAAGTAATTCGAAGCAATACTACAGAAAATTCACGAATTAATACAACTACTGTCCTATTTAACAGTTACTGAACGTCAATCGAAATAATGACATTAAAAAAAAAAAACTAGGCGCGTAGTTTTTTGAAAGCACTACGAAATACTTGTTAGCACGGTTACTGTTAACTATAGCAAGGACTACAGTTCGAACATTTGAAATAAAGTCGTGTATTTATTACTGGATTACTTTTCCATTGATAAATTATTCATTAGAAAAAAATATAAAATGATTTATAATTTCTACTTTTATAAGATATCAATAAAATTTATTTTCTAAGCGCACATCTTTCAAATTATGTCCGTTAGACCCCAAGTATCATACCTTTTCGGAATCAGCTCGTTACGGATTATCTAAAACTGGCACCAAATACAGGGTGATGCATTTAAAAAAATTACCGATGAATGAAATTTTGTTGTAAAATGTAGAATATTAAAATTAAAAGTCGTCGTATTTTAGGTTTTTATGACCTTTGGTTTTGGAAATATCGAATTTATTCCATACTTTGCCGACACACTGTATAAGGATATACATTGTTAATCATTTCAATTTATTGTATTCGTTTGAAAATGTCCTTGCAAGACGAAACTGGAGTAACGCTAGTTACAATTACACGTGGTAAAAAAATATAGGAAGTTTTAATTCTATAGGGAAAGAAAGTTTTTGACTTTCTACTATTCCATCTTGATACAAAAAAAGATGAGGGAATCTTCCCAAAAATTAATCACTCCTAAAAGTATGACCCCTTCAATTCAAATAAGATTCCTCTTGGCTGGGATTGAATGAAATAGGCGAATGAATGTCATTACGATGTCATCGATGACATAAGCAGATCAAGCTTATTCCGTGACATTAAAAATCGTAATTCATGAATGAAGTGTGTGTATTTTCTATAATGCTATCCAATTTGGTACTGAAGAGCCTTAGGGCAAGTGTCTTAAGGCGAAACATCGATGTATACCAGTGAGGATGACAGTGTTCCATGTAAGTGCAATTTGTTACCATTCATTTGAAGTAGAACTCATGTGAATGATATCTAATTTTTATTCCACAACAATGTTTGAAATACAAACTGAGTAGTGAAAAGTATCTTCTGTATAATTCAGTGTTCATATAGAAGTATTTGTTTAGAATTTTTTTCTTTCGTGTAATTCAATGTTTATGTGAAAGAAGCTGTTTCAGAAGGACTTTCTTTCAGGTTGTGTCTGAAAGTTACTTCTTTGCATGATCTACACATCCATGTATAGAGTTACTTATTTTCAAATTGATTACTTCCTTCCTTTCTTTGGAAGATTCCCTCATCCTTTTTTTGTATCAAGATGGAGTAGTAGAAAGCTAAAAACTTTCTTTCCCAAAAATTAATCACTCCTAAAAATATAACCCCTTCAATTTTAATTCTATTTTCTCATACTTCATTTTTCTTTTATCTGTCCCAGATGGAAATATACCAAATATTCATGTCTACCTGCACTATAGAAGTGAAAAAACGAAATAAAAACTGAGCTTATTTTCTTTTAGCATGTTCAGCTTTGCATAATCGATATCTGAATATACCTTTGCGTGAACCATCGCTGGTACGAATTGGACTTTAATTTCGTGTAATTACATAATATTTTACATATCGGAATTAAACGGTACTTCGCGAAGCAAAACGCGAGATATGGATCACCGTGATTTCGATTTTTCGCTGGAAAGCACATACTAATCAAGGACCGTTAACAACACATTTGCGAATAGTTAGTTGAAGAGATTCTTTGAGGAATTGACGGGCAATTTCACAGCTTTGATGGAATCGTATAGTACGTACCTAAACACCATTCTTTCTGATCCCACATACTGACCTGAAACAAAAAGGATTAGATTGAATCGCTGTCAAATCAGTGAATATATAAAAAATGAACTGTCTTGTCTATTTATATTTGAATTACGAAACAAAAAACTACCGAATGAATAAAGAAATCTTGAAAATATCATTAAAAACTTTCAGAAACATATGTAGACCACACTCAGATGTTTTTTCCGCATAGAAACTGGAAACGTTCATCTGCAACAACCGTTTCTCTTAGAAACATCATCGATTGTGCATTTCATTAGTTTGGAGCTCCTTTGTCTAATATGATATAAATTGATTTGAAATATCTGAAATAATCTGTAAAAATAAAAAAGATTAGATGAAAAATAATTATATTGAGCAAAAAATTGAAATGACTATAAAATAAAATACAAGCAACACCTAAAAATTATTAAAAAACTGGGTGATAACAGTTATCACCAGAAGACGATTGTGGATACTAACAATCGAAACTTTCAATTTTTAATTTTCATTTCTTCTTCATAATATTTTTTTTATTTTTTTATTTTCAGCTTGTATTATTATTTCCATTTTTTTAATTTTTTGGTTGTTGCTTGTATGTTATTTCTTTGTAATTTCAGTTTTTTGTTCAATAAAATTGTTATTTTTCGGATAATATTTTTGATTTTCCAAAGTTTCTTTTAGGAATTTTAAATCAATTTATTTAAGTCCGAACTGATGAAATACACCACGAAACATTGTCAATCACCTTCAAACAAACATAAAAAATATAATGAAAAATTTGTAAAAAAATTTTTTTCGTTGCATATGTCTGTGTCTGGAATTCTAATTACTTCCGAAAAAATGATATAAAAGTAAGAATTTTTTTAACAAATTTTCGAAGTCAAAAAACAATCAATCTGTTGAGAAAATGTGAGTATGAGTTCTGAATAAAAAATATTTCCTTGACTATTTATTTAAAAAATCGTAACAAAAACTTTTTTCTTTCAAAAATATTCATTTTTCATGATAACAATTTGGTAAAACAAAATTATTTCATGCTAGAGTTGTTTGTTTATAAATAGTTTATTAACAAATAACATGAGAAAAATTGTACTTTCCATTAATTATAGTGCCGTTTTCAGAAAAAGTTATTAATTAACAAATTTATAATTGACGTCAAAATTGGGATAAAAATTTTCCGACTGCGGATTATTGTTTATTGATGTATCCCAACATTACATGAATTTTTTCATTCCTTAATAGTTACATATAATATGTTTGAATAATTTTTTTTGTTTTTATGTCAGAGTGATGAAAGGCGTGCGGAAGCCAGACTACCCGCTTTTGGCTCTATTTTCAGGGCACCAAAAAGAGCTAAATCGAATACATGTGAACCAGACTAATCTTCGCAATAATATAATCAAACGAATGATGTAGTTGAAAGGCCAAGAAATTTGATTTCTTCGTTAAAAAAAATGTGATTCTCTTGTGGAACATGACGCTGTTGGCATGAAGTAACAGTTTCTCCAATAGAGATAAAAATTTCAAAGCAACCTATGCTCTTCTTTGACAGGGCTGAAAAATGTTACAAAAAAAAGTACATGTGAACTAGACTATATAGGGTGCGAGGACCATTACTTTCGGCGTTAAATTGAAAGTGTGAGACAGAATTCCAAGAGTTCTGACTTTTTCATCCTGAATTTCCTCATCTTTCAGAATCTCTCATTCTTATTTCTCAATTACTGATAGTTTTTGAATTATTACCCCAAGTAGCTTAAACAACAATTGCAATTTTTCGTTTGCTGCACAATCATCAAAACCTATTTCCCTACACGCTTATCTTTGTGGAACAAAAATTTCAATTTGTAAACTGAACTATAAATCAACCTACCGAAATATATAACATACGTGTAAAATTTGCAACATCATGTGTTACTAGAATCCCGCTTTTACCCTTTTTGTTTCAGAAATGAACAAAGGCCGTTCCAACCATAATCAAAGTGCTAACAAAGTGGGCAAAAAAACGAGCCCTTTCAAGTTTTCAAAACGAAAATCACTACAAGAGGAAACGATGCGAAACCGCAAGGAAAAAACCCCATTTTCAAACTTCCGATGTATCTTTCAACCCTTCGCAAAATTTCACAAGAGCTTTGGTCATGTTACCCCGACTAAAAGTTATTAAAAGCACATGTTGCAAGACAGAGTGCATTGTATATTCCATTATTAGAGCCGTGTTGTGCTGTATACGGCGAAAGGTCCGGACTGGGCCAGAAAACACGCAGAGCGGTCTAAAAACAATAAAACCGTACCGCGCCACCATTAATTTAATAACTGGGTCGCCCAAGCCGGACAAAATAATAATAAATTTAATAAATGGAAAGGTCGTGATGACGGTAATTTTAAGCTAGAGGCTTTAGGGGGTTTTTTGTTCTAAAGACCGGACATGAATAGAGCGCGTCGTTAGAAAAAGGAAGTGGCCACACGCTTGGTTTTGTATACCGAATTGATTGTTATCTTTTAGATGGGAATTTCGAGTCTTTCGCGGAAGTTATGATGTTCACATTCAAACTACAATATTTCATAGACTTTCTATTTATATTCGCAGTGTATTGCGATAATTGGAAAATATGACTAAAGATCATAGGTTTTAATCAAATTTCACGTTGAATTTTGATGCCAGAGATGAAATACCTTCGTTAGGATTTTGCAAATTTCATTCCAGCTCTGCTCCATTGAAGGATTGCATTTCAGGAATCTTAAAAGGGTGTCAATTAACAAAAATGTACATGGTCAATGATCAATGAAAATTCGAAGAGAAGCATACATTTCAAAATTGTTTTTTGACGATTGCTTATCAGAATAAAATTCAGCAGGAAAGACACAAGACTCTATTGTAGACTAAAATGATTAAGTAAGTGATAGTGATGATATCTTCCCAATACATACGCCACCTATGGGATCGATGGAAAACTCAATCCTCGATTATCAAAGATACGAAAGTAAAATCGTCCTTATGGAAGAGCCCAGGAAAGCCAAGACCAAGAAAAACACGCCAAGTTTGATCAAACGTCAAAGTTTTGCTTACTGTTTTCTTCGATTACCATTGCGTAGCTCAACAGGAGTTCTTGCCACATGGTCGTACACTCAATAAGGAGTATTATCCTGAAGTTATGTGCTGATTGCGAAAAGCAATACGAAGAAAATGTCCGGCATGGTGGAAAAACAGTTTAATACTTTTGCTTCACGATAATGCACTCATCATTACTTGTTCGTAATTTTTTGTCCAAAAACGAAACAGTAATCATACCTCAGCCACCGTATTCACCAGATTTGACCCCTGTCACTTTTTTTTATTTTCAAGATTGAAGCGACCCATAAAAGGACAGCGTTTTTCGATGTTTGGAGGCCGTCGATTTTTGGAATTTCTTCCTGACGTTCAACTTGTGCAGGTGGCTAGCTTCTTCAAAGGTTTAAACATCCTGAGTAATCTCCGATGATTGGATATTACAGTTGCGTAGAGCGTATCAATGTTGGCTCAGGTAGTTTGGTGTGCTAATACCTCTTCTGATACCTGTGCTAATACCTGTGCTTATAACTGTGATAATACCTGTGCTAATAGCTTTGCTGATACCTGTGCTAATACCTGTGCTTATAACTGTGATAATACCTGTGCTAATAGCTTTGCTAATACCTGTGCTAATACCTGTACTTAGATTAGGTAAATTTCATAAAGCGAGTTCTTGTTGACTCAGGCAGTTTGGTGGGCTTATACATAAACTGTTCCAATAACTTTACTAATACCTGTGTAATACCTTTACTTGGATCAGGTAAATTCAGTAAAGCAAGTTCATGTTGAATCAGGTAACTTGGTGTGCTAATACCTATACTAATACCCGTGCTTATACCTGTGCTAATACCCGTGCTTATACCTGTGATAATACCTTTGCTAATACCTGTGCTAATATCTGTACTTAGATTAGGTAAATTTCGCAAAGCGTGTTCATGTTGACTCAGGTAGTTTGGTGTGCTAATACCTATACTAATACCTATGCTAATACCTGTGCTAATACCTGTGCTAATACCTGTGATAATACCTATGCTGACACCTGTGCTAATACCTGTGCTAATACCTGGACTTGGATTAGGTAAATTTCGTAAAGCGAGTTCATGTTGACTCAGGTAGTTTGGTGTGCCTATACCTGTAACTGGATTAAATAAATTGCGTAAAGCTTGTTCTTGTTGACCTAGGTAGTTTGGTATGCTCATACCTGTACCTGGGTTAGTTAAATTATCAATCCACCGTTCATTGTGATTTCGCAAAAACAAATAGAATAAATGCCAACTAATTTGACAGATGTAGATCTACAAGATGTCCGTTAACATTTGTCAAAGTTCGCAAGTCCCTATTAGAAGATCAGTTAGTATTTCATTGTCACCGTGTACACATATAAAATTGATACATGAAATATGATTTCGTTTTTGAATGGTTTTATTTCAATTTCGAATCTTCAACTACATACCTAGTTCTTTGATGTTTGAACGTTCAATATATTCAGTAATTTATTGAATACCTTATACTTGTGGAAGAAAAATATTCTGAAAGGAACAATGAAAATCTGAATCAAGTTCGTAATATGTGGATTCCACAGACGTGAGGGATCCGACGTAAAGTGTCCATTTTCAAAAGCCAGAGACAATCGGAAAGTTTTTCGAGCGATATTTCAAGGAAATGGAGCAGAATCACGACCACGGCGGTTTTTCAGCTCAAGCCGTGTATTATGTTACATTACTTTCTGAAAGAATCCCCCAAATAATTTACCACCGAGCCGGAGGACTTTAATGTCTGGGTCTTTCCTGTTTAAACGCCCCTAATTGCGTTTTATTTTATTTTTTACGCGCTTCCGAAACATAAATTCGACCGCTGGGGCTTTTTATTCTTTTGAATTCGAAACTTTTCTCTCGATTAAATTGCTCATCAATCGAGGATAATTGCCCCGCTTCTCGGAAGTTATTTACTTCAACTTCTTGTACTGCGCCGCTTTATTATATTTTTTCCATTTCCATGGGAAATGGGATCTCTTTCACCTAATGAGTTATCGATTTTAATTCGTATATTTCAGTATGTTGAATTCGAAAGAATCATCAACTTTTGATTCAGTCAAATAATTTACATACAGATGGAAGACAGATTTTGAGAAGGTTTCCGATATAATACAAATTCAATTGTGACAGCTCAAAAGTTGTTTGACAATTAATTATAACACCACACCTAACATGTCAGAGTCAACATTATCAATATATAGGGACCTACAAATATATCCAACTCCCTTCTCATTTGGTGAGTCCTTGATTACGATTGCAGAGACTGAACTTATCACGGTTTTGAGCCTTTATAAGTGAGTCAGAAACCATCGCTTTGCGCTCAATATGCTCGGTATGGATTTTTTCTCGCTGAAAATAATACCTGACATCAATATGCTTCGTTCTAGCTTGATATGCACCATCAAACGTAATATTAAGCCTTGACTGTCTACATGTATAACGGTAGGGCTATCAGCATTTGTTGGATTTACTTCCTCGCCTAAACCTTTCCTTTTTCGAATCGCTACAATCGCACTCCCAACTATAGAAGCAAAAAAGTTAACTTCCTATTGCGAAAAGTTAACTTCCTATTGCTTCCTGGTAAGGTATTTTTCTCATTTTTGCTAATTCTTCTGCAGATTGTGGCTTCTTATTCTATCATTGGTACCTATTGGGTGAGACTGGTTTGCAATGATCCATATTGAATACATTTTTTTATTATCACCATCGCGATTCAAGTGAAATCCAAGAAAAAAATTATTTGTGTCATTTTAATAACAACTGAATTATTGAAGTAACAAATTTAAAACAGAACAACAACACACAATTAGTATTAATTAAATTTCGAAACTTCACGAACTGACAGCGTCATTCCAATTTAATTGTCACTATCGCTAATAGCGACCTACTAGATAGATTAGTTTCGTATTTTTGCATTTATGACGATATATCTCTGTAGTTGTTCGTAAAATAATTTTTTCTGCGAACTGGTTCATTTTGAGCAAAAAACCCAAGAGACATTTTTTGTTTAGAATAAAACAGGCTATCGGAAATACATTTTTAAATGATAAACAAATAATAAGACAAAAAGTTACATCGGAAATAAATTTTAGGGATTGCGTTTTCCACCCCTTACAACCAAATACATTTCTGGCTAAGTGTTCTTTTAGTAGTACAAAACTTCAGGTTAATTTCAATATTGTAACTTTTTCAGTGCTTGTGAAAAAAATTGTTATACAAATTTCATGTACCCCCTTCAAGGGATACATATGTTAAGATACATGTATCTTAACAAGGGATACTCCAATGAAGTTTCTTTATATGAAAGATCCTATCTTTTTTTCGATGAGGAATCACCATTTTAAATGTTTTACACTTATTCAGTTACACCCTGTATAGAGAAGGGACAGTAATGTTCTGGAGAAGCATTCACAGCTCACAAAACATAAGTTTTGTTGTATATACAGTCAATACATATAAATATTCAAGAAGGCGATTCTATGATGAATTCTGAGAGAAACACCCTCTACAAACTATATCCCAAAAGGCTTCGTTTATGATATAACTCATAACTACTTATTACTAATATTTTCCTATATTTTATTTTGCGCCTTGTATATTTCTGAAGAGCTCAAGTTCAATATTGGCACAAAAGTTTCTTTTATCGATGCATATGAAATAGTTATGAAAAATTCTCGGGGTTGGGGATAATATAGGGTCTTTCATCAAGCGCTTCCTATTTCTATTCATTTGAAAGACCTCTTGATGCCATTATTAGTGATATATAATATCGTTCAAATGTCCTCTACGGCTTCTTTGGATGGAGCGCATCTGAAAACTTCAATTTTTCATGACTCTGACGCATAAATGAGGGTGAATTTGACCAATGGTATAAGTTATGTTTACATTGAGGAACGCTGTGGTGAGATGACTATGTCGTTGGTGTCCAGATCCTCCATTTTAGGCCAAAAGAAGTTGATTATCATCGACCTATAGTGCTCGCCGTTGACAGTGATAGCCAGGACGATGACGCTCATGTGGATTGGCATCGTCCTGAATTCGAAAATTTTGTTTGCTCACGTACCCATTTATCCAGAAATGGGCATATTAGCTGATATCAATTGTCAAAGTCCTTGTTGAAAGATCTTATAAATGTAGCAACAATTGTTTAATTTCAAAGATGTTTATATCGTACTTCCAGACAAACTAATCTCTCCTGAAAAATTTACCACTTCATATTTAGATAGGAAATTTTATATAAGAGTAATAGTAAATAGCAACTGCAGCACCCACATGATCTCCTAGAATACTGCAAACAATTTCGAAAACGTTATTTCATATAAAACTTAACGAAGTATCTTCACGATATATCAAACCCTCTCGGAATTAAAATCTCGACGAAAATTTAATGGAAAATACATAGAAGCAACAATTTTACCTTTTACAAAAAATCTCTATAACCTCCATCTCTGATGTCTCCCTCCCACTCTTTTCCTTTCTGTAGCGAGTAAGTAAACTGTCACTACCAGATACAATTTCTAGGTTGAGAACTCAACTCAACGCGAATTAAAAATAGCTCGTTCCCTTATCTAGAGCATCAGGACAGCAAGCAACACAACGGTTGGATGATTGATGCTCTTAGTTTTTTCGTGTCTGACTTTGAATACCGCCAATAAATCTCGTGGCATGAGCGTTGATTCCCCTGACCAGGTTTTAAACGGAAATCTCGCCGCCAACGGATCGCGTGCCGCAGAGTATACTCGTTTGTGTTTTGGGGTCAGGAGTGGAATAGATTTAGTGTTATTGCGGTATCTGAACAAAGTGAGGGAATTGGGCGAGAGTGATTTCTACGTCTCTAAATATTGAATTGAATAGTTTTCGGAGTCAGTTATACGCAACAGAATATGATTGAAATGAAGTAATGGATGAAAATCGTCGAAAGTCCATTCGGACATCCTTCGACAACTAAGTCAATAGGTTAAAGGTCATATGGATATCTTGGTCCATCCATCATCAATAGCACATCGGATGTAATGAAAACCTCAAAAACACTAAAAAGTACATTTTACAACATAATAATGATAATAATAATAAGGAGGAGCTGTATCAACTCGACGAAAAAACCCGAAAACTGATGCCTCTCTATAGGAGTTTGCATCCCAAATCGTCCGTTCCACGGTTGTACTTCCCCCGACAACAGGGAGGTCGTGGACTTTTGAGTTTGGAGTGTCTACATGACAGAATGGTACTGGATACAGCCTGTAAAGTCGTCAGGAGTTCGGATCCCCTTCTCTCCATGGTCCGTGACCATGCAGAAAAGGCGGCTTGCCGCACTAAGGCAGAAATCTTATCCGCACAGATACAGAAGGTTGTCATTCTTGGCTCACTGCGTTTGCTCAGGGTACATGATTCTCGGACCCAATGATTACTTACCCCACGGTGTGGGGAGTGGTCATTGGTTGATTATGCTGGCGCGCCCTCCCGAATGTATCGGGGCTTCGGGGGATAGGGCCTGAGCAGCGCACACTACGGTGGAAAAAAAATAATAACTTTATTCACAACGTATACAGATTAGAGTACAATTAAAACAAAATATGTGAACAAAGTGGTTTGGCGATAAGAGCCGAGCTCCTGTTTCGCAAGAAGTTATAAAGAATATGTAAGTACATAAATATTTGTATAAAAATATGTATGGCCTTCATGGAGTAGAAACTACAAAACAATTTATTAAATTTTGTGAATTTGGTGTTATAGTTAAGCAAATTATATTTCGGATTGAGGTAAAATAGGCCGATTGAATACTAGACAAACAAAAATTTAAAAAAAATAGATAAAACCTTAGACAAATATTACACGTTCCAAAGTTGGCTTCTACTGCATCTACTGTTAAAGACTCGGTTTCCGAATCAATTTTCGAGTCGGTTTCAAACTCCAGTACCTTGATAATATTCGTACAAGCGTCGTGGCTGCATTCCAAAAACTTTAGATACAACATGAGGATAACGATAAGTTTGTTATTACCTTCTCGTTAGTTTTCGACGAAGTTAGCCCCTCTAAACTGTTCTTGGAGACGAGTACCTTAAGCGGTAGAATCTTAGTGAAACACGACGCGAAACCAATATTTAGGCCAACAAAAACCATCAGGCAAAGTCTCAGGTCAGCAAAGGAACCTAAAGAATCTCTAGCAACGCCAGGGGTATACCGGATTCCGTGTAGTTGCGGGTCAGTCTATATTGGAAACACGAAACGAAGTATAGAGACCCGTTTCTCCGAACACAAGAGAAACTGTCGCCTCGGACAAATCTACAAGTCGACTGTGGCTAAACATGCTCTGAACAAAGAAGGTACCCACATTACATCATTAGAAGACACAGTAAAACGAATAGTACCCAAAATTATTACCCAAGAATATATAGAGAGCAAAAGCAAAGAGATAACTTCAATAGAAAAGAAGAGACGATACATATTGATAAAAGCTGACTACCTGTCCTTAGAGGTACACGAACAGGTGATACAATTAAGAACAATACAAATAGAGCAGCCAGTACGGAAATAGTAGTTAACGCGTTAAATACAACAGAAACAAGAACGAGAGCACAACCTCAGGTATTGCAACGGTTACCAAGTCGCCTTTGAAAATCTCTACCGCAGAAGTGAACGAAACGCAGGGCATAAAAACCTACAGACCACGACCAGAAAACCCAGAAAATAGCCTTCATACAAACAGATGGTACCTCGATGGGCAGTCTATCAGTCGGGCGGTGGCAAATTTTTTCAAGGAAAATTTTGTACAACGGGCCTTAGAGCAAGCGGCTGTGGAACCATTTTGTAGGCTGCGCTAGGTTTATGGTATGGCAAGATGGCGAAGAGATACACTAAACAAATATCTGTTATATCCTAATCATCTAGACACAAAAATCCAACTCACAATGGTACGAGAAACCCAAGGGATTCTTGCCTTCTTGGATGGTCTTGTGAACAGACGTACAGGAAACCAACACACAAAAACAAGTACCTGAACAAAAACTCTAACCACCAGCCACACTAAAAAAGAGGGGGAAATTAAAACGTTGGTTGAGAGAGCACAACGTATTTGTGAGCCTGAGGAACTCAATCACCTGAAAAATGCTTTGAAAGAAAATGGATCTAGTGAAAGAGAATTCGAGCAGGTCATACGATCTAGGAGAAAGAATGTTAAAGTAACCCTAGCTAGGCTGTTCAAGGGAAAACTTCCCTTCCCTATGTTAAAAATGTTACAGACCGGATTTAGAGACAAACAAAGTTTGAGGTCAGCTAAAGACCTCACAGAACCTTTAGGAACACCCGGGGTGAAGCTTTCACACAATTCAAAAAATTGTTACAGGCCATGGAACTTATTTATTTACGGCAATGCCTATTTTTTACAAAATAATTAACAAGTTCACACATATGTATTCAACAGTAATCTACGCTAGGTTTAAGGAACAAATACATAAAATAAAATAAAAAAAAATCGTAAAAATAAGTTAATGAATTACAAAGTCTTTTTAAATGTTTCCAATGAAGAATTAAAAAATACTAAATCTACATTTTATGTATTTGCAAGTCTCAAAATTCTATCTACAGATTCATTCCGGCCACAGCTGGTGCTACAAAAGGGTACTCTGAAGATTTCCGAATTTCTTGTTCTTGGATTGACATTTAAAGTTATATAAGTTCGACAAGTTGCTACATTGATTATTTTATGAATTAGTATAGTATTATAATCTTCTATGAGCCAGAGTATTCCAGTTAAGAATGTCCAATATAATTTTATAGTCATATTCACCATTATGATATCCCAGTTTATATGCATAGTACCTTGAAAACTTATTTTGAACACTTTCAAGCAAGTCAATATCCACATGATATGAAGAGCACCAAATTGTGGAAAATTGAATAATATATGATTTTATATGATTTGCAGATCTAAGAATGAAACCTAACATGTTTAGTGCTTTAGAAGTAATATTTGCAATGTGGGGTTTAAATGACATATTTGGGTCGAAAGTGATTCCTAAATCTCTGATTGTTTGTTGTTTTCAGTTCTGATTGTTTGTTGTTTTCAGTTCTGATTGATTGAGTCAATATGGCCGGTTAATGGGATTTTTGTTTTGTAAAAAAAATAAATTTTTGACATTTGTCTATATTTAATTGCAGTAGATTTATATCACACCAGCAAACAAAGTTAGATAAATCGTACTGTAATAATTCTGTATCAGTTGAGTCATGAATAACATTAAACATCTTCAGGTCATAAGCAAACAAAAGAAATGCACTATAAAGAATAACATCTTTCAAGTTATTTACAAATTGGTTGAAAAAGCAATGGCCCTAAATGAGAACCCTGTGGTACACCAAATGAAACTGTGATTGAGGAAGATACTGAGTAACCATATTTTACAAATTGTACTCTGCAGGATAGATGATTTTTAATCCATTTCAGAATGTTTTCTTGAATACTCAAAGCGTTTAGTTTATGCAACAACAAATTGTGGTTTACTCGGTCAAATGCCTTTGAAAAATCTGTGTATACAACTGATTAGTTAACATTCAATAATTGGTAAAAAATTCGATAGAATTATTTGTTAACATTGTATTTTTGGCCACTTAAACTTATTCATATCTCCGATAAGTCAGTCCACTGCGAAATATCATCGATTACGTCATTTGCAGCTTCCAAATGTTGAAGGGATATATGGGGGCAGTTGGTAGTCCATTTATGCTTCGTAAATGATTGTTTCAATGGGTTACTGATTTTTGCTAATGGCAGAACATAAGCGCGCTACCAAATTTTCAGGAAAGTAACAACGATTCAAACATTCATTCACATCATGAGTGATGTATATAATTATATATGGACAGCAGAGCATAATCCTATTAACAAATCCTCACCACCATTTTTGTGGACATAAATCAATTAACCTACATCGAATATATTTCCATTTGCGAATTTTAGCCCAAACATCGACTATAAACCCCTTAGTTGCCGCCCCTGCGCGACGCAAGCGCCTTGACGCCGCAAACGCAAAATCGCCGATTCATCCACAAGGCTGAGACACGCGGTTGCGAAATTGTAGGCGCTATCCAGTCTTTCACTTTCTCCGTTCAAGTTCATCATCAGTGCCAAAATTGACGAACCGGCCCGGCCGCGCGTTTCACAAATTAAAAACATTGTGCGACTCGCGAAAATCGAAAGAAAATATGACGAAACGTCACGCGGACGCGTCTATTTTTGAACGGTGATTTTTTAGGCGATGCGTCGGCGATTTTCGTTCGTTCCTTTGGGTGAGTATCGCGTTTTTCAATGAAGATTCGGTTTGGTGGAAATTCTCGTTTCTACGGTCTATATTAGAAGTTGGAATTTCATTAAATTTTCACAGTAAAAAATGTTTCATCCACATAATAGTAAACAAGAAGAAATCCTACACCGACTGACTTGTCAAAAACGTTTTATTCAAGTATCTGAAATTGAAAAAAACCACGATGATAGCACTTTAAGTTTTGATATATATCTACTGAAAGTGATGATTTGACGAAAAATACATGAGTTTGTGTATTTTTTAGTAAAAGCATGATATTGAAATCATGTAATTTTTGTATTAGTAAATTTATTCATGATTTTTTTTATTCTGTCCTGACTTCACACAAAGAAATTTTCATAAAACTATTCTTGGATTTTTTAAGGGCATAACACAAACATTTCAGGAAAATCTTCAAGACGCTCTAAGAGCGGTGTCTGTGCGAAAGTAGCGATTCACTTTGAAGTTGAATCGCTGGAGATGAGTTTTATCTATAACGCGATGTTAAACATCAAATTCACTTAATGTTAAGAGAATTTACCGTTGGAAAATAAGCAGGTTCAACAATGATGTATAAAATAATACAAAATATTCATCAAAATTTTTTTTAATAAGTCAATTTAAATTATGATCACAACTTCATCCAAATACATATTTTCATGATGGATTTATTCATATGACAAAATTCCTAGTAATCTAAAAATTTTTGAATTTTTCGATTTTTGTTATATATCAGTTAGTACATTTTTTTTATTTGTGACATTTTCCCAATCATAAACATTGCTTGTTTCTTGGAATTAATGTTATCATACTCAGCACCTGTCAACACGGTTTTCGCCCAGGTTTTTCAACGGAGACTGAAATCACCAACTTAATACAACACATCAACGATTGCCTTGATAAGGGTGAGTATGTCGTTTCACTATCATTCGATACAGTGGATCGAAGGTTGGTATCAGAAAAAATTGATAAACTTAGATTACGTGGTCCAATAAATAGCTGGATAACGTCCCACCCGGAGAATAGAAAAATGATCGTCAAAATTGATAACATAAAATCAGACGAATACTCCCTTGAACTTGGAACTCCCCAAGGAAGTGTTCTAGGCCCCTTAATTTTTTCAACATATGTGAATGACCTTCCTGAGCACATTAGTAGTGGTAAAACCTTTATGTATGCGGACGACACCACCATTGTGGTCTCCGGAGTTGACGCACATGAAATGAAATCAGAAGCAGATCTGGTGCTGAATGATTTCCCAAATTACTGCATGAAAAATATGTTGATCATTAATAACAGCAAAACTGTAGTAATAGAATATCACACAAAGAATAGACCTCCAATAAACTACGTATATGAATTTAAATATATTGCTTTGAAAACCTCTATATCGTCACAACTCCTAGGCATATACATTGACTGCAACCTCTCATGGGAAGAACAAATTAATTTCGTTTGTAAAAAATTGAATAAAAGCTTTTATATACTTGTTGATCTGAAGAATATGCTAAACATTAACTCACTTCTTCAAATATATTACGCATTGGTATATTCAGCTATATCTTATAATATTATAGCGTGGGGACAGGCATCTGTGATCGCTAGAGTGTTTGTTGCTCAAAAGTGTATACTCAGACTAATATTTGGCATAAAAAGTTGCAACTCTTGTAGGGATATTTTCAAAAAATACCAAAACTTTCGTTTTATAAAAAGTCACCGAATAATGCTGGCTGCCGTTTCTTCAATGGCCTACCAGACAATATAAAAAAAGCGAGTTCCCCAACACTTTTTAAATCTCACAAGTCAACAAATTTCACAAATAATTAATTCAATGGCTTTTCTTTCGGTTTTCTCTAGTTTTGATGCCTTCATATTTCACTAGAATATCTTATTTGATCATGAAATCATCACTTCGTTTTTACCAAGTTTTGATATTATATATTATTTGATAATTTTATATTTCTTTTTTCGGTAATTCACTCTGAATTTTTTACTCTTACAAGTTTCTATTTCAGTAACTTTCAAGTCACTTTCAAGGTTTCAACTTTGTCTATACTTCAAGACATCTGAAATCAAACCTCTAACGTGGAGGGATATAGACATATTTAAACCAAATTCCATTGGTATTTTTAGATAACATAACAAAAAATAAGTCATGAATAAGGATCAAATAATATAAAACAGTTGAAATTCTACACATGTTGAATGAGCCGTAGGTTCTTCTCAAAATCACGGTTATGAAGACCAGATGAAAATCATTTCAAATACTCATGACTGTTAATGTTTGGTGAAGAAACTCCTATTCAGAATGAGGTTTTTTGTTGCCCTCCAGTAACCCTTTATAAGCCTAGAATAGGTTGAAAAAACAAAAGTAAAGTAAATCTGTAGACTCAATACCCAAAATCTTGAAATCATTTGATGTGAACTATAAGAACAGTTTAGATCTTCATTGATGGCAATCCCTTTCACGGATTTCAAATTCCTTAGAGGTCTTATCAAATTTATAATTCCAAACAACTACTTCTATATTGACGTTGAATTATAGAAAAATCACTTCTTTCAAGCACAAAACACAAGCACTACAGGAGAAATCTATTTGGAAAACCGTTCTCAGGAAGTTTATTTCACATAAACGGAGTTCTCCAGACGAAACAGTTCTTAAACAGTGGAGTTCGAGATGTACTTAGTTGAACCTCAAAAGGATGAGCAGGTGGAATCCAGCAAAGTCAGGGTATGTTTGGGGGGCCGAGCTCCATACATGAGAACAATACTCCAAAAATAGTCTGATCTGAGCTTTATAAAGCATCAGAAGTTGCTGAGGTGTGTACAGTTTTTTGGTTCGGGACAGTGTTCCAAGCTTTTGAGAAGGAGCCTTTGCAATTCCAGCGACCTGATTGTGCCAAGACATATTGGTTGTCTCTTTCAACCCCCAACAAACTTATCGAAAATATACCCCCGTTTTTTTGATATGTTTTGCTTCGAATTGATAAGAAATATATACTTCGAAATCAATATGTCGGAGATCTTCCCATTTGAGAGTGTGAGGATTTGTTTTTCTTTGTACAAGGATTGTTTCTGCGATGGCCAAACTCATTAAGTTGTATTTTTGGAGAGAAGCTTTTTTATCAAAAAATTGATTTCTTCTGAAAACATTCCTTTTTTAAATTTACTGAGGTGTAGTTGAGCAATCATCGAATTGTTGAATAGGATTTCAATTTTACAGAAATTCAATGTTAGTTCATCAAATTTAAGGAAACTTTTGAAAATGTCTGCTACGTCTGGAATTTGCTGTGACCACAATACCACGTTGATTATAATATGTGAAAAATAAAATTTACTTGATTTCAAATAATATTTTTGAAAAGAATCGATGAACTAAGAACTGAAGATTATCTAGATTTTTGTTGTAGAAATAAATATGAAAGGTGGTTCAATACCCCATCGAAATAAAATGATGGCTGCTTCGAAATCCACTAATCTCATTTTAGATTCCATAACTGAGAAACTGCGTTTGTTATGGTTTTTTCAACCTTCCACAAAATGAAAATAAACAAAGCTGAATCACTAGACAACTGAAGAGTCCAAGAGTCAGATTGTAAAAAGATTAAACCCCAAAAAACAATCAAAAACATTAACACCTTGACGAAAAATGTCATTTAATGATAAATTATCATATTCAAGAAACACTTCATTGTGAGATTTGAACTAAACAGTTTTACAAAAACGCAACACGTGTTTCGCCATACAATGGCTTCTTCAGGCGTGTCTATACCAACTGAAATCCACATATTCAATGCTTTATATGTATTTTTACAATGAGAAGTTCCTGAATTTCAAGCACCTGAGTTTCACCTACCTAATTTATGTTGAAAATGTGAAATAAATCAATTAACATTAACCTAAGAAAGGAAGAGCAAGTGTACAAACTCATTTCAATAAACATTAAAATTATCATTCTTCATTATCGTTTCGTATTGGTCTGAGAGATATCTACAATATCAACAGCATGAATGGTTGGTAAGCTACTTTCCATGTGGAAATTGAAACTAAATACGGAGTTTTCACGTGCTTGAATGTTTTCGAAAACATATATTAAATTTCCGGAAATGAAATGCAAACAAAGGGTGATACAAACAAAACACAGTCTGTTATAATAATTATTGGGATTCGATGGAAATTTGAATTGCAAATTAATTCCGATTTCCACGTAGAATTGGTGTATCAGCAGAGATTGAAAAGTGAACGATGAAAATATTTTTACTGGAAGTTACTGAAACTTACAGGTTTCCGTTTGATTTGAATTCGGATAACGATTTCATTTGTACTGTAATACCTATATCATAGATTTATTTTACCAACACTTGGAAAAAACGAAGATTATGAAAAAAGATGCAGTAATTATCCATATCAACGATTCGATTGTAGAAAATTCAGATTTTCAATTCAATTTCAATTCATTAATTCCTATAATATGGAAATTTCAAGATTAGTGCCATAAAGTTGAGTAAAATTGAAACATAAGAAAAAATGTATCGCTTCTGAAATGTAAAATTACACATCGACTAATGTATTTTTACTGAAAAACTGTATGGTTCAGTATCAAAATCAATAGGTGAAATTTTTTTCTGAATGTATTCACAAGTGTGATTTTGCAATTATTTCGAAATAATGATAATAATAATAATAATCGTCTTTATTCATCGACATAATATAAAAAATGGAATACAAAAATTTAGAATAATAATTAAGGGTCAATGAAAAGGTGAAGTATCAGCCTAGGCTGCTTTTCAACTTAACCTAGAAATATTTTGTACGGATAATTGAACTGATAGTCGATAGTCGAAACAATTTTTTGAAATATTTACTTGATGAATAATATATATTGAGAAATTTCGATAGAGAAAATAATAACTTCTTGCTCAAAATCAGTCTAATGAAAATAACTTTCCCACAATAAAATAATGAAACTGAACTGTTGATGAAATCCATGATTTTTCATTTTCGATCGAAGAAACCGTATTGAAATAATAATTTTGATTATTTTCAATAAGTTAGTTATTCAATAGTTGATCCACTAGCAATATAATGCAACTTATACTGATTTTCGTTATAGCTACACCATAATGATGATAACTTGTTCGATAAAACCTTGAGTTTCATTGTGAAACTTGTTTTCCTCACTAGAAAAGCGATCATTGATAATTCTCTCATATATAATCCAACCTTGATATAATCACAACATCAACTACTGAATTTTTCAACATGAGGAAAACAACTCGTTTTGAACTAAGTACATTCAACCAGGAGTAAATTACATATTACTTCCTGCGAGAAGAAGATTGATAAATGATCGAACCACTTGATATTCTTCAGGTGATACATTGATTCATCAATCACTATAGATTTCAACGTATTTTAGAGTCAATATTTCTCAACAGAACTTCTAGGAAGTGATATTTGACCAGCTGTATAATCGAAGTCAGAGCTCAGTTCACATTAAACCAACTCATAATTTTATTCGAAAATTGAACAAAAGATAATTAACAAAGCAAGGTACTGACTAAACTCCTCATGTTGAAAGGTAGGCAATATTTACAAATGAATGATGTATTTTCCAATTGGTCCACCCTTTCTGTTCGAGAATACTTTTGAAAAATCTGGCGATATTATGGGAAAAGAAAAAGAAATATTTTGATATCCTCTTCAGTCTCATGCATTTTCAAATACTTCTCATACGGGTTGGAAATCACTTCTGTAACATTCCCTGCTAAACAACTAACCGTACCTTCATCAACATTGTAAAAAAAAACTGCAGCTGGAAGGAACATCTCATTGCATGTTAAAATGAAATCATTCCATGTGTTAAAGTGATTGTGCTCGTTTCTATAATTTTGCAGAAATCGTCTAACATTTATGACATCGAAGAATTTTTTATTTTCATCGGCAATTTACGGTTAATCCTTATTTCAGAATGTGTCAAGTGAAGATGAGTGAATTCTGACTTCAAAAATGATGGGAATTCAAATATATATTTCGGAATGAAGAAAAGAGAATTGAAACTGTCTATATTATTTACTACTTTTATTTGTAAGTAAAGTTACTGAAGTTTCGTCCTATAAGGATATTTGCAACCTTATACTTTAAACTCATACTTATACTTGGAAATGTCCTTCTTAATAGGACAAAACTGCAGTAACATTAGTTACAAATAAACAGTGGTGAAAAACATAGAAAGTTTTCAATTCACTTTACTTCATTATGATTTCCTACCACGTAGTAACAGCTAAATCCATCAATTTATATATTTCGGAGTTAGGTAACGTTCGATTTCAAGTAAGCTTGGATTATAACTGCCAAAATTGACGATTCAGTAAAACTTCGTTTATATGGGTAAAAGAACTAGGTTATTGGAACCAACATGAACTATATTTGAACTGGGCCTTCAATCAATTAATTGAAGTATACCTTGTCTGAAGAAACACATACAGGGTAAACCCTCCTGGAGTTCAACATATTTATTTCATTATATATATTATTATACAACTTATTGATAAAGTTTGAGAAACTATAAATGTATGGATAAAAATTTGTTAAAAAAGATATAATACGATAAATTGATACAATAGATGATTAAGTAAAAGTATCAATACCTTATCATCACATATTTAATGGACTAATCTTTTATTTAGGTCACCCACTGTGATTCGGCAAATGTTCAATAAACTTCCGGCTGAAATTTAATCATCTGTAACTTGGAAAGCATTGAAATAAGGTCTTAGAAAGTATCTGTTAAAAGGTGGATTTTAGTCCTCGAGTTTTAGTCTTAGTGTTAGTGCTATTTTCTTAGTTTCTTAGTCTTAGGTCAGTAATTTTTGAGCGATTCTATACATATTTCTGCATGTCACTATTATTATTGTCTCATGAGTCATCGCGTCAGTACATTCATTATATCGATGAGCTGACGTTATTTTTTTTGGCCAATTGAAATGGAATTTTTGATACATGAGATATAATTATATAGTGTGTTCAATAAATTTAGATTATGGACCGTTTTAGAACTACATAACTGTGACAAAGTAATCTCCTTCTCCTCAATATCATATGTTTGAAGGGTTCTCCTTGTGAGTCAATTCAGCAATTTTGATATATTGATGAGCTGTCCATTATTTTGGACAATGAAGATGAAATTGTTGCTATATAATATAAAGTTGTATTTAGCATTCAATATATTATTAATTAGGACATAACTTAAACTATAATACCACATAACTGTCACAAAGTAATCTCCTTCTCCCCAATATCATATGTTTAAAGGCTTTTTCCTCGTGAGTCAGTTCTGCAATTTTGATATATTGATGAGGTGTCCATTATTTTGGACAATGAAGATGAAATTGTTGCTATATATAATAACGATATACTTAGCGTTCAATATATTATTAATCAGGACAGAACTTGAACTATATTACAACATAACTATCACAAAGTAATCTCCTTCTCCTTCATATATTTGAAGAGTTTCTCCTCGTGAGTCAGTTCAGCAATTTTGATATATTGAATAGGTTTCCGTAATCTTAGACACTGAAGATGAAATTGTTGCTACATAATATAATGTTGTACTTAGCGTTCAATATATTTATTAATTAGGACAGAGTTTGAACAATATCACTTTTATAAAGCGACCTTTTTCTCTTCAATATGTATATTCCATAGGCTTGACTTATTGAGTCAGTTGAACAATTTTGTAATGTCGAAAAGTTGAAGTTATGAATTATTTTCAATTGTTGCTACATAAAATATCAAATGTTATATAGAGTATTTGAAAAATTATTATCAGTGCAAGGGGTACACAGGGTACTATGGACTACAAAGTAGCCCTGTTCTTCCTAATATCGTTTGTTTGACTTATGAGTCAATGAGACAGTACATCATTTTTGATACATTGAAGAGCTGAAGTTATGAATTATTTTTGGCTATTTGAAGAAGAAAACTAGATATTGCTGAATAAAGCATTCCAAAGATTCGGGTGTTGAACATAATTTGAACAATATATTTTTACAAAGTTGACCTACTTTTTCTCAATATCGTATATTCAATTTGCTCTTGAACTGTGAGTCATTAAGTCAGATAGTCATATATGTTACAATGAAGAGCTGAAATTGTGACCTTCTTCATAATAATATTTAACAGGCTTGACTCATGAGTCATAGAGTGAATTATTTTGTTCTGTTTTTGTTTCGATGAAGAGCTGAAGTTATGAATTATGATGGACAATTGGTATAAAATTGTTGCTACATAAAATATCATTGCTCGGAGTGTTCAATTCATTATTAAGAGTTGGACAGAATTTGGACTACAAAATGTTAAAATGTTCACAAAGTAACCTTCCTCTTATTATAAGTCCAATGAATATACTTTATTTATTTAGGAATCACTCGTTAAAAGGTAAGACCTCGTTAGCCCTTAGCTCGCACAAGTTTCTCAACTTCTGAGAATTGTCGTTCGTATGAGGGCAACAGCTAATTAATGGAAAAACAGGTTTTAAACAGATTTTAAAGAGATGTATTTCATACACTATTCTACAGGATGAACCCAATTATAGAACAGAAAGTAACAGTGGCATTCACAGATATGTACTCACATAATATAAATTGTGAATCTATATAAAAAAAAAATAAAAACAGAACTGTCAGTTAGCTGAGAAATGTCTTTTGATTTGTATAATCTGGCAGTTGAATATATCTAGGACATTACAACAGAACATAATTAGAGGTATCGCACATTGTATAAATTGGAGATTTTTTCATTATATGTGTACGCGGAGTGTTGAGATGAAATGTGACACTATTCCTAGATGTGAGTAAGACATTAGATTACATTTGGAGATAGATAGATAGATAGAGATAGATGAGATATATAGATATATACAAAGTATATACATTGGGCTTGACCCTTAATTCACTGAGACTGATCGGTATTTCTATTACGTTGAAGGGCTTGGGTTATAAATCATCTGGCTATTATGTGGCTATGTATGACATCGTTGTTTAGAGTATTCAACAGATAATTTCATGTGAATGCTGAATAATTTAAAGTGTAATTGGCAACTATTAAAATGAACTTTTTGGAGCAGCTTTCGAGTGGTTCACGGAAGAGTATCCTCCACGACACCCCGTAAATTCGCCTCTGCCCCGAAGTCAGTGTCCGGCATTCGCGAATAGGTAATCGGGTTGATTTTTCGGAGGGGTCGAGAATGTGCAAGAACGCGGCGGCGGCGGCTGGGGAGCGGCGGGTGGACGTCGGTGGGTGTGCCCATAGAGGATGCGCCGGGCGCGCATGGCCCGCGCTACCAGCTCAAGTCGCGTCGCGATGCTGTGCCGGCGGCACGGTGCTGGCTCAGTCGAGATCTGGTCCTCGTTCGCGACGTCCGTCGGCCTCCCGTAGAAGGTGACACCTCGACGGCTCAGCCGGCCACGGCGGCGGTTCATCCCTTAGTCGGTGAGTGTCTCGAGCGGCCTTGTGCCGCCTCCGGGCTCGCGTTCTGTGCGCGTCGCGGCGAAACCGAAGACGACGTGGTGTGCACCAGGCCAGATTCAGCGAGAACGAAAATAGCAACCGCGGCTTCGGTTACCGCGGCATTCCTGGCCTTCTTAGGGCTCCCCCGTTACGTTTCACCGCCACCTGTGCGACTTCCCCAAGAGATCAAGATGCCACCCCCTCAGGCGATGTGCAGCTTTAGCTGGTTGAAACCGGGTCAAATTTGATTTTTGATTATTTGGTCCCCTTCAACCAGCTGTGGTTGACATTGCAAACTACGGCGCGTCAGAGAAAGAACAAGAAAAATAAGGCGATGTAAGTGCTTCTGTTAAGCAAATATAAAAATAATAATGAATTTTGGAGTTTGGATATATTCATGACTGAATTTTGGAATTTGGAAATATTCATGACTGTTTTGGCAGAAAATGAATTGAAATCGATATAGTTGGGTGAAAAATTAAGCCTCTCGAAAAAACATTTATAAAATTTATAGTAAATAGTTTCTGTTCGAAGAAGTGAACACCTTTCCAAAAAACTCAAAACGTATCAAATACTCAAATCTTTTGAATAATTGAACTTCCATACACAATTTTGCTATTAATACTTTTTCTGCGCTTCAACACAACTCTGCTATTTGAATTACTCAGAAATCGTTTTGTTGTGTGGCACGAAAACTAGGTATATTATTGAATTTCCTTGCGCCAGAAAAAGAAAATAAATAAAAATATTAAAACATATTAGTTTTTCAAACTATGAAGTGAAAATCAGTTTAATTAATATATTCCCCCAAGATAGATTATTTTATGCATTTAGAATGTTCTTTTCTACATCAATGACTTGCTACAACAGTTTTGATGAAAATATTGAACTTGCTGAAGATGCTCGAAAAATATATGAATATCATTTCATTTTTTCATCAGGAAATATACTAATATTAACTTTCAATTGACATTATAATATGTGGTAATTTTTCTGACAGCGAACATTACCATCAAAGAAATACATCAATTTGCCCTATGAATAATAATGAAGAAAATTACAAAAATACATCGAATCTCAAAACCTAGACAGCTCCTAATAGCTACCAAAAGTATTACGAGATATATATATATATATATATATATATATATATATATATATAACTTTGAATGGTACTTCAAAGAATAAGCGGAGGTATGAAAAATATCAATATTTATAATATGTTTTTTTAAATGGTTGTACTTGAACAACACTCGAATCATATATAACAAATTTGAATTGTTTGTATTTCGGAAAAGGAAAGGGTAACTAGAAAAAACTTCATAAAAGTACATCATGGAAAAAAGTTTGGCAGATTTATTATCGATGTTAATATCTGATGTATTGGTGAGCATTTTTTTCCTTAGAAATATTATTTATAGGAAGCAATTCATAACCAAATCATTGGATATTGGACATTGATGATTCAATTGAAAAATGAAGCAAGACGGAAAAATTAATTAGGTGAAATGTTACTTTTACAACAAAATTAAATGAATCTATTTCCGCAGATGAAAAAATCTCATGTTACAAATGGAAAGAGTCTAATCACATGGTTTATAAATTTTCAAAAATTGTTTCAACAAAGTTTTATGAAAAATACATTTTTTAAATTCAGAAAATATTCTATCTGATGCAACAAATTTTTCATATTCCTTTTTTCGTGGTATAGAATCATGAATTTTCTGGAACATGATTTAAAGAGGCTCAATTTAATTTTTGCTTCTAGTATTGTTTTCTTTGTATTTTTCTATTTAAATCAAAATCACTTTGGTATTTTAAAATTGTATATTTTGTTCATATTCATCGAAATAAAAACATGAATGTGAATTTTCGTGAAAATGAGAATTCAATATTGAAGAACACAAAACGAAAATACAATAGAAGTTATAAAAACGATCGAAATATACTAAATTGTTCTTCCTCAATTGGTCATTCTATAATTGAAAATTATCCTCACAAAATATTCAAAATGGAGTTATTTCTCCATATAACTTTTTGTGGAAAAGCACTAAAACAACAAGCAAATCAAATAAACACGAAATTCACAAATACTAATTACATGGATCTTTTCAAAAAATATATCCAAAATCTGTTATTTCATCAATCATTTATCGCCCCCGAATTCAGGATTACCAAGGCCTCAACTTTTGAAACACGATTCCTAGCACTTCAAATCATGAAGATTGATTATAGAACATCAATTGAAAATCAACAAACAACTGACAGAATCAGGCATGAACATGAACAAATCATGTATATAAAATAAATTTTTCATCAGGTAACGTAAAACCTTGAATCAATTAAGTTATTTTATATATTCCAAATCATCACAAATTATAGCACAATTTTTTTTCAAACCTGAGGAATCTGTTATGTACCGACTAATATTCATCCATACATAAACTGTGGGGATTTTTTTTACATCCTGCCCCTAGGAGATTCTCATTTCTTCTTTAAACTTTAGATATTTTCAAGCTTCAATAATTTTATTTTGAATCGCAATAAATCTTCTTGTTACTTCTTCATTTTTTCCATAAGTCTCTTTTACCTAATTTCACGAACGTTTCAATTTCAATTTCAAAAGTTAACAGTTGTATTGTATGGTTTTGCCAGTATTATCGTCATATCCACCGTAACTTTCATCCCCAGAATTTAACGGCTGCAATTTTCATAATAGCATAAAAATATTTTCAACATATGATTGATTAGCCTTCCTAGCAAGTCACAGCGAAAAAATGTCTTATCCTGCATAACTTTTTATGTTATCGTCATCAACCAACGGCTATAAAATCCAATTCCTCTGCTTCTCCCAAATATTCGCTAATCTCATCTAGTAAGTAAGTAAGTAGTACCAAGATCCTCAGTTTTGTGTACCTGGCATTCTTACGAAACTCACGTTGCAGGACCCGCAAGTCGTTGACATTGTCACCGACCACAATGTGAAATTTTATTTTTGTCCACATCGCAGACTGCATGTAGCCTATCCATTATCTCTATATAGTCTGCCTCTCAACGAAGTTTATAATAGTTAGCATTTATAACAGTATAAAAGGAATTCAATAGTGTTTACGAATGATCCCAAGAGTTGGCAGAGAAATGAAAGCAACAATTAACGACGAAATATTGTCACGTTGAAATGATATTTGCGGATCTCCCAAAACGATTTAATCAGGTGACTCTTGATTTGATATCACATGTTGTGAAAAATGTTTATTCATTTTTAATGGTCGACAAAAAGATATTCACATCTGCTAATAAAAGATATGTTCAGGAATGATGAAGTGTTTATTTCAATACAGAGAAATACTGAAACTTCACTAAAGTAATAATTATTTTAGCAGTTCTGCGGTACTTTCAACTTGAATTGGTCGGTACTTGAGGAAAAAGACTCAGATGTGGCTCAACAGACATGATTTAAGAACATTTATGAAAAAACAATCGAGACAAAATTCAGTATGAGGCATATATAATTTGACTTGTGGTTTTTGTCCAAAACTGAATGTTGACCAAACGGGGAGAACCTTTTCCAAAGTAGTGAAAGAACATAGGAGTAGTTTTTTAAATTCTCTAGTTCGACCACGATGATAGTTTTCAACTATCAACTTCAGCAGAAAGCAAAATTCATATTTAATAACTGTATTGTCTCTGTTCAGAACTACTATGGTACAGGTAGAATATAAAAGCTTCTTTCTAGAAAAAAAAAAAGGATTCGGTTCAAACTTCATTTATACAATTTCAAAAAACATAGTGAGAAAGTACAAACGCTATAATAACAACACAACTTATCCTGATCAAACGAAAACAGTGCAAACGTTGCTTTTGTGATCGTTAACTGGAAAAACAATTATGTAGAAGTGCCACGTTGGTGTAGTGAAGATCTACTCAGATCTAAATGTCAGAACGAAGCCACCAGAACAAGTTCAATGAAAGATATTGAGATCTGAAAGAATTTTATCGAGGTACTGGTCTTCGAGGTTTTATACAGTATGGGGAAATCCCACCACGAAAGCTAGGTCCAATTTTTATAAAATAATAGTTGCTACCTCCTACATCTGAAGTTATGGAATTGAAGGTAAATATTGATGTCGTTAACTGGAGGAAATCATAGTATGTCGCATATGCGCGGCCAGGCTCTATCGAAAAATGAGAAAGATTTCTGGCAATGGCCATGAACATGTACAAAGCATTCTATTTATCTTTCAAAAATGTTTGCCAATGCCTCATTACCAGAAAGCGCTAGTTACTGCCCAGCTTTCTTTCATCTCTATATCTAGTAGTTGACTAAGTATCCTATAATAATAATACGTATTTATTCACCATGTATAAAGGTGAATAGGCAGAGTAACAGCCAGGGTTGTTTTTCATAATTGAATAATAATAACAAAAAGCGAAACTCAAATGCTCAAAACCAAGTGTGGATAGGCGAATCTCACCATTGAAATTGACTAGAAAAGAACAAGTTGTCCGCACACGTCTGCGAATTGGCCATACAAAAATTACACCACTTTTACTTGCTCCTAGAAGATCAACAACCTCCATGGATTACATGCCAAACAGTACTAACAGTACAACATATACTTGTAGAATGTCCAGAATATGAGGAAACCAAGAGACAATATATCATAATTGGGACAATGAAAGAAATTCTATGTGATGACAGATGAACGTTGAGCAATCTGATGGCATTTTCAAAAACCGCAAATATAATAGATGAAATTAAAAAAAAAAAAACAAGTACGCGGCTTATAACCTAGCAGTTGAAGCCGCAAAAAAATAATAACAAATAAAAAGTCGGGTTAACAGCGATACAGCGATGAAAAGATCAGGAAATTAGTTAATCGCTGTAGAAAATTCCTTTTTGTATTGCCAAGGTTGGGAACGGACAATATACTAGACATTTGAGTAAGTCTTCAGTATTTTTCTGAAGTTTTCAATTGTATAAGATCGAAACTCAAATCATACGAGAAGTAGCGGGAGAAGATGGAATATTTGTGTTCGGGGATGACTGAAACTGAACTGTTCCGTGTGGTGAAACTATCAATTGTTGAGAATGTTCCAAGCTTCTTCAGTAAGTAATCAAGTTGACCAGATATCAGCACTTTATGTGTGTTGGTGAGTACATGCAGTGTTCCAAGTTTCTCAACTTTTACATACCCAGATTCTTGCATAGATGAGGATATACGGTCAATATGGTTACATTTCCGGACACCAAACGAGAAACGTTTTCTTAATACGCTGTAGTCGCAGAGCATACGACTGTTTTGGAGCAGGTCAAAGTTTTAAGTTTGTGTTGAGCAAATAATGATTTGGAAACAGCTACCTGAGGACGTTATAAGAAGTCTGGTTCAGATAGCTGATATGCTTAGTGTCTGGATCAAACCACAATCCTATGTAGTATGTTTTTATTTTTCATGAAATATGATTATTGAAATTGAATACGTCTCAATTTAATGACGTATCATCCAATGAGAACAACAAAACAGTTAGAATTGCGACTCGTTGGTTCATAATTCAAACTGTTTGAAGCGATATGAGCAATGAACATGTTGATGTTCGAAATCATAATAGTGTGAGCAAGAGTTGGATATTTTATCCTGTTTATAATTATTTTTATGAGCGGTGTCCTTCATAATCAAAGATTTGTTCCATACAGTCAACACCAGTTTATGAAATCACTGTACAGAGAGTCGACTTCATACTCCTTCAATATGGAAAGGGTTTCCAGATTTCCTTTCAAGGGGTTTCCCTTCAAATATGATAGTGAAACATTTCATGAAATATTTGTTTCGTATGAGGATGGTCCAAACTCTAAAGAATCTAGACAGATTCTTAGAGAGTTTGGCAGAAGACCTGCGGTGGGCTTGAAAACAGTATTACTCTATCGTTGGGTTATTTCTAGGAATATGGGCATAGTTTTCTTTTGTTCAGAATCCAATAAATTTATAATTCAATCGAGCTGACAAGTATCTGACAAGATAATTTCAATTTTCTCCAAAGGTAACATAAATGGCAAAACTTAAAAAGAAATGATATCATTTCCTTTTTCCTAGCTTAGAAAGTATTGATGATGTTTCCTTCTTCTTATTCTCAGATTGAATATCAAGAAAATGATTGGTAAATGATATCTCCAACTTGAGTGGACAACTATATTTATAGCACCCAGAGATTCCTGAGGGATCTAACTACCAAACGACATTAACATTCAACCCGTACCTAAATGCTCTTGACCCTGTCCTGCGAAAAAAAGGGGTCAAAAAATTTTTCGCCAGCAAAGACATAAATGATCTGCACATAGCATAAAACGGTCGAAGGCAATCGATGTTTACTGATATATCACAAAGAACAAAGATAAAACAAGTCATTTGTATCCTGATATTCAATTCCATTCTCCTTTGTTAGATATTTGCTTTGAGAAGTTAGGTCGCTTTGAAACGAAAGACGTATTGAGAAAATAAATCCTTTGAATAGAAACACCATCCTGAAAGGATTTAAATGAATTGAAATTCATCATTTGAGATTTTCCCTACGACAAAATTTCGCAGTAGATATTTCAGATCGCGAGTAAACAACGTCGTCTGAAATTTTCCTCATTCTTAGAATACTTTATGGAGACGAAATCAAAGAAAGAGCTCGTTTCGAAATTGAATTCGAAAAGTTTGTTTTTTCTCAGCAAGAGCAACTTTTCATGCTGCTAGAAACTGTCTGATGGATCATGATAATTGAAAAGATTGAACTGAAATAGCTCCATTCGATGATAAATGATAACGATAATAATGTTTATTGCCATGAGATTCATGGAGATAATTACACTATTCAGAATAATTAGTGTAATGAAATAACTTTGATACATTACTCAGCACAGAGGATAAAGTTGAAAGATAAAACAGGAAAAAACTACAATGTAGGGCTCTAAATTATTTGAAGTGAGATTTAAGTTAATTCATTCGCAAAAATTATACAACAGTCGAAACTGAACAAAATTTATGAAATGGTGTCACACAAATAAATTTATAGTCAATGCCGACAAAACGGTGTAAGTTCAACTCTTCAACCAAAGATACTTAAAGCAGCCTATGCAGGATGATATCAATAATGTCACTATCTATACAGGGCTTTTCATGATGAGCGTTAATTAGCCGTTTCTGGCAAACTATTCAACGGATCAACCTGAAAATTCCACAGTATGCATAAGTCAATATGACCTACACGCCTAAAATATTTCAGACGAAGCGGCGTTGTCGCTTCTACTATAAAGTAGCGGCTTCTTTGATTTTTCAAATGGAACATCCCGTATATAATATCATATTATGATTCATTATCACTCAACAAATTCATATACTATTTCCCTATATCTATCTATTACCGTTTAGAAGATATACATTATTTTCGATATTTTTTTTACCAAACAGGAACTTTTATAAATGCTGATAATCTTGAACTCTCTTACACTAAAACGATCAATTTTGAAATGGAGTGGAGTAATACTATGAGGATCTTCACTCCGAGTCATATTTTCATTTTCCTCATACAGGGTCTTCAAACAATGCAGATACTTTGATCTCATGAAAAATGAGTGGAACTCATTTTTTTCAAATGGAACACCCTGTATATTTCAACATTTTTGAGCTTTACATCAAATTTTAGATTAACTTTGTTCAGATAATACTATTTCTATTTCGAACCGTTTTCGAGATAAACAGTTTCAAACGGAAACTGACGTGGTTTTCTTGCTCGTTTTTTTGAATTCATCACTTATTTTGGATATTCAACATTTTTTTTATACCCAGTAATATTTCTTTTTGATCCAGTTTTTTAACTGTCTCAGATCAGTCAATTCGAAATTGGTATGTACCTACTTAGAAAAAGTTACAATTTGTATACATTGAGGTATTGGTCTCTAACGTACAACAGTACACATTAATATTTTTTAATAGTGTGCTTTGGAAAAATAAATAAACCAATTATTTAACGTCAGACTTTCGTTGGTGTTTTTGACTGATTGTGATAGCTACCAATAGGTTACAGTAATGAAGATTTCTTGAATTTATTAATAATTTATGGTAAGTGCAATAGAATTGCAAGTAGAACATGCCGAGTATTTCATGAAAGATATCCACAACTTCCGAAGCCGAATAATAATAATGTGATAAATCGACTAATAAAAAACTGTAGGTTGTATGGAACCTTCCATCCAAAAATCATTCGTAAGAAGACTAAAGTGGATGATGATGACAATGGTATAACAGTTTTGGGATACTTTCATGCATTTCCAAATGCTTCTCTGCATGAGGCTGAAAGGGAGATAGGTATACCCTACGTGACAATTTTTCTGATCAAATAATGTTTAAGCACCTTTTAACTTGCTAGGAATCGTATGTTGAATAATAAGACCTCAGACAAGTTTGAAACTTCGAGGGTTGTCATTCCCTTGCGAACAACAATTGGGTTGGTTAACGGATTTAAGTGGGTTTATTCCGTTAACAGTGTTTTATTGAAAAAACATTATGTTTTATCAAGTGGCTGCTGTTTTCATATTTTTACCTTTCTATATATTTAAAATAGTGGCTAAGGGTGATGTGCTGATTTCTTCTTTCGTTTCAGAATCCAAGTGATGTTCCGGCAATTGTGGATAAACAAAAGCAGAATGCAGAACTTGATCGACGATAGTGATTTTTTTAATGTTATTTACCAGAATGGCATCTAGTTTCAAAAACTTCATTTGTGTAAAATTACAATAAATTAATTCATTTTCTTGTCTGAGTTGTAATGTTGTTTATAGGCTTCGATTTTATTTTATTTGTTAATTTGCAATTTGGCAAGAATATGTCCTTTTTTTATATATGTTTTCTTATTGAATATTTATTTCTGTTATTTGTATAACTGTATGATCTCTGAAAAGTGTGCGGTTGGAAAATGATATTTAAGCAAAGATTAGCAAAGAAAATTCAGTCCTCTATTACGTTTTAATTTCTATTACATGCTCTTTCAGGATAATATTTATGATTTGTAATTGCTTCAAATAAACCAATCATGATATGTAATGTATTATTTAGTTTCTTTCCTCACCACTTATAGCTGTTCATATTATAGATGAGATACTTTGAATTCAAGTAACTAAATACATCCAAATGAGAGGGACAGTTTATAAACAGAAGCATAAGTTCATTTTTGATGAAGTAAATGAGTTTATTTGATTTATACAAATAGAAGCGTTTCAATGAAAAATGCTTCTCTTCAAAGGAAAACAATTAATTTCTCATACGGAGACATTTAAATAATTTTCCAAGTAAACTTATTATTCTGTCAAAATTCAAAATAGTTTTGCTTCGAGATTAATTTCGCTCAGACTGAAGAATGCATACTTACTTCTCTTGAGCTAATGTGATTATTTCTATTGAAATGTATGCACAATCTTGGTGGAATATTTGTTTTACTTAAAAGAAGCGTTTATTCAGTCCATTTGAAATAATGATTCAAATTCAACTTGAAAGAATATGTTTCTCAGTTTAAAAAAATATTTCTTCATGAATATAGGAGAGCCAGATTTCTTTAAATCGAGATAATGTTCTTCAGTCTGAGATTTTCATTTTTACTGTGTACATGTTTCTGCATGTCATTAGGAAAATAAAGTAATATTATTATTATTATTTTGCGCTCACCGACACGATGCAGAGCGATACACTCCTCTGAAAACGTGTTTCGAATCACGAGGATGACCGTTTCATCATCAATGATAATGAAGGCATCGCCCGTCGTTACGCCACTGCCACGTCCGTACCGAGCCTAATTATGGGCCGTGATTAAATTTTGGTCGTCCCAAACATAAAAGGAAGCGCAGCCGAGAGCTTTGTAAGCGCAACTTATTTTCGTTTCGAGGCACCGCCTGGGGTTGTTTTCTCGTTATGCACTGGCCTCCGAATCTGTTTTGTTCGACGAGAGTGGCGTTCGAACGAAATACAAAATGAGTAGCGGGTACAGCGGACATCAGGATATATCTTAGCGCCGGGGCGGAACTGGAGTTGCCGGAAATGGAGTCAAGGTTGAATGGGAAAACAAATATTGCTACGTATCCGGGTCCTAAACGAATGGGCTGGGAAGTTCATGGGCTACTATTGGAAATTAAATTGTTTTGAAACACTTGATTTCATTGTACTGTTTGTCACGAGAAACTTTTGAAATGTCTAGAAAAAATTGTATTTCATGGAATCGCATATGAACTTTTTGAAAACTACCCTAAAAATAGACAATATAAAGTCATGGTTGGAGAGTCAATGAACCCAAGCAAAACAATGGAATACGGGGTGCCACAAGGGACAGTTCTCGGTCCACTGCTTTTTAATTTATATCTAAATCAAGGCTGCTCAACCTTTTTAACAGTCGGGCTGAAAAGGTGGATTCATACTTCACGACGGGCCATTGACAATTCTTATTTCAGTTACTCTCAGGACATGCGCAATAAAAACCCAATATTAGGATATAAAATTATTTTTTTATTAGGTAATATTATGAATAAACAGAGAGTATCTTGAGCTAAAATTTAGGAGCTAAATGAAGAAAGAAAATGGAACTCAAGTATGTATCTTCTCAAATCTAAGTAAGTCGTTGTTACAATCAGTCTGATTTCTGCCATTCTTTGTCTTTTAATAATTTACTTATGTTAGGCGACATATCCGATGTTGATAGAAACAACAAGTCACAAACATGTTGCTCAGTTAAGGATGTGCGGTATTTATTTTTTACATAATTGAGGTCTGAAAATACCTTTTCACACACATATGTTGATCCAAAACTACTTAAAAACTGGTTGTCTTCGAGGGCCATACAACGATTATACCGATCTTACAATTTTTATAGTACCATTTTCATAATACGATTTGTTTATAGTCTCAAAATAGTTCCCAGTTTCGATGGTTACCTCTTCATCGGCGTTGAATTTCTTTCCAGCGAGCATGTTTTTGGTCGATTCTGAGCTCGCGCGGCACCCACGTCGAACAAAGCTTTCGTATACCCGACTATTCATGCACGATATGTCCAACACTTTCCTTCAATGTTTTTAGACCCTCAACTATCTCGATCAACTTTACTTCGCGGTCATCTAATAATATTTTGTGGACTTTTTTGATGTTTTCGTCGGTAACAGCTTGTATGGAGAGTCACTGCGTGCATCGACCTCGGTGCTAATTACATCTCGTTTGAACTTAGCAAACCACTTCTCAATGATTGATTTTCCTGGTACCAATCCAAGTCTTGGCTTCAACAGATTTTTTCCCTAACAAGCAATTCTTTATCAATACACGGAATTCCTGCAAAGTAGAGACTAGACTGATGATACATGACCAGTCGAAACAGAGTATTGAGTCAATATGGTCACAGCATTCTGGGGATCACCTCTGACATTATGCCTAGAACTGCTTTGAACAGTACTTTTCCCGAGAAGAGAGGACTGGATCCTCCGGGAGAAGGAAATATGGAGAGCAGATAGTTGTTGGTTCACAGATGGATTAAATACACCTTTCGGTTCTGGTACAGGTTTTTTCAGTCGCAGACCCAGGACAGAGATATCAACCTGCCTAGGAACCTATGCGACTGTAATTCATGCGGAAATTTACGCTATTGAATTGTGTGCGAAGATTGAAGGTGATTGACAATGTTTCGTGATGAATTTCACTAGTTCGGACTTCCATTGTCTACTACATAAAATGATTTGAAATCCCTGAAACAAGTAAAAAAGACTAATTAAAAAAGAATAGTTGAAAATAACAATTATATTAAGCAACAATAAAGCTGAAATGAAATGATAGTGAAATAACCTACAAGTAAAAATATAATAATTGAATAAATAAAAATTAAAGGAATGCAAAAAGAAAATAATAAAAATAAAAAAGTGTAGAGATTCCAAGTCACGTTAGTTCACGACGTTTCGATTGTTGGTATCTACAATCGTCTTCGGGTTATTTCACTATCATTTCATTTCAGGTTTATTGTTGCTTAATATAATTGTTATTTTCAACTATTCTTTTTTAATTAGTCTTTTTTACTTGTTTCAGGGATTTCAAATCATTTTATATAGTAGACAATGGAAGTCCGAACTAGTGAAATGTGTGCGGAGAGATTGGATAAATCCAACCTCACTCACAAGTCAATTGAAATATTCTCGGACAGTAGAGCGGCGTTGAAAGCTCTTGGCTCCTATGGAGAAACGTCTAAATTGGTAGCAAATTGCCAAAAACGACTCTCCTCGATAGAAAGACTCATCAGATTGTCTCTGATCTGGATTCTTGGCCATACTGGCATGGAAGGCAATGAAGCTGCTGACTCTCTTGCAAGTGGCTTCATTGGACCAGAACCTGTCATTGGCATCGCTTTGGGCTTTGCCAAACAAATACTGAACACCCGGATGGCAAGAAGATTTATGGACTTCTGGCAGAATCACCCAAAGGCGTTTATTCACCCTTCGAAGCTTGATACCAAACAGTTGTCGATGGTCATCGTCGTTTTAGTCAGGCTGGAGCCTTGCTCCCTTACCCTTTGGGCTGATTTTCGTCAGAGGGACGAATGGGTCATGACTGATTTGTGATGGTGGCATGTCCTCAGTCCTCAGACATCCATACCGCCCTTCGCGGTGTACCCCTACCTGGCTGGGGTGAGATGGATGAAGATATTATTCATCTGTTAACGGAGGACATAGAGGCCTCATTCGACAGAGTGTCGGGGCCTTCTATATCGAAAGGGGTCGTATACAGCTTAATCTACAGCTTCCCTGACTAACGGATTGTCGTGAGTTTCAGCGTAATCTAAATCTCGCCGATTCCTCGACTAGATGGAAAACCAAACAGTTGTTGGACTACAGTAGGGATAAACTTCGATATCTAACAGGCCTTCTTACAGGTCACTGTCATTTGAATCATCATATGCAGAGACTCGAACTGTCGCAAGACAGTGTGTGCCGCCTCTGTTTGTAAAATGATGAAACAGCAGAGCATATGCTTTGTGCCTGCCCCGCTGGAGACCGAATCAGTTCCATTACCAATGTCGAACTTTTAATTTTTTTTTGGTGACTGGTTGATCAATTTTTTAACTTGCTTCTGGCCTAGTTCAGCCTTTGAAAGATTTTTTGTGTCAAGTGTTTCACGATTTCAGCAGCAGGTGATCAGTGTAAGAAGTACAACCCTAAATGTTGTTTAGCTTTTCAATTGTAAAACCGAAACTTGCCATATTGTTTCGTATTCCTTTTCTATGTGCCCCATCGAAAGGTCATATAAAGATTCTCAACCACTTTCTTAATTATAAATGTTAATGTCGTCAATAACCAGTCAATAACCAATGATCATGTGTACTCTTTAGCATTTATTGTATAAATTACTATCAATATACCCCAATTATTCACTCCCCACTTAGAATTACATGAAATACAACCCAACATCGTAGCCTTATTAGAATATAAAGCAATTAGTCCAATCATTGGAGGTAGAATGCGGTAATATTGTATAATTTTGCAAACAGCAGCGATTCTCAAAAAAAATGGCTTGGAAGTTCTACTTTACTTCAAAGTTGACCCTAAAGCGGGGGTTGTTTCTACTTTGGGGATGGAGCCACTAATTCTCTGGAGTGAAAAATGTTCCATTGACAAAAAACTCAGTGGATAGATTGACTAATTTTAAGAGATTTTTGTTCCAAAAAGTGAGTATTTTATCGATAAAAATTATTCCCAAGGAAAACTTATTTCATAAAAAATTAAAAAAAATTGTGGGTTCACAGACCCAATACAAATGAAGTAATAGCTTCTGGAACGTTAGTTCTTTTTTGTTGAATGCCAAAAAGTAACCGAGAAGTAACCAAAAAACAATGTATTTTTCTGAAAAGTTATAGATTATATACTTCGAAGTGCTTCAATAAACCTTCATTTTTATTTCTTATTAACGTACCTACCAACAGAACTGGTGGAGTTATAACAATAATTTTGCTATTCATTTGGAGACAAAAAAAAATTTAAATCACTTCATACTTATATTATTTCCAATACCAATTGGAACAGCAAAAAATAATATGCCGACATAGGCGTCAGCATATTATTTTTCAGTGGTTGTTTTTCAGTTACTTATTCTTACAATCATAGCAATTGATCACCCCATGAAAAAGTTATCTCAACTGAATTTTTCCACCATGGGTAATTATGAAAAACTTCGAAATTCAAGGTAGTTGATTTTCGAGTCGAAAATTCTAAAATACAATGAAAACATAAATAATAACACCGAATTCTCGTCAAACATATATTTACAAAATAATAGAGGCCAAAAAAATTGCTAGAAAAATCAAAATTTTTCTTCGCTATATTCGGATGAGGTGGAATCATCATCGGGTTGAATAACGATCGGATTTATGGAACTTTGCATATAATATTTGTTCTCTTCTTTTATAACGTGGGCCACACAGTTCTTCCACACATCACTATTAACTACTTCATTCACCACTCGCCTTATATTGTCAAGAACCACAGCATTCAAAGTCGGTGACTGATTACATTTCCGCAAGCTTTCTTTCATTGTGGCCCAAACCATTTCAATTGGATTGAACACACAATAGTATGGAGGCAAACGTAGGAGAATATGACCACGTATTTCACACATCGAATCAACAATATACTCTTTTTTGAAATTACGTTGTTTTATGGTCGCCATTAATACCTTTTTCGTTGGAATCTTTTCGGGTATTTCCATGTCATGATTTTGTATTAAATCAACAATATCTGCTTTTTTTGTCTTATTGTTTGGTATTGTAGTCAATAACCAAGAATGATACGAAGCGTTATCTATAACAATAACCTAGTTTGGAGGAATATTTGGAAAAAGCTGTTCACTGAACCAGGTTTCGAATAAAGCCGCAGTCATAACTTCGTGGTAATCAGCAGACGAATCTTTTATATTTTTGGCCGACAGAAGCAAAGCGTTAGGTACGAAACCACTTTCATTCCCGGCATGCAAAGTTATAACACGTTTTCCCCTTGAAGAAGGTGTGTTCAAAGCACAATACTTGGTTTCGTCTACCCAGCCATATTTGACAACATCATGGGTGTCAAACCAAGTTTCGTCGAGATTATATGTCTGCTGGATTCTCGGTAGCTTTTCATTCGCCTCAAATATTCGTGTCGGAATTGAACAATGCGTGTCGATTCCATTATGACCATCCGTTTGTTCAATTTTTTATATTTGAAACCACAAGACAATAAGACACCTCGTGAAGTTTCTAAAGATTTGTAATTGTAATTGGGATAGTCGAGTAATTTAAACCAAATCATTTCCAAGGTTGGTACTTCATTTTTTGGTATATATACCATAAATTTTTAGCCGAATCACATCTTTTGTAGCACCATCAACGTTTGCAAATTTTTTATTCCTTTGTTTTCGTTTCACTGCATGGTCAATGACATCCCCTATTTTAATGACTCGAAGAACTGTTGAACAAGATAGTTTCGTTAACTCGCATATTCTATTCACAATAGCATTCTGTGAAGTGTGACAGTTTTCCTTCTTCAAGCATTCATGAATATTTAAAATTACTCGCTGAACTTGAACATGTAAGTCCTTATTTTCAAATTCGGATCCTTGTCGATTGACACAGATTCCTCACACGTAATGTTTCAAAAGGTCTCCAGAAAGTCATATCTATTGTTGACAAATTAATTTGTATATTTAGGTATATAATTTGCTTCTCCTTAAGATGCTAACCTTGTTAGCGAAACGCGAGTCGAGTGCAAAAATATCAGTTTGGTGTTAGGGTAATTGATCTCTAGAAAAAGTATTCAAAAATCGGTTTGCAAAACCACTCACCACCTCACCTAACCCCACGAACACACGACACTGATAAAGAAATATTGTGAAACGACAAAAAATTAGTATTTGCACGTTTACTAATTATCTGGGCGACTAGGGGCCACAGGCAAGAAATG
Source organism: Leptinotarsa decemlineata (assembly GCF_025532065.1). Lineage (NCBI taxonomy): Eukaryota > Metazoa > Arthropoda > Insecta > Coleoptera > Chrysomelidae > Leptinotarsa > Leptinotarsa decemlineata. The sequence continues at coordinate 13,171,121 of NW_027412537.1, read as the reverse complement.
TTTATGACTGTACTCATCTTTTTATTGCCGTTCCAATTGGGAATGGATAGACTATACCACCTCAATTGAAAATAATGATTACTTCTCTACAATTCACCTATGTAGTTGTAATATACTCTAGAAGAGTGCCGCTTTAGAGTGCTCAGTTTTGAGAAAAACTAAGCCTGAAGTGAGAAGCAAATCTTTGTAATTTTCCAAAGAATGGCTTTCCTTCAAAATGACTCTTGAAACTCTTCAGTTGTAGAAAAAAAAGACAATTTTTCGCACATTAACAATTTTTTTTAAATTGAAGATCAAATTTTTTTAAAACTAAGCACTTTAAACCGGTGAATATTCTAGGGCATAATACAAGTACATACGACAGGTGTATTGTGAAATGGTTACGATCAATTAGGGCGGTAGCTAGGGGTAATTTTCACTTTTTCTGTTGACGAGAAAAATAAAAACCTATTCTCATTCACGGCCATCAATTTATTATTTTCGTTCATAACTAGCTTAGTGCTATATGGACTTTAACAAAAACAACAAATAAGGTTTTTTGAGCACTTAAAGGACATAGATATGAGTTTTCCTGAAAAAATGCATTGTTTTTGTTCATTTGAAGTTGAAAATTTCAATGTCGTCATTTGATGAATGAGAAACAAACCTTCACCAAGCTACTAGACCATTTCAATAGGGTCTGTGACCATATTCTCAGAATATTTTTTTGATAAACAAAATATGTTTTTTTCTGAACTCCATTCCCGGGTTCATTTTCAACGAAACCTTTTTCACTCTCGAAAAGGGGTGACATCCACCCCCACAGTAAAAGCAACCCACGATACAGGTTCAACTTCGAAGTAGACGGTAACTGGAACCTTGATTCAAATTTTTATGATCACATATGCTCATTAGCAAAATTATACGGGAAAATTATCACTGACTGGACTTAATACCCCCTTCCTCGATCATCAACACCTCGAACAAATTTTCTTCATCGATTTCCGATTCGCACTCAAGAATCCTTCCGTATATGATGGAGAGGTTTCGAGCTCACGGCAATTGTTCGACACACTGTCATACAGTTGAATATCATCCGCCGGCTATATTTAGCACCGTCTATTTTTAGCCGTCCATATCCAAAATAGACCGTTGATGAATGTGACGGTGTTGTAATGTAAACAAGTAAGGGTCATTCCTGGTGGAATTCGATCTCACCTCCGGATTCGTGTTTATTGCTGATCGGCGATGGGAAGAAAAGGTGAATGAGGTCGGGCGTGTGAGGTGGATGCTGGTAACCGATATTGAGATGGATTGTGAGCGAAAATGGTGATATTGTGTTTCAGAAAGGACTATACAAACTGAAAATTTTTTAGAAATGTAAAGTTTTTTGGAATTGAAGGACAATGAACACTCGGCATAGCGTTCAATGATGTCAATAATCAATATTCCCATTGACAGTTACCTACGTGTATAGAGCTAACGCTTGAAAAAGTTTATAACAATGATAATAATAATAAGTGAAGTGGATTCGGGAGGAGCTGTATCAACTCGACGGCGACGTAAAGACCCGAAAAATGATGCATCTCTATAGGAGTTTGCATCCCAAATCGTCCGTTCCACGGTTGTACTTCCCCCGACAACAAGGAGGCCGTGAACTCTTGAGTTTTGAGTATCTACATGACAGAATGGTACTGGATATAGCCTGTAAAGTCGTCAGGAGTTCGGATCCCCTTATCTGTAACAGTAACAGTTTAAATTACACTAATCTCCCTGTATTTATATGTACAATAATTAGTTCCTCTCAGTTTTTTATTGAAAATCATCATCAGGAATTACCAACACTAAATGATTCTAGTGGGTTGTTTCAAAATTTTTGTCCATTTCAATGTCATGTGTTTTTGTAGCTTCATGTGTTTCTGTAGCTTCAACACCACGAACGGTGTTGGATTATATCCGACAGGCGTCAGTGCAGAAATTTTCACAGAAAATTTCCTGCATATGCAATTGGCAGTACAACTGAAAGAGTCGACCTTCAATTTTGGAACGGGCACACTTGCAGACCGGTTTCGGACTCCTTAGCCATTTGTCAGTGCAAGATGGTGACCATTATCAACCTAAAGTCAATTATATTCCATAATTGAAAATCGAAATTCTTTCAGAGTATTTCATTCCTCCTCTTGAGTTGGAGCGAACATCAAAAATGTCACTCCATCTAGTGGACGAGGTACTAACCAACTGCATATCCAAAATTTGCCCGATTCCTTTGAATAAGGAAGAAAAACTGCCATATTAGTCAGTGGGCTAAGCTTGAAGACAGGTATTAAACAAATATAAAGAATAAATTGATGAATGTAGCCGGTACTACGTGGTAGAAGATCATGATGAAAAGAGAAATGAAAATTTATATGTTTTTTACCACTTTTATTTGTGACTAACGTTACTGCAGTTTCGTCCTATAAGGACATTCTCAAACTTGAACAATAAACTGAAAAATAAAGAAATTAACTTTGAATGTTCAAGCCCGTCTCGGATATACCTACACAGAAGATCGAATGGACTATCAGAAAAAAACTACTCCACTGGCTTATACCACGAACGGCGTTGATTTATATCCGACAGGCGCACGGAAAAAAAGATTTGTTGAATGAAAGAAAATTCACTTCATTCAAAGAAATAAATGTGTCATATATGCACGACAAAATATTTTGTTGATGCAAGAAAAGAGAATTCTTGACTCCCAACTATTTCTTTAAGCATATATTCATTGTATCAAACAAATATTTGATTGAAACAATCACATCGATCAGTTATTTCAATTTAAAGAAGAATTGAATTCAAGTGATATTTTGTCTAAACGATAGCGAGAATGATTTAGAGTAATTCGAATATTCTATTAAGTAAACAAAATTTAAAGTAAAAGCTATGTTGAAGAAACAACATATCTGCAGGATGATGGAGAATTTTGTTTGTTTTGATAATGGAAAAATTTCCACTGAAGTAATGATTTTGTTGAACCAATAATGAATAATAGTTGAACGAACAATGTTTACACCTCATTGTGAGTAACTTGATGATAAAGTAAAGCATTTCGAAAGTTCAAAATGAGTATGAATAATGATGAACCAAATGAAATAGGTATATCCGAGACAGGCTTGAACATTTCAAGTTCATTTCTTTATATTCATTACTATATGATGTTTTCGGGCAATTTTTCTTTACGCAATTAAATTTAACCAAAACGCTGCCGAAACCGATAAAAAAATCAACCAGAAATTTGAAAATGATAGTTTTGATGAACGCAATGTTACACGTTGGTTCACGAGATTTCGTTCAATAGATTTTAGCCTTGAAGATGAGCCCCGAAGGAATTTTAGAACCCTGATGAGTCCCATGGTGTTTATGATGATTCAAAACGTATTGGAAAGGTAAAAAATTTCGAAACTTAGGTGCCCTACGAATAGAACAATCACAAGAAACTGTCACGTTTCGAGTTCTGTTCTTCTTTGCTTTTGCCCAACCAAAACGATCCTTTTTTGGACCGAATCGTCACGTGTGAAGAAAAGTGGATCCTCTACGACAACAGGAGACGTTCAGGACAGTGATTGGACACCCGTAAACCACCCAGACACTTCCCAAAGGTGACAGCCTACCAAAACACACCATGGTTATCGTCAATTGACTACAACCATGTCAAACCATCACAGAAGAGACGTATTGTGAGGAAATCGACAAAATGTACCGAAAATTGGATCAGCCAGTGCCGACTGCTGATCGATGACAACGACCGTCCGCACGTTTCACAAATCACCGTCCGAAATTAAAATGAATTGAGCGTGGAAGTTCTGCCTCACCCATCATACTTCCCAGACCTCTCGCCAATCGACCATAATCTCACTTGTAGTACATTCGCCAATCAGGACCAGCCTTCGTTGATTTTGCGTGGGCTCATGAAAATCAAACAACCTAATATAAAATCCACATTTCCGCAAATACAAGCTTCTATTCAAGAACGATTGCACGCTTCAAAAATCAATACAGTCCTGAAAATGGAGCTACTAATAGCAAATCTGGTTGGACATCGTAACAAATTTCCAATTAATGGGTAATATTTATTAACTACAGCTATGAATCGGATATCCTGCGGCTACTCTAATCACCTCTATTAAACCACACAGTATGGACTAACCACCATTAAATTGTCCATAACATTCATGAACTTCCAATTTACGAGTGGTGATAAGTTCAAGGGATTGACGATCTTACTTCGTGATAGTTTCAATGACCTGCTTGTTTGGAAATAGATCGGATGTGGAACGTTTGAATTGGACGTTCTAATTTCATCGTCAATAATTGGTAAACAGTTAAAAATTGAGTTTTTTGGATTCCGTTATATACTGAAAAAACAACTACATTACAGTATCATCTCTAGTCTAGAGCGTAACAGCAGCATAACGTTTTAACTTCGCTCACCTCTCTTTAGTAACTCTGAAGCCAGAGTTATTTAATGAAATGAAATCATTGACTGTAGTTTTGAAATTCTGAAAAACTATGCATTTCTTTAAGTTGTTATAGGAATGAAGCTGTCCGACAGTAGATAAAAGTGCAAAATAACATTAAAATTTCCAGGGTGTAGTTCAGGTCATCGGGTATGAAAAAATTGTGTAGTCGACGCCATCTGAAATGAGTCACCGCAAAAACGTAAAATCAGCATATTCGCATTGTCAGTAGCGCAACAGCTAGAAGTAAATAGTCTTGAGTCAGACGTTAAGTTATAAGTTGAGACCTGAGTGACCTGAGTATCAGTAGAAAGGGTGAATTGGACACTTTGTTGATGGTGAAAAGTAAAATATCGCAAGCAACAGGTGAATAACTTCAAATTACATTCCTATTTATTGAGTTTAGGGTAAACAATTCTTTGATTCTTTAATTTTTATTGAATAACTATTAGATAAACATATACCATTAGATAAACATATTATCAGTTCATTTCGTGTACATTATAACTTATCATTTTCATCGGGATAACTTTTGACGCCACTGTACTATTGACAACAGTTTGTGTTATCAATAGCTATATTCTGGCGCGGGTACGATTTGATTTTCAATGCACATCAAAATCTCATCTTAGCTGGCGCGTACTATAGTATCTTCCAAAGTTGGACTTGGATTTTACACCCAATGTCCATAATAGGGAACTGCCAATTTATTGCCACTTTTAGACGTGAAGAGGACCGACACTAAGTGGAAAACATCTGTTTACCGAAAACCCACTCACACGGGACAGTATCTGAACCACTACTCCAACCACTATCACTCGACTGAAAGAAGAATCATCAAGACTCTATTAAACCGTGCTTTTGGGCTCTGTAATACGAAGGAAGGTCTCGAGAACGTACTAGACATCATCAAAAATGATCTTCAAGGGAATGGCTACTCCAAAGCGATGGGGGAACAGACTTTGTCTAAAAGACAGCAGAGGACTCGCAAGGCAGAAAAGCCGTCACAACCAGTGCTTGCACTTCCCTACATCAGAGGATTATCGAAAAGGATAACAAGAATTAGATCCAAGTTCAACATCAGAATCTACTTCAGATCCGGAAACACTATCCGTAGCAGCTTCACGAAAACCAGGCCACCAAACGCAGACTGCGATTCCAAGAATTGCATTTACTGGATACCCTGTTAGTGCGGAAAATCCTATATCGGTGAAACTAAGAAGCCATTGAATGTTCGCATTGTCGAGCACAAAAAACACACACAGCGAAGGGAAACCAGCAAATCGGGAATAGCAGAGCATGTTTGGACCCATCAACTTAACATCCAGTGATTCCCAGCTGAGATTATACACAGGAAAGAACATTGGTTAGAAGTAAATTCAAAGAAGCCGCATACATGTTGTCCAACAATGTATTCAGCCAAGCTAGCGTAGAGATACGCAACATATGGAAACCCATAATCAAGCGAAAAATGACCAACTCCTGGCAAACGGTCATCTCCCACTAAACTGGCGGAAAGAGGAAAGCGGAGATAAGTGAAAGTACCCATAAATAGTCATCTCTCGGATAAATCAGTCCAGTCATCACCCAAAGACGATTGTAGATACTAACAATCGAAACGTCGTGAAGCATTTTACAAGTGTTGTTCATGACGAAGAATTTCAAGAACGAAGTTTTAATGATGAACGAGAACGGGAATGTTTCCTACTTATTCATCAAACTCATGCAGCTGCAGTTCGTAAGAAGGTATCATTTTTGCCTCCAACCGATTTCCTGGAGTCTTTGAAATCCACTAGATACTCGTTAGGACAACAAGAGGATTGTTCCGAATTCTTGGGGTTCTTGTTGAATACTCTTCATGAGCAAAACAATAGCGAAATCAATACTCCTGACCGCTCTGGACTGAATGATTCCGTACAACCCATCTCGTCTTGTGTTTGTAAATCTTCTGCTGGAAAAATCCTCACTTGTTTACTTTGTGGTAAATGTTCAAGAAGTACCGAAAACTCATGTGAATTTCTGGAACTTCATTTAGCTTTTCCAAATACGACTAATAACCAGTCCGTGCAAAGCTTATTGTTAAATCATCTGAAAATGGAATTTTTAACAGGTGATGATCGACTGTATTGTCAAACATGCGCCAAACTAACTGACTGTTATAAGGAAACAAGTATATCTGAGGCTCCAGTCAATCTAATAATACCACTGATGATTTTCAAACAAGACACAACCTCTAACGGAAGCAAGAAACTCTTCGGAAGGTTCGAGATAGATGAACATTTCAACCTAGCAGACCACTGTTATAATATTCATGCAGTCATTGTTCACTGTGGTTCTGGCGTTGAATTTGGTCATTATTACGCTTTGGTCAAAGAAGAAACGGACTGGTTTAAGTTTGACGATAGTCATGTCACGAAGTGTTCTGGTGATGCATTGAATTTATTGGAGCCTCTGGAGACACCCTACATTTTGTTTTATAAGAGAGAGGACATTGTTGGATCAAGATCTTCAGATGATGTGGTGCTGCAGGTTTTTCCGGTTTTTCCTGCAGCTGAAAAAGCTAATGCGCCACTGGAATCAATGTTTCCATTTTATTTTTATCGTTGTTTTAATAAAGGGAAATTAATCGCTGTATCAATTCAATAGTTTCAAGTTAGTATGTAAAATTTTTTGGTGGGCAAATGTCAGATGTTTTCGAAATGTTATTGTAATGGAACATAATCTTTCTGTATAAAATATTCAAAGGACATGTCCAATCGTCTTGGTAGTTGCAAAAATATTACTGATTAGAATTTATATTCAGGTTGTGCAAGGCCTTTGACAGGAATAATCGTTTTAGGTTCTAAAAAATTAGAAAAGCTCTATTTAATTCATAATCATAAGGAAAAGTAGTTGGATTTTTCATATATGTTTGTAGCTGAGAACATCGATAAACGTCTTTACATCGAGATATTTTACATTTTTACATTTACGAAGACAAGAACAGGATCATCACTCAATTCACAGAAATTATCAAATAATTCAAAAACCTAATTGTTGATTGAAAATCAAACTCTGGATAACGTTTTATACAACAACAGTACGTGATTCTGAATTATTTTACTACGTAGTTGAAAACTTAGGTGTCAACTGACTTGTGAATAAAACACATTTTTACAAACTATGAATACTGTTTCTTACTGCACAATTCATTCTACAATAACAGTATCAGATTCCTGGACAAGACGACGAAAAATAAACATAAATTATTTCTCGGAATGTGAATATTTTGTGTTTCAGAATAGTTGACAAATTCACATTCCCTGTTACATATTCAACAGTTGACTTCTGTGGAAGCTTTGGCTAGTTACATTTCGCATAAAACGGCCTCATATAAATGAGTATGCGAGGCAGAGTTAATATCCTGTTTTGTTTGAAAATACGAAGTTATTCGAGCTAGCACATTGAATGGAACACTGATTTTTTTTGGAGGATGAAAATACGAGCTATATTGCTGAAAATAAACCTATTCTGTTTTGAAAAATCTGTTTTGTACTGGATTCAAGATGAAACTCATAACACATTACTAAATGGGAGTGAATATTTTTGTAAATTCCCAAATGGAATTGGATGTATCCATGTAAGAGATTGATTAATTGGCATTCAAAAATTTTTCCAATTCGCTGAAACAAAATTATAAATACCAACAAGTATGGAAAAACGATATTTTACCGATCCCAAAGACACAGACTAATTTTGTATCAGAAATATCAAATATATTTATTGAGAGGCTGCAAAAAGAGTTTCAATTGAATTATTACCAAAAAAATTGGCTCAGCAGTACAAAATCGCATATTCTAAGATTTTAGCTGGGGTAGACTTGGAAAACTCGAAGAAAATTTCAGGAATCCGTCTTCTTAGCCTATCTAGAAGAGAAATAAAAAATATGGAACTCATGAACTTTGTAGAGCAAGTTTTCACTAGTGTTAAAAATATTTTCAACACGCTACTTTGTAAACATTATCTTTTGATACTATTGACAACTATTAAAAATGTCATTTTAATTTTTTTTGTGAAAGAACATTTTACTGAAACAACGATAAAAATAAAATAAAAACAACAATAAAAATGAATTGGCGCTCCGGGGCGACTTCATTGATTCCAGTGGCGCATTTTAAATTACAGTTGTACAAAAATGATTTTATTAAACTAATTTCACGCCAGATATACCAATATCTATCGAGTACTGAAAAAAAAGATTTGAAGTAATGATGAGTGAAAATCAGATTCGAATAGAATTATTCATTTATTTTGAAGAAACAATTGAATATGTTGAATAAGGAAAATATTCCGCTGTTATCTTTTATAATATCGATGGGGGATTTGAGTTGACTATCAGCTATATCATCTAAACGGTTCAATCAAGGAATCAATCAAACTCATATGGGAGTTCCACAGGAGTCCACACTAGAATTAATTTTATGTGCCAACGATCTTGAGAACTTATTTAAAGTTCCTGTAACATATATAATATTTTCAGTCCATGAAGAGTGAAAATATGATAATTTTGAATCATCATGAACTATTTTCAGACTCTGAATATCTATATCAGCTACCAACAACTTGAAAATTCGCTACATTGAATATTCTCATTCAATAATATATGTTTTCTTATCGTTTAAAAATATACTACAAAAAACTACACAATATTTTTACAAATCTTGTGTTTCACGGGAAATCAACCGAAATATCAATAGTCCTTCAGCCGTTCATGTCCTTTCGTTATTTCAGAGCTAATTAATGAGTTTTTATAGTTTCCCGGCTCATGTTAAGTGACTGTGAACATTTGAATAATTCATGTAAGAAATTCAATTAAACTTAGATGCTAAGAAATACTTTAATCAGTACAGTGAGCTTTTAACTCGAAGAAAAAGCAGACGAGGAAAATATAATAGCGCGAACTGCTCCGATATTAGCTAGATAACGATGAAATGGTCCTGACAGCGAATGGTAATTAGAAAATTTCCGACTGGCGACGTTTTCTTCCTAGGAACGAAAGTGAGTTTCGTTTCAGTTTGATGCGTCGCAAAATTCAAGATGCTAGTTATCTTTACCATTTATTTCTTCAACTTTCCGTAACTGTGGTTTAGTATTGATAACTTCATAAAAATGTTCAAAACTTTAACTTTAAAATAGCTAATTAGTGGCGGAGGCGACAATTCAGGCTTTGGCGAAGGTGCCGATATATACTTTGGTGAAGTTGCGAATATATATTTTGGCGAAGGTTAAAATATAGACTTTGGTGATACGTACTTTGGTGAAATTGTGTAGGTAGCTGGGATTAATCATAATGGTTTACGACAAATGATTTATTAGCTATAAGTTGAAAAACTTGATGATAATCAGTGATTCTTATCTGACGTATTTAGTAAGTGATTATCTATAAATACATAGTAACATAATTGCAATATCTTAACTGGGAACTTAGATATTTGATAAAATCTGTCCGGCAATTCTCCATGAAAATCTGAAGGGCTCAAGTCAAGTGATCCAGGAGGCTTTTGAATTCAACTACCTCTTCCATCCAGTGATTTTGACAAAGAAATAACCCTAAAAATACTAGTCCAAACTTTAAACTTTTTGAGGTTTGGTTTCGTTTTAAACTTCAGCTTTTTCGCAGATAATATTTTACACGGGGAAACATACTATTCTTAATGATTTATTTTATTCACCCCATGAATATGAAAGAGGTAGCTCTGAATTGTTTATAATTAAATCTACCAGAATCCATGTACATAATCTAAAATGATACTCCAAAGGAATCCCATTCCCGACTTGTTATTCGTCCACGTCTAATCGTATAGTTCTTGTTTTAATTAAGCGCGGTTACACATTTCCTGCTGGAACAGCTGAAGTCAAGGGGAAAACTGAAACATGTTTCTGTGCTCCTTGGGGTGACTTGTATCATCATTCGCAATTGAATACAACCCAAGACTTTGAGATAGCCGGACCAATTCCATTTATCTGCAATGCGTCAACTCTTGCGTTTTGCACACAGACAAAGAGCTCGCGAACTGAAATTCATCCTGTTTAAAAGAGGAAAAACGTCCGTTAAACGGAGCTAATGGTCTATATGTATATCTAAATAAAGGGAATCGATAAGGATATTTCAGCGGGTATTTAGCCAATTATTTTTTTGAAGTCTCATTGCTCTGTCTTCCATCAAATGTCGTGTTTTTCAGGTATCAACACAAATTTTTGTAATTTGTGTTTACTGATATTATAGATTTTCTGTCATATGGCAACATGGGAACATTAAATTCACAATATAACTCGAAACCAATAATTCGATAAATTTGAAGGTCTCACAAACACAAAAATCAATAACAAACACGATTTCACGATTTATTATAGACCAGCCCATAGAGACACAACAATAAAATAAATTACTATTCAGCAGTGAATTGGTGCAGTGGAAGCGCACCAATCGAAAGGTCGTTGGTTCTATCCCCACTTTGTGACCAGATATTTTCTCGAGAGAATTTATCTAGTTGAAGCTGGGATGATTCTGCAACGTTACATGATCCCTAGGTAGCTCAGGAAGTTATTAACATCGCTTACCCAGGACTCGGGGCTAATCTCGGGGCTAATGACCATAACAGTAGATGCCGATGACACCCAAGAAAATAAACTATTCTTATCACCTACAGAAACATACATTAGCAATCTACCACAGCATATCAATATTCACAGATAATTTCAATAAGAAAATTAATTTATTTTAATACAGATTGCAGTGAATAACAACTTCAACGCGAATGAAATTCATCACATCCTGGATGAAAAACGTTTTGAATAAGCTATTAACCAAGGGTGATCCCAGACATACACGTCCCTAAAAAGAAACCACAAATATTTTGGAAAAATATGTATTTAATCTTCAACATAATATCCTTGTCGCTCTATAAACTTTTCTCACTGACGTTCAATGAGTTCGATAACGGTTTTTTTTTTAATGAGAACTGCCCTGCTCCTCAAAATAGCCATTAACTGCCGACATCAATTCTTCATGGTTGCATGAAGTAGCAATTCAAACTTTAATTCGTTAATTTTGATCATTGCGATAATGGAGTTGTGAGCTGGTACATTATCTTTTTTATTTATTTATTCAAAATTTGGGATACAAACAGGTAAATACCCATAGAACCATCCACTGATAGTAGAGGTTACAGAGATACACGGTGTCAACAGATACAAGAAAAAATAAATATCAATGAATTAATAAATTTCGTACTTACAACCAATTATTCATTATGCATATTGTGTTGAATATTCTTCTCATAGTTATTTTAAAGGAATTCAACGTAATTGAGAAAGTATTTACGTTACTACAATATTTGTTGAAAGAATCACACATTCTAGTAATTGGGGAGTTTTTGCCCAAATTTGTGTTGAAATTCGGACTGGCAAGTAGTTTTCTGCTTCTAGTGTTCCTATGAGGAATGTGATAAAAAATCATAACAGTTTGTTATAATTTTATAAATAAAAACTAAGTCGGTTACTATTCTTCGTTATGCTAGAAGCTGTATTTTGTAGTGAGATCGAATTTTGATAATGCCAAGTGTTACAAAAGTCTTCGTTATTTTGAAATACAAGAACCTTACAAATCTGTTCTGGAGTCTTTTTAATCGTAATTTGTGTATTCTAATGTGGGCTCCACATGATTCTTCCGAAATTAAGTTTACTATAAACAAATGCATAGTAAATATATTTGATCGCTGCGTCGTTGTTGAAGTCTTTGCATATTCTGCAGAAAAATCCCAAGGTTTGCTGCAGGACTTTATTACATAATCCAAATGGGGATTGAAACTCATTTTTTGTATCAAAAAAGATTCCAAAATCTTCAATTTGGTCTATTTCTTTGATAATATTATTGCTCAGGGAGTATTGAAAATGTATATGTATGTTGTCCTGAATCTTTGAGCAATTTCTAATCGTCGTTACTTTTCTGAAGATTTTCAAGTCATCAGCATATAACAGTACTTCTGAATGCTTGAATCAATCTTTCAAATCATTTATAAATACTAGAATCATTAATGGACCCATATGTGAACCTTGAAGGACTCCCGAGGTTACCACAAATAGAGTAGATCTGTATCCATTTACGCTCACTAGCTGACTGCGATTGTGATGGTAGGATGAAAGCCATCTAAGGAGATGTCCCTGTATACCGATTCCAGCAAGTTTTGAAATAAGAAGGTTATGGTCGACTTCATCAAATGCCTTACTGAAGTCAGTATACAGAGAGTCCACCTGTGCTGGATTGTCTAATGTAGTTGAAATGTAATCGGCATATATTCCTAAATTTGTTTATATGTCCCTCCTGGAGAAAAAACCATGCTGGCATTCTATGATTGATGACTTGATATAATGAAACATAGAGTCATAAACGATGCTTTCAAGCAATTTGCTGAAAATGGACAGTTTACTGATACCTCGATAATTTATTACTGAGTTTCTATTACCACAGTTTTTATAAATCGGGACTAGGAGAGCAGTTTTCCAAACCTCTGGGAAAGCACCAGACTGTATAGATTTGTTGAATAAGATGCTCAAGACATAGCATAGACTAGAAGCACAGTTTTCAACTTTCTTTTTTTTTCTTGGCCAACTGCGACCGTTGCAGTAGGTTCGCATAATACTTGCCTTTGATAGTTCTACTATTTTTGAGATAATCACTGAAAATGATCCCACGCGTATCCCAAAAAACCGATGCCATAACTTTGCCTGCAGATGAAACGGTCCTCGGCTTCTTTGAAGCCGGTTCTTTCTTATGAATCCACTGTTTATATTGTTATTTGTATCGACTGTAAAGCGATGAACCTATGTTTCATCCATGTTCAAGAAACGACGCAAGAATTCTGCATTGTTGCTGTGAAACTTCGCTCAACACTCAATTGAAACATCTTTACGACACTGTTTTTGCTCGAGTGTGAGCAAACGCGGCACCCATCTTACACACAGCTTTCTCATGTCCAAACTTTCAGATAATTTACGATGTATAGTACTTTTTGAAATGCCTACTAAGTCTGATAGCTCGCGCATTTACAGTCGACGATCAGTCGGTACCGCTTTGTGGTTTTTCTTCACCGTTTCTGAAGTCGTCACCTCACTTGGTCGACCACTGCGATACTCGTCTTGCCAGTTCGTACGGTCTCGTTCAAACTCTGCTACTTGTTATTTTCTGTTGTAAACGAAGAAGCAGACTCACTTGGTAAATAATCCAGTTCAGCTCTTATATTGGTTGGGCTGAGGTCTTTTAAATAAAAGTATTGTACCACACAACGATGACCAATTTTTCCCATTTCAACAAATTCACCGAAAACTTTTGCTACTGATGGCTGCCAAATGAATACTTAACAACGCAGCGTCTTCAAACGTGAAACGTATGCTTTATAGATTGTATACTTTCTAATACAGTGATATTTCTCAAACAACTATTGCCATCTTTAGGTCAGGCCAGATACTTCTGGGGCCATCTTCGTATCCCCTCAAATAAAAAAATAATACTGGCAACTTCAAGACACTCATTTATACCGGAAAAAAGTAAAATGAAAAGACTTTTGAATGAAACAAAATATTAACATAACATTTAAGACTGGTAACTCTTTGGGTTCTTTCTTGTCCTCTATCTTCTTCTTACTATCTCTTCCTTTCTATACTCTGTTCACTATGTTTGGTTATACAAGAAAAGATATACTATTTAGTTTGCTGGCTACAATACAAGCTCGCTTAGGTAGCCGTAACTTTCATTACAATTGTATAATATCTACATTTTATGTATTTTCAATCATTTATTTTAATTTAATTTTTATTTTATTTTACTCTATGTTTTTATTCTTTTGTCATAGACGACTATGTATTTTGTCTCATTACTGAATTGAATAAATTTACTTACTTACTTTACTTGCATATGAAGAACAATGAGTCTCACAGACAATAATAAGAGAGTAGGTGTCTACAAAAAAACATGCGAGTCATGCCCAAAAGTGTATATAGGAAGGACTTCAAGAAATTTAAAAACGAGAATATCAGAACATAAATGACGTTTCTAACTGAAGAAGACCAATTCCACCTGGGCGTCCCCTCTTTTGGGGAGCGATCACTAAATATATTGCATGAATATTTCCATTAGTTATCAACAATTCAACTTCTTGAGTTACTAAGATTCGTAACTCAGAATATGAGTTGGCATTCATCGTTTTCTGATGACTCAGTTGATGGCTATTGAATATATTTCCTATCGTTTTTTTCATATCAATCTACTGTTTTTCTGACACAAAATAACATGGCTAGCCTGACCTCGTTAGTATCACTCTTCTTCCTGTTTCACAAACAATATAAAAGGGTTACCGAAACTGAATATAACATGCAGGGAATTTCGCCGGCTTAGCCACTCATTTTTGAATATAAACCTTGTTGAACGTCGCATGGATTTCTTTGTATCACGATGAGGCGTGAAAACACCCCCTATCGGGTGATTATCCGCAGTGACACGCACCTGAACACGATACATCATCACTTATGGATGACACCCCTTTCAGTAACACTATCATTACCGACGCGTCGTTTTAACGACGCCTACATCCCGCCAATTAACGATCGTGTATCACAAGATATGCGTAATATGATACTTTCCAGCTATGCGGGACTCGCAACAGGTATTATCAAGAAAGTTCATACGTGGGAGAAGAATCATTGTGAATTTTCATTTCCTATATAGTCTAGGATCCCGCTGCAGAATCACTACGTCCATAGGCTAGTTAACCAAACTCAGATTTTTACGTACATTTGTGAATAGGAGAATACATTCACAACAGGGTGCCAGTCAAAATGTGGCCGCAAATATTTTTAATTGAAAAAAGCGAGTGCTTCGAACCACACGACTGAAGTAAAACTTCTTCAGCTCCATCTATATGTATGTATGTACTTACAATGGCTATATCGGGAAAACCAAATGAAGTATAAGAAATCTGAAAACAAGTTTCATGATGATTAAGTAAATATGAAATAAAATTGGAACTAACGGAGAATTATTTTCAAAATCGGTTTTTCATTGTCAAACATAACTGAAAAATTTCAGATAAGTTTCCAGCTAGGTCAGGTGTACCACAAGGATCGGGTCTAGGTCCACTTCTGTTCATAGTTTTCATCAATGATTTACTGTCAGCTCTGTCTTCTTTTTGCTGATGATTTTAAACTCTTCAAATCAGGCCAAATCAGCAAAATGATATTAATAACATTTCAGATTGGAGTTTGAAGAATAAATGTGAGTTTTATTGTATTATCGCAACACCGTACTCACTTTGCTCATCACGAGAGGATTTATCGCTGTTTCAACCTACCCTCTCCCATCCAAATAATGAAAGAACTCATTCAAAACTGAATGAAATATTTATTATGATGAAAACGAAAATAGTAGTAGTAAAGAAAGATACAAAAAAACCACCAGCAAATTTACATTAAACTGCTACCCAGCAGGAACGATGAAAAGGAGATATGCTATTCTTAAAATGCCCTGAAACCGTTTCTGAAGAGTGATCAATGAATACTGATTGAATTTCTCAATACTTTCTGTTGATCTTGACCTCCCTCAATATTTATAAAGATTCATGCTGAGGTTGCAATTTTCCTCTGGTCCCCTTACTAAGGTAAACTGCTCAACACGCATCCGTGTAACTTTGCGTATTTGGAGATTGTTTTATATTTCCATACTCTGTAATCGTATCAATTCTGAAGTCTATGAGCTTGGAATATTAAAAGATGGAATTGTGAATACTGAGTGTTTTTGTTTTAGAATATTGACGTTTGGGGTTGAATCATCTTTCAATTCATGTATTTGCTGGAATGAATTTGAATTATTTTATGACTAATTTCCATCCTTCCAAGTGATGAAGGGTTTTGTAGAGGGATTACCCCGGCTTTTACTCCCTGAAGTATTGCTTGATTTTTACAAATAAAAATATTGGCGGCCACTTTTTGACTGGCAACCTGTCATAAATGTATTTTCCTATTCATAAAAGTATGTAAAAATTTGAGTTTGATTAACTCCACTATGGTATCGATAATGTTACTAATTTTGGTTACCATGTCATCCATAGTATGTCCAGTGACTGTAACAGTGGTGTCATCTGCAAACATGGTTATGTGACAGTCCCTCACATATTCAGGCAAATCATTGATAAATATAATGAATAATAATGGTCCTAAAACTGAGCCCTGAGGAACGCCAAGTTAAATAGCATGCTCATCTGACATGGTGCCTCCATATTTGACTGACATACAGCGCCCCTCCATATAGGAGCCTAACCTTTTAATACATTGTTTGGAAGACCAAGTCCAATTAACTTATTAGACAGAAAATTCCATGACACAAAGTCGAATGCCTTTGAGAAGTCAAGGAATACACTTATAACAAAGTTACCAGCGTCCAAGTTGGAATATATATTGCTGAGAAAGTGATAAGAGGCTGTTTCTATGGAACGATGTTTACTGAAACCATGCTGGTTGTTACATAATATGTTGTTGATTTCTACATATTCCCTTATTCTGGAGGCTACATTTTTGAGAGCGAGCATAGTAGAGAGATTTGTCTATAGTTATCAATCTCAGCACGATTTCCTTTTTTAAATAGGGGAATTAGCAAAGCCCTCTTAAATTCCTTTGGGAAGTACCCTTGTATGAACTGGTTCATCAAATAGGTAAGTGGATCAATTATAGCACTGATTATACCCAATTATATGACCAATTTCGTGAATGATGCGACAAGTGATGTAAAAAAGGTTTCTGAAAATGTGCTTGTATGCTATTTTAAGCAAAAAATCAAAAATTATAAAACTTCCTACGTTATAGGGTCTCTATTCATATTCAATGTTGAAAATCCATAGCTAGTAGAATGGTAAGGAACATCGAACAACTCCGACGCTTTGGCTTGAATGCATATGATCTCAGGACTCCACATCACGCAATTACTTTTCGAAACAGAGCGTACCAAAGAACAATACAATATTTTGAAGGTATTTACAGAACAAATCCCAATAATTTGAGTGAATTAGATACAATGTGATCAATATGACCTTCAAAGAGGTTACTTTGTTATCTAACAACACTATCAGTCTCGAACGCTGTTGGCCAACATTAGAATAATGTCTTAAATTATGCATGGATATACAACAGATTTCACAGTTCTTGAATATGTTCTTGATGGCATTCATTTGTATTCAAATTAAACATGTTTATAACACAACAACGAGATAGTATAGCTTGAAGAGTTTTGCTTCACAAAAGTTATCTACTACCCTATAAAGTTTCAGATCGTCTGAAATATTGAGTAACAGCTGTGATGTATGACATCCGACACATCTTTTACAAAAGGAATGAAAAGTTTTGGGCATATATGCGATCCTTGAGGAATACCAGAGGTTACAGGGGTGAAAACTGTATGTATTTTTCACCCCTCGAGAAGGGGTTGCACCCACCATCTTAGCAACTGAAAGGTAAGAAAGATACAGTAAATATGTGCAATCAAAGTGCAGGTGACAATGTTTTTACAAAATCCTCGTGAATTAGAAGGTGTCTCAATGGGACTCCAGGTTGCTAGATTTATAATTCCCTAATAAATCTTCGATTTCAACTACAATATTGATAGTACTCGGGTTCTAGCGAAGCCGAGAAACAACTTTTCCGAAGCCGAATTAAAATATTTCTTGGCTGAGGTGGTCTCCTCTCATTCTATCTGAAGTGTTTGCCGGAAAGTTTTACGAACGCTCTAATAACATGTCAAGTCGCACATGCACCAGAGTTGAAAATATATTGGTTTCGGAGTCGTCGTTTTCGTTGAAACTTCGTTTTGTGAAGTGAAGTTCGCGGAGATATTCCATTCGCTGTCGGTTACCAATCTCTACCTATTTCTTGAAGTGAAATACGACAAGAGACTCCAAATACAGTTTGGAACTAGTTCTGGTTCAATTGATGGAGAGGCAAAACAAAAATGTTGAGTAATCACTAATGCTGTTGAAATCATTTGTTTCATTCTTCAGTTCATTCATAACGATTATTCTGGTTATACGCGATCTTGGTGAAATGATAATTGATTCAGCTACTAACCCTCAAGATATACAAGATCTTCAAACAGGAACTTCCAAACTTCGACAATTGATAACGGCCTTCTTATTGAAGCTGAATCTATCAAACTAGTTAAAATTGAGGCATTCCATTTTTTCAAATCACCACGCCAAATAACTATTCTACAAAACGTGCAAAAATAAAATAGTTTCATTAAAGTGGGTGTTCTGTTTGGGCAAAGTACGGAGTGCTTCGTCCATTTTACGGTCGCCATAATCGTCGTTCCAGATGGACTTTTCGCAATATGGTGGATAAATTTGAGTCCACTGGTTCAGTGAATGACTGACCAACACCGGTACGTCGATGAAACGCAAGATCTGCCGAACACAACGCTGCTGTCTGTGAGAGTATAGAGGAGAATCCGACGCAGTCGATTTCACGTCGCTCACAAAAACTCGGCCTTTAGTTTAGATTGTCGGGGAACTAGCCCATGGCCTGATTCACTGCGACCTTCTAAGATCTATTGTGATGCTCCTTGGCTCATTGTCTAGCTTGATCTCTTTGAGGAGACTCCATAGCCTTGACACTGATCCCTTCATATAGCTGGCAGCCTCTGGTTTTTCTTCCCAGCATCTTGCGTGTCTCAAGCTTGCTATCACTTCGGATTCACAAAGCATATGCAGTGCGGTTTCTTCTTCTTTTTGACAGAACCTGCAATGGGTTTTTTCTGTCATCAAAAGTTCTGATCTTCCGCTTGAGGATGATAACTTGTTGCTCATATATTTCCTGAGCCGGCTATGCCTCGTTAGTAGACTCACCACTACTCTAATAACCTTACGGTTGTGGTTTAGCAGTTCTTTCGTGAATCTGGGCGATGGTTTCTTTATTAACTCTTTCGTTTGCCTCATTCCTGGGAGCTTATTCCACCAATCTATCGATTCGGCTTTCATCCATGAGTTAATGGATGCAAGCTTTCGCTACCCCGCAGAAGGGTTATGGACCAATCATAGCTTTGGATGCGCCTTCACGGGGTAGAACAACTTGGCCTTTCGCAGACCACAACTTGGCAAATTTTGCGTCCTGACTTGGGCCTGCACCCTTAAAAATTCAACTGACCCAGGAACTGAAGGTAAACGACCATAAACAACGACGTGTATTCGCTGAATGGGTTCTGGTGCCGTTGGCAACCGACCCTAATTTTCATCGAAAAATCACTTCTGGCTGAATGGATATGCGAACAAACAAAAATGTCGAATTTGGCAATATCAAGCCACATGAGATCCAAGAGCGTCCAATGTATTCCGGAAAAGTCATTGCGTGGTATGAATTTTGGACTGGCGGCGTCATAGGTCCATATTCCTTCGAGAACGACATTGGTTGAGCCATCACTCTCGACGGAAAAACTGTAAGTCGATGATTACCAACTTCTTTAGGCGTGAATTGGATAATCTGGTCACCAACGACATATGCCACACAGCTCATGCCTCATTGGACTGGCCACCGAGATCCTGAGATTTGAACCCGTCATACTTTTTATTGTGGGGTTTTTCCAAGTCGTAGATGTATGCGAATAAGCCACCAACCACAGCGGTCCTCAGAGCTAATATAACTCTTGCCGTCGGTCAAATTCATCCAGATAGTTTTGTTGTTTGGAATCCCCGAATTGTTATTCATTACAAGTGCTTTATTCAACATACTGTGGTGTTATTCTTCAACAAATTCCTCAAAAGACAAATCACGATTGAATGTGTTGGTTGGGGGAAAAAAAAAGCAGCACTTGAAAAAATATTCAGCAACTGTTATATTTGAATTGGTGTAATCAAAAAATTCACAATCAGTCGTCTGCCTGCTGACCTCTGGTGCATTTATTTGCTGCTATCTGGGATCCAGGGCATACCAATAATAACGATGGATATCAAATATGAAGCAAAACCAAGCTTCGTCATCAACCACTGAACGAGAATCATCTTCAGTCTTTGGGCGGGTCGTGTATCATTGGTATTCATGTTTCGAATCTTTTGTTTATCCCACAGTTGACGTCATCATGAAGAAAGATGTCGTTTTTTTCCTCATCTAGGCTTGTCCTAACAGAAAAATTTCTCGACTAACTCGCGAAGAGTTTTTTCTTCTGAGCCTCTTCCAATGATGAATTTCATTGGTTCGGACTGCCATGATTTTACTATGATTCGAAATCTATGAAAAAACAAGGGGAATTAGAATGAATAGCTAAAATGTCAATTAATATTACTGGAGTTTTTTCCCCACACCAAATCGTTATTTCAACACCTCGCTACGTGTCTCGATCACAAAGTGATCATATTCAAGAGGAAGATCAAAAGTTCTGATCTTCCGCTTGAGGATGATAACTTGGTGATCGAAACACGTGTAGAGGTGTTGAAATAACGGTTTGCTGTTGGGAAAAAACTCTATAGTAATACTCATTACTACACCAAAGTTTCCAAAGAGTGCATCACAAGTAAAATATCAATTGTTTATGCTATTAGTCCTAATTTTATTTGTTTTTTCACAGATTTCGAATCATAGTAGATTGTTAAGATACAGCCCCTTAAACGGCCTTTGAAGTCGCTGACAAATATCTAGTCTGGTGCGATTTCTGGGACAGGGGTTTCAGCGCACGATGTTGATAGAGTTGGTCGGTCGGTAACCAGGCGGTTCGACGTGGATGCTTTGTTCACTCACTCGAATTGACTGCCGTGTTGATCAGTGCTTCAAGCCCCAGTCTGAACGATCGATTTTCACTTGCTATCGTCCAACCCGTGTTAGGAATCACTCGTTAATCCTTAGCTCGCACAAGTGTCGACTTCTGAGGGTTGTCGTTCGTAGGGGTGCGATAGCTGGTTAACGGAAAAAACAGATTTCAGAAAAACAGATTTTTTTTGAATCAGTTTGAGAAGAAGCTGTGAATGTCTAGCTTTTTACCCAAAATATGTTTACCAAAACTGCCCAATATTATCCATAACCTTCCATCAAAACTAACGGTATAATATTTTGCCCTGATCCCACTTCGTGCTATCATGAGAGAAGATCTCGGGAATGATGGGGTGAATGATAAACTGGAAAAATATAACCCACCCACTGTACAACAAGCTTGGCCATTTCAAGAATTCTGGTTGTTATGGTGCAGAAAAGTTTTTGACAATGGAAGGAGAGCCTGAACATCGCCCAACGGAAGTTGTATCAGGTCGTAACCAAACTGAGTGCTCTTGAGGACCATCGTCATCTACTGGCATTAAAATTTCATCGATCGAGCCACCAAAGACTTGTATTGGTAAGGAAAGACCACTTCACGAATTGACACCCTGTAGACTTTTTCGTGATAGGACTCCCAATATTTCATCCAAAACGAAACGTTGAACAGACAAAGGACCCGTCTCAAACTATCGGACCTCAGCTGACAGTTCGTTCGACCTCCTCCCTGTGCTTAGTTAGCGAAACAGGGCACTTCTGATGATCTGCGCGCACGGCCCTTCCATATTAATCATTCGAGCTCCGGCTGTTCCTATTTAGTATTCATCCCGGCGTTCTCATCATCAGGGGATGCGGCGACGAGCCGAATCTTCTTCTTCTTCTGCCCTCCCGAGTAGATCACCTTTGTCTGCAACATCTTGCCTGTCATCTCTGATGATGCTAACTAGGCGATCCCCGCGACGTCATTTATTATTTTATCGTTCGCGATGGCGGGAGGTTCATTATTCGGGGTGACGACGTTTTCCTCCAATTAGGGCGGCGAGCGATCCGTCCAAGGAATTGGGACGATGAATTGGCAGTCGATGGGGATGAAGGGAAGCGATTATGATGAGACAATGTTTTCCTTCGTTTTCGACGATCTGAGCGCGAAGTAAAAATGCAGTTACGAATAGACTGCACGCCCGTACTAATTGATTATGTACCAGTAGAAAAATTGAAAATGAAATACACTAATCAATGGATTGGTACGATTTTTTTAACTTGAACGTTCGAGTAGCTTTCAAAATTGCTCGTACATTTCAACAAGTACTTGTGATACACTGTTTGGAACCTTTGGTATAGTGAATATTACTGGAGTTTTTTCACAAAACCGTTGTTTTAACACCTCGACATATGTTTCGATCATCAAGTGATCATCTTCAAGAGAAAGATCAAAAGGAAGATCTTCCTCTTGAAGATGATCACTTGGTGATCGAAACACTTGTCGAGGTGTTGAAAAAACGGTTTGGTGTTGGGAAAAAACTCCAGTAAAATTCTTTACTTCAAGAAGAATTAGGCAACCCGACTAAGGAGAAGACAGAAACGGGAAATTCTGGGATTTACGGAATAAGCTGTGAGGACTGTGAGAAAAAGTATGTTGGACAAAGATCATAATTGATATATTGGGAAGACCACAAAAGTCTCATGTCGCTCGACATATCTTGGAGATAGTTCAGGAATCGAAAAATATGAAGCGCACTCTATCAAAAGGGACAGAGAGCTCATTGTTCACCATAGCGAATGAACCAAGCTGAAGGGTGTCTTTTGAACGTTGATGATAAAAACATAACTTTGTTTTATCTCGTAAAATCTTTATGAATCGACCTTTATGAGCAGATATATTTGATTCGTGTAAATGATGACCTGATTATTTTGTGGAAATTCAAGACCACTTTAATGAAATGAATGAGAATACTTTTGTCTAATTTCCGCTAGTTATTTCATTTTCAAGACCGGTTTCGGATTTTATCGCATTATTAAGAAGGTAGGTCGGTAGCTGGTCGTTTCGACGTGGGTGCTTTGTTCACTCATTCAACTGACCGCTGTGTAGTCGGTGGTTCAAGCTGCAAGCTGAACAATCGATTTTCACTTGCTATCGTCCAACTCGTGTTAGGAATAACACGTTGGAAGGTAAGACCTTGTTAATCCTTAGCTCGCACAAGTTTCAACTTCTGAGGGTTGTCGTTCCTGGGGGTGCGACAGCTGGTTAGCGACAAAAACATATATTCAAACATATTTGAAAACTAACCAACTATTTTTTATACCTGATGATGTGATAAAACCCGAAACCGGTCATAAAAGTAAAATAACTAGTGGAAATCAGACAAAAGTGTTTTCATTCATTTTTTGAAAGTGAAATATGTTTGACGTGAGTTTTATCCCAACACCAAACCGTTATTTCCAACACCTCAACACGTGTTTCGATCACCAAGAGATCATCTTCAAGAGGAAGATTCAAGAGGATCACTTGATCATTGAAACACGTATCAAGGTGTTGAAAATAAAGGTTTGGTATTGGGATAAAACTTCAGTAATATTCATTATTACGCCAACGGTTCGAACAATGCATCACAAATGTGATCAATTTACTTTCAGTTTTTCAATAAATTATCAAAATTGTGCTGAACATTGAAAAGTTATTCAAGGTCAAATATTCCCATCGTTCCACGGCGGTCGTTTTTTTATGCATCTGAGTATAGTTGCCAAAGAAATGCTATATTCATGTGTGAAGAAACGGATTTTACTTCCTGTTAAAGTTTTCAAATGCCTTTGACGCAGCAAAAAAGCAAAAAAAGGTGTGTTCAAAAAAGAAGATGAATTTTCATGTCTCAAAAAATATTTAATTATTCATCAATTTCTATTTTGTCATCTTCAAATTAGTCCCCCATAGATGTAATACACTTGGGCCAGCGTGTTTTCGCTGAACTTTAAACCAGAATGTCATCGTCATTTCATCCAGGTTTGGAGACCAGCTCCCCTACCCTTTTGGCTGATTGTTGGTCTTGAGAGGGACCAATGGGTTCATGACTGAATTGGTGACGGCATGAAGTCCTTAGACATCAGTGCTGCCCTTCACGGGATACCCCTACCTGACTGGGGTGGGATGGATGAAAAAATTATTAATCCGTTAACGGGGGACATGAGGGCCTCATTCGACAGAGTGTCGGGGCCTTCTATATCGGGAGGGGTCGTCTACAGCATAATCTGTGGCTTCCCTAACTAACGGGTTTTCATGAGTTTCCGTTTTTTCGAAAACTCTCTCATTCTTCGACTGAATGGACTGCCGAATAGAAGGCAGCTGCAAATCTCTGCGGATGGCTTCATTCCGCACGAACCAAGGAGCATTCACAATCATCCTCATTATCTGATTTTGCAACCTTTCCAAAATGGGGCCGCTTGTCCCCAGACGCCTGAAGCGTACATGATGACAGGCTTGAACATCGTGTTATAGATCGTGATTTTGTTTTTCATACTCATCTTTGATTTTCTGTTGATCAGAGGGTACAGACTGGCTATCCGACCCTCGATCTTAGATTTAACGTACATAATGTGCGGGTTCCAAGTGAGCCTACGGTCTATCAAAAGGCCGAGGTACTTTACCCGCGCTTGCCAGTCAATCTCCCTTCCAGAGGTTCTCACTTTTCTGGCCGGAGAAGATAGTAATCTTCCCATGGTTATCGCCTGAGTATTTTCCGGGTTTACTCGGATCTTCCAATCGAGGTACCAGCACTCAAGGTCGTCCAATGCACGTTGCATGTAGACGACGCCGAGCTCTCGACCCATGAAAGATGAGAGAAGAGCCGTGTCATCGGCGTACAGGGATATCTTCACTCGTTCGGACCTAGGCAGGTCGCTGGTATAGAGTGAATACAGCGTCGGAGAGAGCACGGCCCCCTGTGGCACTCCAGCGAGGATCTCTCTGCTGTCAGACAGAGAGCCCTCTACTCTGACCTGAAAAGTTCTTTCTTTCAGGAAAGACCCGATCCACCGGATCAGGCCATGATGTAGGTCGAACGCGATTAGCTTGTGCAGAAGACCTTCGTGCCATACTCGTTCGAAGGCCTTCGAAATGTCTAACAGCACAATATGCACTATTTTGTTAGTGTTTAGCTCGCTGATGGTGTTTTCGACCAACCTTAGAGCCTGTAATTCAGTGGAGTGGTCTCTCCTAAAGCCGAATTGTTCGTTAGACAGAACATTTCGGTCCTCAACTTCTTCGTTGTGAACTTTAAACGTTCAAGCCAGTCTCGGATATACCTACACAATAGGTTGGATAGACTGATGCCTATCAGAAAACAACTACTCCCTTGGCAAATACCACGAAGGGAGTTGGATTATATCGGACAGGCGTCAGTGTAAGAATCTTCACAGAAAATTTTTCGAATATGCAATTGGCAATACAACTGAAAGAGTCGACCTCCAATTTTGGAACGGGCACACTTGCAGACCGGTTTCGTGCTGATAGTGGCAAGATGGTGGCCATCGTCGCCCTAAAGTCAATGATATTTCATAATTGAAAATCGGAATTTTTTCAGAGTATTTCATTTCTCTTCCTAAGTTGGAGCGAACAACAAAGTGACACTCCATCTAGTGAATGAGGTACTAACCAACTGCATATCCAAAATTTGCCCAATTCCCAAGAAATTACCTCGTATATCACTGAAATTTGGGAAAATTCATGAAAAATGAATGCTTTCATTCTTGTAGCTTTGACATTCGACATTTTCAGGTGGTTTACAGCTTGTATTGCCTTTCTGCTTTGATCGAACAAACATATATTCACTTATTTGCAATTTTCCTGTGCAAAGATCTTCTTACTTATAGTCAGATGAAATTTCCTGTCTGAAAAACGTACACTACACCTCTATAACTCAAGATCACTTGAGAAGAAAAATATTCCATCGGCTCACCAAACTGTACGAAATGTTAACATCTGAAATTTTCACGCCTCGATGGCGACCCCACATCCTCGACCTTAGATTATTTCTGTAGTCCTTTATGCGATACTACTCGAAATATTTTGAACCAGGCGAATTCCAAGAAAATAGATAAATTATTGAAGTTCCACAAGATTATATGGAATATTTGGAAACTAGTCTCAATTAATTTTCATTTAAGAAGAATGTTCATCGTCTTTTTCCAAAATACATACTCTTACACATTTTTTTTCAATGCAATTGTGTTCAGAATATCATAACTTTTTATATTTTGTGTAGACGTTCAAGATCTGGCAACATTTACTGTCTTGTATTCGTAGGCGAATGTTTTCTCGTTATCGAACAACTGCATCACCCTTAGGTAGGTAGGTAGGTAGATTTCTGACCCTTTTAGATATTTGAAGTGGTGTTAATAACAACTTTTTGTGTGATTCAAACAGAGTAAAATATCATACAGTCCACGAAGGTTGTGTTGTAATCATCTAAGAAAGTGAACAATAAATACGGACAGCAAATGCTGGAGTTTTTCTTGTTTGGAATAATTGTAGTTCGAATTCAAGGGAATAAACCCCAACGAATTGTTCGATTTCTCATGTTTCATTTCAGACTATCACAAGGCTGCAAATATAACAGTTGAAAAGTTTGTAAGTGAAAACGACATCAGAAACATGAAAAATTTGATCTGTCAGGAAAGCTAACCCGGCGAACCAAGCTCAAGATACATGAGATGTTCCTTCCCCGTTTGGGGATTTGTTCACGTAATGAAGCTGTAACTAGTCAACAAACTTTCTCTTGGACGGATGTTTCATACATGCAGTGGAGCCGCTTACTCGTGTCTCTAGCACACGGCTGTTCTGGTCGGATCTTCCAAGCACTGATGAGAGGTAATACCTCGAAACTACTCGACTGATTTCAGCATGGTCATGTTGCTGGATGAACGATAAATATCTGCAGGACTTACCTCTGTGAGGTATATTGCAAAGATGTCAGTCAGATATATTTCAATATCCAGCGTGGTATTAGCCGGTAATTTTCCGGCAGGCATTTCCCAGAACCTACAGTATAGGTTCTGGGATGCATGTATGGGATAAAGTATGTTGGTCTATCTGTCTGCATATATTTCTGTCGAATATGTATTTGAAGCTGAAATAACATTCTTTCTATTCATATAGAGACATATCATAGACATTTTCAGAGTAGCAATTTGCAAAACTGTGGATTATATAGGCAGTCAAACTATCAGCCAGTTATGTTATATCAAAATAGGATCGATGCAGTAGTTGGGCTCTATATTCTTAGTACAAATATGTATTAACGACCACAGTGTTGGAAGCTACTCCCTCAGCTATCACATTCATAAGTCTCATGAAATGAGATTTTTATTACATTAATTTCACGTCAAACATTCCAATTCAACCTACAGAGTCACTCATAAACAAAAAACTCAAAACAAAAATGTTAGGGTTGAGAAAGGAATTAAGTAATTATTATTGTACAAATCACAAAAAATCAGCTTCAACACCGTCTGATTAAAAATATCAAACAGAAAAATAAAGTAATCGAAACCACTCATGACGAATTAGCTCAAGACAATAGTAGCTGAGTCCATGATAACATACAGTGTGTCTCACTTCTCATGGAAACACCCCCGTACCTTCCGTAATATTCGAGGTAGAACGATGAAACTCTCATAACTGATGGAAATGCTCAAAATGCACCTACCACCTAAATGGGGTTGGCCAAAGTGATATACACTGCCCGCCACTCGCGATGGAACACCCCATTTTTACGGTAAAACATATTAGGGGGCAAAATAGGCTCAAAATTCCTTCAGATTCGTGATCAGGACTACCAACTTACTACGATTACACTTTTTTCCTGAAAAAATTTCAGTCCTGAAAATCCGAATTTGTCTCACTTCTTATGGAAACACCCCCGTATCTTCCGTAATATTCGAGGTGGAACGATGAAACTCTCAGGACTGATGGAAATGCTCAAAATGCACCTACCACTTGAATGGGGTTGGCCAAAGTGATATACACTGTCCGCCACTCGCGATGGAACACCCCATTTTTACTGTGGACGATAATCCAAAAGATAGACTAGAAAACACAGAAAGGTCGGGAATTTACGAAATCAGTTGTCAAGATTGCAACAGCAAATACATCGGCCAGAGCTGACGAGTAATTAAAACCCGCTTCAAAGAGCATTGTGCACACATGAAATACGGTAGGATAGAAAAATCCAGTGTCGCCCAACATGCTCTAGCCAAGGACCACAGAATTGGTGAAAACAATCTGCAACTGATTAAGCATGTGCATGACACCAGGCTACTCGATGCATGTGAGAGTCTAGAAATAGCAAAATGTAAGAACAGCATGAATGGCGATAAGGGACCCATCCCGCTTAGCCCGCTTTTTGATCTTCTGTTAGGAAGATAATAATTACTAAGAACTTGCAGGTAGTTAATTACCGAGAAATTTCATATTGGACTTCAGGTATACAACCTCAGGTAACAAATTTCAGTATATAAGGATTAACCAGACTAGACTAGGTATCAATTTTCTTCTCCTGAGGATGCTAACTTTGTTGGCGAAACGCGCGTCGAGTGCAAAAATATCAGTTTGGTGTTGGGGCAATTGATCTCGAAAAAAGTTATTCAACTTTCACACCAAAGGTTCCAATCTCATCGATATTCCCTAATATGTTTTACCGTAAAAATGGGGTGTTCCATCGCGAGTGGCGGACAGTGTATATCACTTTGGCCAACCCCATTCAGGTGGTAGGTGCATTTTGAGCATTTCCATCAGTCCAGAGAGTTTCATCGTTCTACCTCGAATATTACGGAAGATACGGGGGTGTTTCCATGAGAAGTGAGACACACTGTATACATCCTTGGTTTGATGATCAAAGATAAACAAGCAACCGCTATTAACAAACTCAACATAGCACAGAGACTTTCCATATCGACACCTGTTTCGGTAACAATCTTAAACCTATTCTTTTGACATCTTGAGTTGACGGAGGAAGAAAAACAGGGCCAGCTCAGGCTACAAATTCACCTAGCTGCAAGGGATTCCGGAAAAGTCACAAATCGTGAAGGGTGGATCTGGTATCTGTAGAGTAAGGACTCATAGCACTTAGGCTACATGTGACCCATTGTATATCCTACCTAGGAGTTGGCCTCCTAGGTCATCCTGTCCTTTCTAGGAAGGTGGACGAGTCACTAACAGACATCTCCTTTATATCGGCAGGTGTAGGCCATGACTCGCCGAATACACTCTTTTTGGCAACCTTGAGGTATCTCACGGTGGCCTCCGCAAAGGTTTTGGAAGGGTAGATGTAAAGAGGCATCCTGAAAACCTTCCCTACAGAAACAATTTTGGGCAACATCATATTACGATAAGGCAATCATTAACATGAAGATAAGAGGCTTAGTTCAATTGTTCATCATTCAATTGATCTTCCACTCAACCTCAAAAAAGTCACAGGCCCAAAAATAGAACCTTGTGGCACCCTATATATTGATTCAAAATATTGTGAACCATTACCATCTATAGTAACTTTTTGTTGGCGGTTAGGAAAATACGACTTGATTAATGTATTTGCGTATTTAGAGAGTCTTTTATGGCCAAGTATAAATGACGTGAGCATATCAAAATTCTTCAGAAAGTCAGGCATTTCGAGATTGCACAGAGTAATCTCGAAATGCCGTAAAAACTGGAAAAACTGGTGGACCAGAATAAACACTGTATACTGGGTGTCTGGATACTCTTACGAGTGTACTAGGCATTACTCCATAAGGGCCCTGAAACAATTGTGGTGTACCAAATATATGGTACCTGATTAGAGTTTCCTGAAGACTCAGCAATGGACCTTTTTCATTCATTGAATCATTCTTTGTGATGCAAAATGCTCAGAATGCCTCAAGATTCATTCATTTGCCAAAAGAGCGCGTCACGTCATCGTCATTTGAAAAACTTCGGAAACTTTGTATTATAGGACGCCGTTTTGCAAATGAAACAGTTCTTGAAGGAAGAAGTTGTATGGATTTAAAATCTTACATAGACAGAGAGTCATAGTTTGCAACGTGCTTTTAGCGCACACCATCCTCAAAGCAATAAGGCGGGACAAAAAAATCACGTGTAGTGCCAATAAAAAAAATTACAAGTCTGACTACAACATATCCTGTTTCAGACTGCCAAGGTTCTATGTGATGCAACGTCTTCAATCAGGGGGTGACTCATATTTGAATAGGGTCTGGTAACCTCATGGTCACTAGATTCCTAGTGCTCCATATAGGTAAGTAAAGGTATGTCGACAGATTCAGAATAGCTACCTTTGCAATGCGATTACAAGTAGCTTTCTAATTCGACCTCCAATAAGCCAATCAACTTAACTAGTGGAATTGTGTTATCTGATATCATTACGTCTGATTCTGCCAAATTGATCTGGGTTTTCTCAGCTTTGAATTCTACTTGGTTAACGAGTTTGTTTTTGAAGCATCAGACATTCGATATTTCACTCACACAACCAGATATCAAAACTAATCCTGCCCTCATTGAAATCCCAGTTTTCACCAACAAAGAAAATGGCAAATTATCTGATAGTCGCTGTAACTAATACACTGACTTGGTGAAACACTTCACTCGTGAATAATCGATTGAAATTACAGGAAGTTCCTTTGAGCCTACGAGAGCCAAAATTTTATACAAGTCGAGTTAGACATTAATTGAACAATTAATGCAGACGCGTTCAGAAGCCGGAGGTTCGCTCCAGTCTCGCAGAGGACCGCGATATTTATGATTCACTGGAGTATTGAAGTAGCAAAGCGGAGTCTTTGTCGCGGAGCGCAGAAAGCCAACTTTTAATGACGTTTATGTGGCTTATTCGGCAACAAACTTTGTTACAGAACAGTTGAAACATTACGAATGTGATGTTGGAGTTGTGACTAGCTTGCTTTTGGCAGTTATCAACTCGAGACTTCTCCGTATATTTAAATGTGGAGTTGCTGCTTTTCACCAGGGGACATTTACATGTATATATGGCCAAAAAAGGATTTTTTTCCAAATTGGAAATGGAAATAGCTTCAGATGAAATTATCAAGAATCTTAGATGTCTCTTGATCTGTTTGCCAGCAATTTATGTGTCGCTTATACTGCTCATTTTAAATTTCGTCAAGAAAAACTGAATTTCCATGATATCACTATCTAATTATCCAGTAACCAGTGAAGAAAATTGATTTTAATGTTCCTATCTGTTCCAGAGTATGAATTTGTGTATACTTAACATTTTAATTATATTGATGGATTCAAAATATTCACTATAATAGTGGTGTTTCTTTGCTATTTCCATCCTTTATAAATTCAGATACCTTATGTTGTTTCACAGATTGACCAAATGTATTCGTCAGTGATCATTTTCTTATGTAGCACCGAAGGCTTTCAATTTTATTCCTGGTCATATTAAAGACAGCGAACATGTTTTAAAATGAAGTAGAACGATTCATATAACACCAAGAGCCAAATATAATGATTTCGTCCAACCAAATTTCTTCAACTGATTCATTTCATTTTATTTTATTTATACTCGCCTTTTTATTTCTTTTAATAAAATGTTGGTACTTTTAATATGTTCTCAAATGTGTTTGCCTTTTTTAAATACTCCATTATTCCCTCTATGGAACCCTTCATCATTTGAAAGGATCGATTGCAGCTTGAGAAATGGTTCTTATGCAGATTCTGTGAAATATTTCTTCTTTACGAATCAGTAGAAAGTTGTTCTGAAAATCTTGAGAATAAAATTGGATTAGATAATTTAGGAAACACTTGCTCCATGAATAGCATTTTACAAGTGTTGTTCGTGACGGAGAATTTCAAAAACGAGGTTTTAAAAATGAACGAGAACGAGAATGTTTCCTACTTATTCACGAAACTCAAACACCTGTTAATGCAGCTGCAGTTTCGTAAGAATATATCATCTTTTCCTCCAACCGATTCCCTGGAGTCTTTGAATTCCACTAGACACTCGTTAGGACAACAAGAGGATTGTTCCGAATTCTTGGAGTTCTTGTGGAA
This sequence comes from Leptinotarsa decemlineata, assembly GCF_025532065.1. Taxonomy (NCBI): domain Eukaryota; kingdom Metazoa; phylum Arthropoda; class Insecta; order Coleoptera; family Chrysomelidae; genus Leptinotarsa; species Leptinotarsa decemlineata. The sequence continues at coordinate 13,138,778 of NW_027412537.1, read as the reverse complement.
TACTCTTCGTGAGCAAAACAATAGCAGAATCAATATTCCGTATAGTCTATCTCGACTTGTGTTTGTAAATCTGGAAAAATCCTCACTTGTTTACTTTGTACTAAATGTTCAAGATGTACTAAATGTTCAAATGTCCGTTAAAAGTAAGTCAAATTCAAGTCCAAACAAACATACATATCAGTGAAGCTAATATAATCGTTTTGAAAAAGATAAACGACAATGTTCACAATGCTTATGTTACAATTCACATTGTATTTCTATATTAAATTTTCTTTTGAATGAATACGTTAGTAGTTTCTATCAATGTTTTTACTCGGATTTTGACAAATTATTTTCAAAAAATTTTGTAATGCTCTATGGAAAACACCGCTTTGACGACACATTCTGGCAAATAGGAAAAATTATCGACGAAAACACAACAAAAGAAAACGCACACATACCCACGGAGATATTCGTTTCGCTTTTCCTCAAAAGAAAATGGAAGCAATTCCGTCGTCGGATGAACCGCATTTTCGAGTAACGGAATGCATTATTCCCGAACAAAAAGACATTCGACGAACGGCAAAAGACCTTCAAACTTAATCTCTTTCAAAACAACAATCTTGAAGTGGCTCTTCTTCATGTTCGTATCGGCGGAAGGGGCGGAAAGCTTTGTTGTACGCGGCTTATTTGTGACATGAGGGTAATTTGAAATATGGCCCTGCCAGAGTCGTATTTGCCAAACAGAATATCCTCCGGGTAGGTAATGGGTTCGAATATCTCTTCATTAGGTTTCGCATCTAGGAAATTGTATTTCCGGAAGAGTAGTTAATATTTTATAGTTCGTCGACGACTCATATTTCAAACTTGATGAAGTTTTCATAGGATCGACTGCAAATAGTGTATCTTCAAAGTTATTTCAATAAATGGGCAGCAATTCTCATATAAATTGATTTGAAATCCCTGAAAAAATTTGTAAAAAAATAAAAAATAAAATTAGCTAAAAAAAAACAATTATATTAAGCAAAAGAAACTGAAATTACAATGAAATAAAATACAAGGTAACAACCAAAAAATCAAAAAAATTAAATAATAACACGAAATGAAAATTAAAAAAATTATAAACAGGAAATGAAAAATTATAAATCAAAAGATTGCAAACCAAGTTAATTCACGACGTTTCGAGTGATAACTGGACTTCCTCAGAGATATGCTGCTTAAATGGAGTGAGTGAAGTGAAGTCTCGATAAATATTTGGTGGGAATGTTAAGTGGAGGTAAGCTTATCGGATCGGCTCGGAAACAAAAATTTCGAGTAGCATCATGCCTGGACGGATTGAAAAACTTTCGATTTGGTGGAAAAATGTGTGAGTGAAAAAAAATATATAAAAGTATAAGCTGTATTCAAAATTTCATTTACTGTACCAATGGTGAATATGATTCATATTAGCCTCACAATTGTATTTCTTTCCTTGTATACCAACTAACGTAAAAAAGAAAACAACTAAATGAAAATGCAACAAATACCCAAAACCAACGTAACATGAAAATCAATTTCAAACTATTGTTCAACTGATCCCTCGAGTTACTACTGCCTTTTTGCTAAAAAAATAAGTCCTAGATATTTTGCAAACCTTCTTACGAAGGAACTTCCAAAAAACACTTTTCAAATCGACCTTCTGCAATGGTAAATTTGGATTGTTCGTGTAAATACAATCTTTCGATTGGGGGGAGAATTTATTTGAAAAGTTATATAAATTTCATAACCATACATACTTTTGACGTGGTTCAACTCACATGATATAGACGATAAATAAAAAAATTTGAACTCACCGAGATTGACGAGACTTTGACGCCTAGTGACGAAAAGTGCTTACCTGAAAATGAAAATGATTTTATGTAAAAGTGAATCTATATACAGGGCTTTTCATGATGATCGTTAATTAGCCGTTTCTGGCAAACTATTCAACGGATCAACCTGAAAATTCCACAGTATGCATAGGTCAATATGACCTACACGCCTAAAATATTTTAGACGAAGCGGCGTTGTCGCTTCTACTATAAAGTAGCGGCTTCTTTGATTTTTCAAATGGAACACCCCGTATATAATATCATATTATGATTCATTATCACTTTGTCAACAAATTCATATACTATTTCCCTATACCTATCTATTACCGTTTAGGAGATATAAATTAATTTCGATATTTTTTTACCAAACATGAACTTTTATAAATGCTGATAATCTTGAACTCTCTTGCACTAAAACGATCAAATTTGAAATGGAGTGGAGTGATACTATGAGGATCTTCACTCCAAGTCATATTTTCATTTGCCTCATACAGGGTCTTCAAAAAATGCAGATACTTTGATCTCATGAAAAAATGAGTGGAACTAAATTTTTTCAAATAGAACACCCTGTATATTTCAACATTTTTGAGCTCTACATCCAATTTTAGATTAACTTTGTTCTGATAATACTATTTCTATTTTGAACCGTTTTCGAGATAAACTGTTTCAAACGGAAGTTGACATGGTTTCCTTGTTCATCACTCATTTTTGTAAAACAGATTTCGTTTGATGTTTTTCAATGAGTCACAGATAATACAATGTAAAGATAATTATTAAAATACTCCTCAACCATCGAATGAAACTTCTCTTCAAACAATAGTTTTATTAACGCTGAAACACGAACTGAAAATAATAAACCCATAAATTAATGAGTTAATTTAATCGTCAGTGTATTTCAGAATATGTTCAAACACATCTCCACCTCTACTTAAACAAACATGTAATCTCTTCAAAAGATTGTCATGTGTAGCGCTTCTGATCAAGTCTGGAGTCAAACTAATGAAAGCAGTTGTAACTCTCGATTTCATATCTTCCATTGTTGTTATTGGAGTAGAGAAAACCATATTTTTAATAAAACTCCACACGAAATAATCTAATGAATTGCCATCTGGTGTTCTAGGAGGCCAACGAAAAGGTCCATTATTACCAATCCATCTGTCTTCGAAGATTTCGGTTAAAGCTTCGCTGACTGAATGAGAATTATGGGGTGGAGCACCATCCATTTGGTACCATACACGTTCTCTTCCTGGTCTATTATTTAAAATCATTTGAATTCCATTCCTCAGAAAATCTTCATATTTTGATGCATTTAAATTATCATCATAAAACTCGATATAAAAAATTGACTCATTCATTAGGGCACAAAATACATTGAATTGCCATCTTCCTTGAAAACCCCTTTGGCGGACAACATGGGGATTTTCTGGCGCCCAATAATGACTGTTGTGTCTATTGAAAACTCCATTTTTTGTGAACTTGGCCTCATCTGTCCATATGATATTGTCAAGGAAATGTTCATCCTCTTGAGTCTTGACAAGTAACCATTCAAAGAATTCCACTCTTCGAGGTAAATCAGTCTCTTTCAAATGTTGGACACAGTAGAACTTATAGGGATGCCATTTATGCTTATTAAGAATTCGACAAATTGTCATGTAGGGTATACCTATCTTCCTTTCAGCCTCGTGCAGAGAAGCAGTTGGAAATGCATGAAAGTATCCCAAAACTGTTATACCATTGTCATCATCATCCACTTTAGTCTTCTTACGAATGATTTTTGGACGGAAGGTTCCATTCAACCTACAGTTTTTTAGTAGTCGATTTATCACATTATTATTCGGCTTCGGAAGTTGTGGATATCTTTCATGAAATACTCGGCATGTTCTACTTGCAATTCTATTGCACTCACCATAAATTATTAATAAATTCAAGAAATCTTCATTACTGTAACCTAATCTTGACATTATTCTATTATAATTGGTAGCTATCACAATCAGTCAAAACCACCAACGAAAGTCTGACGTTAAATAATTGGTTTATTTATTTTTCCAAAGCACACTATTAAAAAATATTAATGTGTACTGTTGTACGTTAGAGACCAATACCTCAATGTATACAAATTGTAACTTTTTCTAAGGTAGGTACATACCAATTTCGAATTGACTGATCTGAGACAGTAAAAAAACTGGATCAAAAAGAAATATTACTAAACATAAAAAAAATGTTGAATATCCAAAATAAGTGATGAATTCAAAAAAACGAGCAAGAAAACCACGTCAGTTTCCGTTTGAAACAGTTTATCTCGAAAGTATTATCTGAACAAAGTTAATCTAAAATGGGATGTAGAGCTCAAAAATGTTAAAATATACAGGGTGTTCTATTTGAAAAAATTGAGTTCCACTCATTTTTTCATGAGATCAAAGTATCTGCATTTTTTTGAAGACCTTGTATGAGGCAAATGAAAATATGACTCGGAGTGAAGATCCTCATAGTATCACTCCACTCCATTTCAAATTTGATCGTTTTACTGCAAGAGAGTTCAAGATTATCAGCATTTATAAAAGTTCATGTTTGGTAAAAAAATATCGAAATTAATTTATATCTTCTAAACGGTAATAGATAGGTATAGGGAAATAGTATATGAATTTGTTGACAAAGTGATAATGAATCATAATATGATATTATATACGAGGTTGTATACGAAGTTGAATATCATAATAAAATATTCCAAAACCAGTTTATCGCTTTTTTTTAAGACAAAACACAAGCTCAATAGGAAAATCGTTAAGGTGCTCTAAGATCAGTTGTATTAAATTGGAAAAATTGTCTGAGGAAGAATGAAAAATTTCTTTGAACAGTCACTGTTGGGGTTGTAACGGTTTGAATTTCTGAATTCAGAAGAATCAGTAGAGCCGCCCTGTAAGTTCGTTATTTTATCAGCATATTGCTGGGATAGTGGGTTGTTTAGTAAGCAAGAGTAAATAAAACCGAGAAGATTTTCACGATTCAGATTAGTATATATCGTTAAGCCAACACAAAAGCAAGATTAATAAGATCACCTGTGAAAGATTCACATCAAGCACTGTCAGACCTTTTATTAATTTTTTTGGTGGTAAAAAAAAGCTTTCAAGGTATTATTAACTTGTAATGGGAGAAATTCTTCGGAAAAGCTATAGTTGCATCATACATATTATTCTTAGAAATATGAGGAGACCCTCTAGAAAGTACCAACGGAGAGCCGTAGGAAGTATATAAGAAAAAATATTAAAAATGATGATAACCCGTGAGTAGAAGCCCTGATATTGTTAATATATTTTGGAACGGTCTGAGTACTGAAATCTACAGTTCATTCCTAAAATTAGAGGATAGTTTTGAACATTTTCCTTTTCTCTGTGAACCTAAGACAGGTGTTGACGGGGGTAATAATTATCGAGTTTGATTGAAGTGAATCGAAAAGTAGATTCTGAATAAATTAAGATTCAGGCAGTTACTTTTAACTGCTCATTTATTCTCTCATTTTCAATTTACGTAAAGATCTATCTCTGTCAGTTCAATACTTGAATCTTTTGATTTGATATTGTTCCGAAGTAAGAGTTCTCCAGTAGTAATATCGTGATCAAAACGGCCTATAGCGGCGTATTAATTAATATCTTTACTGTGAACGTTTTTTTGTATTAAGTATTGGTTGTTTAAACCCGATGTATATATATTTGCCTGTTTTTTACATTAGTTCTTTGCAAATAACATATGAAAATCAATTTTTGAGTTATTACACAGTTGGTAGTGAAGTTTGTAAATATTTCTTTCAGTTTCGTTTCTACCTGTTCTTCCGAAAGTGCTCGAAAGAGCCATTGAGTCTCAAATAGTACCATTTATCAACTCGATAAATTATTTACCAGCGAAACAATCAGGTTTTCGGCCAGTTTACAGCTGTAGCTCTGCATTGACTGATGTGTCAGATGTTGTTCTGAGGGGAATGGACGAAAGTAAGGCAACGATCCTGGTACTCCTGGACTACACATAAGCGTTCGATATGTTGAATCATAGAATTCTATTCGCAATTCTAAATCATATCGGCTTTTCTGTGCGAGCTTGCGATTTGATAAAATCACTCCTAACGAACAGATTACAGCGAGTAGTGTATAAAAATGAGACATCGACGGCGATTGCTGTCACCACTGGTGTACCTCAAGGAAGTATTTTGGGTCCATTATTTTATGCGATTTATACTGCACAGTTCGTAAAGTCATTAACTTTTTGCAAGTATCATCTATACGTAGACGAAACGCAGCTATATTTTTCCTTTAACCCATCAGATACTGCAGCAGCAGAATATTCCCTCAACTATGATCTGCAAAAACTTTTTGAAATATCAAATGAACATTAATTGAAAATCAATCCAAAAAAATTCATGGCTCTACTTTTTTGTAATGATAGAATCAGAGAAGAATTGCAGGCATCTTTGAACATTAGTATAGTTAATGAGACTATTTCTTTCAAAACATCCGCTAGAAATCTGGGTTTGATAATTGACAATAAACTCAAATTCACGGAGCATGTCACGTCAAAGTTGAGAATTGGCTATGCTAATTTGAAAATGATCTACCCCCAGAGAAAATTTCTAAATCAAAGCACAAAGAAAGAACTATGTGATGCAATTGTTCTCTCACACATGAACTTCTGTGATAGCATATATGGGCCGTGTTTAGATAATAGAGATTCCGGGCGCATTCAGAAATTACAAAATTCTTGTGTAAGGTTGATATTTGGTATAAGGCGAAGACAGAGAGTGTCGCATAAAATGAAGGAAATAAGTTGGATGAATATGTATAATCGAAGACTACTTCATACAACCTGTTTCTTCTATAAAATCTTAAAATACCAAAAACCTCCCTATTTACACAAAAAAAAATCATCTTTAGAAGCCATGTTCATAATGTAAATATTCGTAGAAGAGGAATTATAACTATACCCTCCCATAAGAAAGAGATATTCAAACGTTTCTTCACATAATGCAAGGCAAATCTTCTGAATAAATTTCGGATCACTGACTTCACGAAATCGATGGCGTCATTCAAAAGAATGGTAAAAGAGAAGCTATTTCAACATTAAGATATTTAGTACTCACCTGACAGTTTTCATAATGTTCGAAATATAATAATCTCAATCTTAGTCTCAGTATATGCATTTTCCCTCTGAGCCTCAACAGCACCTGATCTCGTATCAGAAAGCTGACAATAGGCCAATTAATCTGTATATCACAAAATATATGTATTATTATACTGGTCATGTAATTGTGAATTCGGATTAATAAACGTCTTATTATTATTATTATATATCAATTTAATATAAATTTCAAGCTTGGAGCTTCGTTGTTGATTTTTTTGGTTATTTCTCCAACCCCTTTCCTGTTGAATCCGTTCAACTGGCGCCCCAGGGCTTACTTTTTTCCATCTATTTCGACTGTAAAAAAAACATATTTTCCTTACCCACGTCCAGCCCCGACAATAATCGACTAGCCTGGGCCGAACTACCTTTTGGTAAATACCAAGAAAGGTTATAAGGTGTACTGTAATAACTCACCTACCGGTCTTATAATCACCAGCCTGCAGAAATTTGATTCGATATTCAGTGGCTTCAAACTAACGAACAATCAAATACGTCGAGAAATCTAATCAAATCCGAGTTAGGGAAAAATCCCATTTCGCTCGCCAGTTCATTATATCTTATTTCCTTATTGTCTAGCTTATTTTCGTAAAACACACGATGCTTCGACTAAATTCAGTTAAGTTATGTTTTATTTGACAATTACATCGTGAGATCATGCTCAAAATCTTGGCAAATGTACGGAGGTGCTTTTCTCTAATGAATACAACGTGAAAGTAATTTTTGAAACACGGTAGTTTAACGATTCAGTATGTTGCTTTCTCGACTAGAAAAAAATTAGTTGTTTCAATAAAGAATATTTCACCAGTTGATTGAAATTAGTATTTTTTATTTCATTGGAACCTATATCTTTTGACATAGTTTAGGCACTATTACTTTCTGAATTCAACTACTAAATTCATCAAATGAAAAATATTGAAAAACCATGGAATATACTCTTGATTATGACTTTTTAACAGTTGGGCCGAAATTTTCATAGACTAACATGGGAAAAAAAGTTATATATATGTTATAGTATGATTTGTCTTTAGAATAATAATTCAGTAAATTACCTTGACTCAACCATTACGAAAAATAACAATAAACATGAATTTGCAATTTTCCACAAACCATCGTACACGGACATTATCATACATAATTCCTTCACACACCCTTACCAGCATAAAGTTGCTGCATTCAATAGTATGTTTCACAGATTATTGAGTATTCCACTATTTGATAGTGATTTCCACAAAAAGCTGAATTTGATGCTTCTAAGGTAGATATTATAAACGCCATTCCTTTCAAAAAACTACAAAAGCAAGGCATGGACCTAGTCTACCCATATTCAAGATGAACCAACCAGGAATATTGCCCGTTTTTTGATGAAAGAAGGCGTAAACATAGCTTACAGAACGAATAATAATCTAAGTAAATTTATTAAAAACAATAAAGACAAAACTTCGGTATCGGATAGATCAGAAGTATATAAGCTGGCTTGTGACTCTTGTTCAAAACTGTATATTGGCCAAACAGGAAGATCATTTTCCCAAAGAATTAAAGAGCATAGAAGTAGTTTTGTAAATAGAAAGACCAATTCCCACATTTGCAAACCACCTTTTAGCAAAAGGACATGAGTTCAATCATGAATACGATGTTTTACATTTTAAGAAGACTTTAAAACTCAATCTTCTAGAATGTTTAGAAATCAATAGATTCAGGAATACAGGTAATTTACTGAAGGATCAATTAGTATTGAATAACTCTCCGTTACTAAATATGTTTTCAAATATGGAAAATGGAACATAAGCTCAGGTAATTTGATTCATTACAAACATGGTAAAAAATCAGGCACTTGAAATTGTAGAATGAGGTGATATATATATATATATATATATATATATATATATATATATATATATATATATATATATATATATATATATATATATATATATATATATATATATATATATATATATATATATATATATATATATATATATATATATATATATATATATATATATATATATATATATATATATATATATATATATATATATATATATATATATATATATATATATATATATATATATATATATATATATATATATATATATATATATATATATATATATATAAAAACACAATAAAGTGTTTTTAGAATACGTGATTTGTCTTTAGTCTCAAAATAAACCTCCGTTTCGACGATTACCTCTACATCGGCACTAAATTTCTCTCCAGCTAGCATTCATTTGAAGTCTGAAAACAGGAAGAAGTCGCTGGGGTCCAGATCTGGAGAATACGGTAGATGCCGAAGCTTACCAGCCGATTGTTGCGTCTTTGGAGTCGGTTCACGACGTGCAGTCCACTCAGATGACGATGGTTTTGATTCTGGTGAGCCATGTTTCAGTCATTGTCACATATCGACGCATGAATTCAGGTTTATCAGGGTGGAACAGCTTCAAACACTGCTCAGAATTATCAATTCATTGCAGTTTTTGGTCGGTTGTGAGCTTGTGCGACACTTACTTCGAACAGAGCTTTTGAATACCTAAATATTCATGCACGATATGTCCAACACATACCTTTGATATCTTTAGAGCCTCAGATATCTCGATCAATTTTATTTTGCGGTCATCTAAAATCATTTATCATACGTATTCAATACTAGTCACCATCACATCGGGTTTTTCAAAATTTTTTGAACACTCATATCTTGATAGACTTTTGGATTTCTTAAATAGGCTCAACCTCTTGACAGATCATCAACACGGTTTTCGAGTACATAGATCTACCAATACTGCAGTCATTTTTTTTTCGATACACTGTTTGAATATTTCAAGGCAGGCGAGTGTCCTGTTGGGCTTTTTTGAGAACTCAGCAGGGCATTCGACTGCGTCAATCATAATGCTTTGTTGACAAAGTTACACTCATATGACATTCGTGTCGTAGCACATTCCTGGATTTCATCATTTTTAGAAAATAGGCAACAATATGTTACAATTAGTAACCACAGTACAAGTACTTATGATAAATGTAATTCAAGTTTGTTAAATATTTCAATGAGTGTTCCGCAAGGATCGGTATTAGGGCCCATATTGTTCCTTTTATATACAAATGATTCGGAATCACATATTAGGAATACTTCTTTAACAATGTATGCCGACGATACGTCTTTAATAGTATCTGACATGGATGGCAAACTCACTTCTACACAAATGCGGAGCTAATTCTCTCTATCTCAATGCTAACAAAACGCAATTGATTAGATTTCACAATCGACAAAAAAACTGCGTGCCTATTCAATTTCAAATTAAGAACATGTCAATTTTGGGAAAAGAAGAGACAAATTTTTTGGGAACTACCATTGATGCATGTTTGACATGGAAACAACACTGTTCGAATTTAACGAGTAAAATCAAATCATTAGGTTATCTCTTCAGAAACCTAACAGATATCTTGACAGATCAGCAACTTTTGGCACTATACCATGTTCAAGGAGCTTCCAGACTGAGACATGGCATATGTATGTGGGGTAACTCGACTTCGATATCAAATGTATTCGTTGCGCAGAAGTATATTTTGAGAATAATGGCCAAAGTCTCCAAAAGGGCCTCTTGCAGAAGTTTATTTAGACAATTTAACATTTCAACTCTTGTCAGCATGTATATATTCGAATTGTCAATTTTTGTCTTCAAAAACAAACATAAATTTATTACCAATGAAATCATACATAGTAGGAATACTCGTCAAAAATATAACTTCCACATACCGTATTGTAAATATAAGGTTACTTCTAATTCACCTTATGTGATGGGTCCAAATATCTTTGATAAGTTATTGAGTTAAGGAGTTCGATAAAATTAATGAATTCACCCGAAATCTGAAGAAGTATTTAATTGATAGTTGTTTTTATAACCTAGACGAATTTTTTATATCATAAAATAGTTTTCTTTTGTATTGTATTTTATATTATGTGTTAATTTTAGAGAGTTTTTATATTGATACAGACACTGCGTTTTTCATGTGTTCTTCATTGCTGGACAAATCCTATACATACTTATATGTCAAACGGATAATCAATAAATAAATAAAATAAATAGAAGAGCCATGTGTTTTAGCTTACGAACTTTTCAGTCCATCTAATATTTTCGCCCTCATCTAGTTCAAACAGTTAATAACGAAAATAACGCACAAAATACCTGCCAATTCGATAATGAACGCTCATGATGAAAATGAAGAAGAGTGAGACGCTCCGACCCGTTTCAATCTGTAAATTCGTGGTTGGTTCAACAATGGATCACAACAATTTCTGCATGTACATTCCGAATGGCATCGATATTGTTCTATTTTAGGCGAAAAACACGAAACAGGCACGATCAATTCGGGAATAATTCACAATTTACCATACACTGTAGTTATTTATGTATAACATAAAATGTAAATTACAAACCTTATAGGCCATAAATCAGTATGATTAGCAAATGAACAAGGAGAACGTTCAACTGTGCTGTTTTGGGTGGAAAGCATTGCTAACGGGCATCACATGGGACCAAAAACCCGGTTTCTCATTATTTTCTAAACCGCCCCGGTCGGTAATTTATCTAGTTGGTCCGCTGAAAAAACAAATTTCCGGGCGTGAACGCCAAATAGGAGTCTTAGAGTAGGTATCAGAACGTTGAAGAATAATCGTTGTTTGAGAAAATGAGATTTGAATGGACCATATCGTTTGAAGCACATCCATTTTTTATATGTTGACTATTCTGTGTATTTGTCATTAGTTCAAGTTGTTATACAGTGCATTTCAGTTAAAACCAGTCACTCCGAAAGAGTCATTTGATATTGACACTGAAAAAATCGTGAAACAATTTAATATAAGGAGACATATTTTTGTGTGGAAATCAACTTTTTGTCAGCCACCTCCTTCCCAAAACCTATATCAAAGATTTCAAAGGTTTCAATAGTCCAGTGACACCTCATTTGAAAGCTGTTTTGAGTCTTTGTATAACCCTGTACCTGTAATCCAAAGTCTAAGGTTAGGTTAGCTTAGGTATAAAGTGAGTGGGTCTATTCGACCCTCCACCGCAACCCGCAAGGATTTATTGTGCTCACACCTCTTCACATAAGGCCAAATAAACCCAGCTTCTTAACGAATCCGATTAGTTTGTATAGTGAGTGGTCTTTCAAGTCAAGTCAGAACGGCTCTGCCGTAGTCCAATAACTATTTGGTATCGAACTTCAAAGTTTGTTTGGGAAAGCCTAAAGCAATGCCAATGACAGGTTCTGGTCCGATAAAGCTGCTTGCAATACCCTACTTTGCAAGGGAGTCAGCAGATTCATTGCCTTCCAGACCACCTGGAAACCCTGTACCCATAAAAAAAATCAGTAGAGTCAAACTGGTGGATCTGAGAGTCCATTCCGTAGAACCTCTCTTTCCAATCAATCGATTTGGAACATTATTTTCGAAGAACTGTGGTAACTACGTTCTGAGAAGAGTTTTGATAAAGATATCAACACATTAACTAGGTGACTAGGACCATATTGTGTACAGCTTGGCAAATCTAGCTGTGCCTCTGTGATGCGCGAACGATAAAGAGAGATGATAACTGTCCTCTACTAACTTTTGTCCTCTACTAACTTCTATCAGGAAGTACAATCGAGAAAATAATTTTGTCTAAATAAATATGGCAAGTGTTGACAAGTATAAATATACCAGTAGGAAATGGGAACCTCAATACTCACTTTTGTGCAGAAGGAAAGTAATTGAAAAATAATGAGTGGCAACAGTCGGTAGCCAAGCGGTTCGGCGTGGGTGCTTTGTTCACTCACTCGAATTGACTGCCGTGTTGGTCGGTGATTCAAGCCCTAGTCTGAACGATCGATCTTCACTTGCTATCGTCCAACCCGTGTTAGGAATCACACGTTGAAAGGTAAGACCTCGTTAATCTTTAGCTCGCACAAGTTTCGACTTCTGAGGGTTGTCGATCGTAGGGGTGCGACAGATGGTTAACGGAAAAATAGATTTTGAACAGATTTTAAACAGAAATAATAGATAAATTTGTCAAGAGAAACTTCCAACCGATATAAGTGACGGATATTTGAATACGTAGTTATTAGAAAGGACTTTAGTGAAATGGATAAAAACAATTTTGTCTAATTTCCACTAGTTATTTTATTTTTACGACCGGTTTCGGGTTTTACCCCATTATCAAGTATAGTTTTATACCTGATATTATTATTAGGTATATACACATATACAATTCATATGAAATTTCCGAAGATTGGTTGCCTACAGATTATAATATTATTTTTCTCCTACTGCTGATACACAATTTTCGTCAGAAAGATTACCGGATAGATTACCATCTTCATCCTCTGAAACGTCATACCCATATTCCTGTTCTGATACAGTGTCGCTATCCCGATCTTGCGAAATGATAATCAGATTATACACGATTATACCTAACATGGCTTCGTTAAACATGAAATCGTCTTCAAATTCCTTTGTTCGTTCACGAAATTTACATTGTTCGGAAAAACTGTCGTAATATTGTATGACCTCTTCGGAATTGAAGTCACATTTACATTTGCCACGTAATATTTCGAGTCCAGTCCATACCAACTCAATTGGATTCAAATTTGGTTGATATGGCGGTAACCGTACGTTTGCTGCTAGAAAGAGCAGATCCATTCCATACCGCTTGAATTTTGGCTCGTAGTTATTCAAGGGTACGTACAATTCAGGTTTCAGCAAGTTTTTTCCAAATGGAATATTCTACTCTGATAACCATGATTGCATATCGACTTTCTTCTTCGATGTCGTTGGCATTTTGTCGATTTGTTTAATGGCGAATTAGGGATCAACTGTTCCGACATCCATTCCTTATATTTCTCAAAATTCATCTCGTTGTGATAATCACCTGTATTACAATTTGATATCCATCTAATGTAAGCATTGGGCACAAACCTATTTACCAACATTTACTAACAGGTTTTTTCAGACTTTCAGACATGGTATTGTCAAATATGGAAAATATTCATGATATAATTCAAATTGATTGAAGCAAATACATGAATTGAAATATGTTTCAACCTATACTTCAATATTCTAAAACAAAAACACTCAGTGTCCACATTTCCATCTCTTGAAATTCCAAGTTGATAGACATTAAAATTGATACGATAACAGGATATAGAAATATAAAGCCATCTCCAAATACGCAACGTTGCACGGATGCGTATTAAGCATTTTACCTAAATACGGTGACCCGAGCAAAGTAGCCACCTCGGCATATGAATCTTTATAAATATTGGAGTAAAGATCATAAGGAGGAAATATTGAGTATTCAGTACCTATTCACTGATCACTCTTCAGAAACGGTTACAGAGCATTTGCAGCAGTATAATGTAAGTTTCTGGTGATTCCTTTATATATTTTATCAACTATTTAATGTTAATTCATTCCTGAGCGAATTTATTTTTCTCGTTTTTTCATAATAAATATTTTATTAAGTTTTTAAATGAGGTGCGTATGTGTAGCTTGAATATATACAGTAGTAGTAATAAGCTCACATGGTAGAATAACTTTCAATTTGGGCTGATATATTTTGACTAGAGTGTAAAAGTTTCTTGACTTGGTTCTTAACTTGACCAATAGGTTTATAATAAATGTCGAGATTTTCACAGAGTTGATTGTAAAGTTTGCTCATTGCAACAACTGGTGACTTCAGTAATATGTTTGTTCTACAATTTGGTAGATAAAAAGTCAGTTCATTTCTAGAATTGATTCGTGGAGCATGAAAGTTGAAGTGGGAGAGTAGTTCGGGACAGTCAATCAGATTATTCACTAGTTTATAAATGAAAATTATAGAGTAGTAGGTTCTTCGGTTTTGAAGGGATAATAGATTAAATTTATTCAGTAGTATTCTGTTGTCGATGCCTTGTTCAGGGTAAACTCCTTCTAGTTTGTAAGTAATATATTTCATGAAGCCTCTTTGTATAGACTCGATTTTGTTTATGTGGACATTGTATATGGGTGATCATAGGCATATTCAGGCATATTCCAGCCGAGATTTGACGTATGCAATGAAAAGAGTTAAAAAAACTGTCTCTGTTACGCAAGTTCTTACAGTTACGATAAATGAGCCGTAGCATCCGTTTGGCTGAGCATGTTATTGAGTCATAATGGAAGGAGAAACTCAGTTTAGGGTCAAATGTGACACCAAGATCCCTTTGATGAGTGCTTATTTGAAGAGGTGTGCTATTTATGCAGTAATCATGAGAAATAACATTATGTTCAAGGGTGTATTTTAAGTATTTACATTTGTTTGTATTGAGGGGAAGATTATTTTCGGTACACCAATTGTACAAAAAGTCAAGGTATTTTAGTAAGATCAAGCAGTCCTCCTGTGATGTAATGGGCCGAAAGATTTTCAAATCATCTGCAAAGAGTAAGAAATTGCTAGATAGATTATTTCCTATGTCGTTAATGAAGAGTGAGAATGAAAGAGGTGCTAAATTGCTTCCTTGAGGGGCACCACTGTTTGCAATAAATTGTTTCATCAATATAGGTATTAGGTCGACATAATTCTTTATAGGTCCACATTTTTTTCAACAATTACATACTTAGTAGTCGAATAGGATGGCGTTTCGCAAAGACATCACAATTTTGCAATTTTTGATACTTTTCTTTTCATTTCACGTCGGAAATGTGTTTTTCTCACCATTATCAATTTCTGATTTGATTTTTCGTCCAGTTCTCATTCTTGTTTGGAATTTAAGGCATCAGGATTGTTCCTGTTTAGGTGTGTAGAGTTGATTTTCACGTAGAAATGTGTCAATATGAACTGACTTACTCAAGGGGGGTAACTCGTTCCAACTGAAATTCAGTGTATATTGAAACAGCCATCACATGGGACTCGGTTTCTCATTATTTTACCAACTGACCCCAGTCGGTGATTTATCCAGTTGGTTCGCTGAAAACCCTAATTTCCGGGCGTAAACGCTAAATAGGATTCTTAGAGTGAGCAAGAGAACGAAAAAAAGTCATCATCGTTTGAGAAAATGAGATTTAAATTGTTCTTTGAAAAGTAGACGATGGGTATTGAAGAGAATGCGAAAAATTCTCAATGAGACGCACAGAACATGTCTGTTTGAGATTGATTACCTACGAACAACTGGAAATCTTGGAAAAAAGTTTTAAGCCTTGCAGCTGCCGGATAAAGTAATATCATTTCTGGAGTGAAGTTGCGAGTAACAAACTAAGATGGACAATTTGGCAAATAATTCCCCCACTGCATAAACATGATGGAAAAGTTGAAAGCTAGTCAGCTTGTACATAGTTTCACGGCGATTCAGTGCGACTTGTTTGAGCCATGCTCATTTTGAGATATTTGAACTTCTGGAGTTTATCTTATCAATTTTGCTGTATTAGTCGAGTTGGTGACTCCGATGGCGTAGTTGGTAAATGCTGTCCTGATTTTTTTTTTCAACTCAGTATAATATTATGGATACTCCGACCTGTTTTACTTGATGCAAATTAATAACACTATTAATGATAATGGAATTTTCACAATAAATTTCGTTTAGGAAGCGTTCGCTACACGGTAGCTTCATTAGTTGCTCGTACATCAAACTGTTCTACAATGTCTTTCAACTAACAGTGAGTAGTTGAAAAACTTGATTAGGTAAATTATTGATTCACGTAAAACAAGTAAATTTCTAAAAAATAATTACAATACTTGTCAATTCTATATGACACACTGACTCAGACACATATAACATACAGCATGAAGGTTTGAGGTGGTATCGCAGACATCTACTTGAAACAACTAGAGACATCACAAATGGATCTTAAAGATCATACTCCGCAAAAACTATAGATACCCAACGGAAACATTATATTGTATTATATTGTATATTTGGTGAATTGTATTACTTCTAGGAATACAGGCAGTTTGTGAACTTTCGTGTTCATATCGAAATGTTAATTTTTTCTGTGAGATGAATCAATTGAAAAAAACATTCTGATTGAAAATACATATGTATAAATAAAAAGTTACATCAGAAAGTCATACATAGGAATATACTATATTTCCATTAAGAAATCCTTCAATCGTCTCTTGAATATATCTTTAATTTGAATTGAAGGGGTTATATTTTTAGGAGTGACTAATTTTTTGGGAAAGAAAGTTTTTGGCTTTCTACTACTCCATCTGATACAAAAAAAGGGGATGAGAGGATCTTCCAAAGAAAGGAAGGAAGTAATCAATTTGAAACTCTATACATGAATGTGTAGATCATGCAAAGAAGTAACTTTCAGACACAAACTGAAAGAAAGTCCTCCTGAAACAGCAACTTTCATATAAACATTGAATTGAATTACACGAAAGAAAATAATTCTTTCGAAACAAATACTTCAATATGAACACTGAATTATACAGAAGATACTTTTCTCTACTCAGTTTGTATTTCAAACATTTGTTGTGGAATAAGAATCAGATATCATTCACATGAGTTCTACTTTGAATGAATGGTAATAAATTGTACTCACATAGAACACTGTCACCCTCACTGGTATACACCGATGTTTCGCCTTAAGACACTTGCCCTAAGGCTCTTCAGTACCAAATTGGATAGCATTATAGAAAATACACACACTTCATTCATGAATTACGATTTTGAATGTCACGGAATAAGCTTGATCTGCTTATGTCATTGATGACATCGTAATGACATAAGTTACTTCTTTGCATGATCTACACATTCATGTATAGTGTTTCAAATTGATTACTTTCTTCCTTTCTTTGGAAGATCCTCCCAAAAACTTTCTTTCCCAAAAAATCTTCAATTTCTTGTGGGATGTCATTGAAACAATCTACTCCTTTATGAAATAAATAATTATGTGTACTATTTTTTTAAATATTTCTCAACTTTTATATTGCTTCTGTTTCTAGTATTATGCCCATGTATTTCAGCCACATCAGTTAATTTATTCTGTAGATATAAAGGTGAATATCCAATTTTGATTTTAAAAATAAAAATTAGTGTTTGGTACTCAAAGAGTGTCTTCAGTGGTAGCCATTGACGGGTTTGCAACATATTTGCTATGGGTGTTATCCTCGAATATTGTAAGATTATTCGCATAACACGATTCTGCATCTTTTGTAGTCTGTTTATTTCATTTTGATTAAGAAAGAACAGAATGGTAGAACAATAATTTAAATGTGGAAGGATTATGGAGTTGTAGACTAATAATTTAGACCACTAGCTCATATATGGGGAACATCTTCTCAAACAGTTAATTTTGTAAGCTATTGTTTTGATATCTTGATTAGCATGTTCCTCGAATGTCAAGTAACTGTCAAAATTTACACCCAAGTACACGAATTTGTTTACCTTCTATATATGACTGTCATTCAATCGTAGAAGTAGGTTTTCATTATTATGATCTCTATATTTCCCTAATAACATACATTTTGTTTTATTTACGTTCACCTTCTGCAGATTTGCAGAGCAATATCTATATACCCTTTCAAGACTAGCAATTATAGTATCAACACACTCATGTACATCTTTACTACTAAAGGACAGTAGGATATCGTCGGCAAATAAGTGAATTTTACATTCTTCTGTCACCAATATGTGACACCAATAGCTAAATATCCCGTATAACACTTCCACCACCAACAAATTCTTAAGAACATTTTGAGTTTATGAACTTGGCATAGTCTGAGCCTGGAATATGTCGAAAAACAGATGTTTCGAATAAATCTAATCCAGATTTCATAAACCACGTCAAGGAATCCACACATAATATATGAACTAGTCCTCTGGATATGACCGTTGATATGGCCAACAACAATTTAGACACTACTACTGAACGTTTCCATCTGCTATTGCGACTTACATCTTCAGTGGTATACTTCTAGGTAGTTTCAAAAGTGTTGTCCGTTTTGATGTCATAGGGGATAGGTGAAAGCACTCGAATGACATATAAATAGTCAAATCTCCGAGGAATAAGTCCAGTTATCACCCGAAGATGATTGAGGACACTAACAATCTGAACGTCGTGAAGTAACTTGTCTTGGAATCTTTTAATTTTCATTTCTTGTTGATAATTTTTAATTTTCATCTCATGTTAATAGTTCCATTTTTTGATTTTTCGATTGATGCATATATTTTATTTCATTGTAATTTCAGTTTTTTTCGCTCAATATATTTGTTATTTTTCAGCTAATCTTTTTAATATTTCATAGATTCTCTCAGGGATTTTAAATCAATTTATATCATATCAGACAATGGAGTCCGAACCAACGAAACGAATTGTATTACTTGGATTTTCATCGAGTATAGGCCAATTTTAATAATAATAATATGTTTATTATCGCATACACTGATATACATTACATAGAGTGCTATCGAAAATAAACAAGATAATAACAGAAGCTATAGAAATCTATAGCAATGTATCCTGATAAGGATACATTGTAATTAACTGTATAAATACTTAATCTAACATTGAAAAATAATGAATGATCAATTAATCAATAACCTTATTAACAGAGACAGTAGTTTCAGACAGAATACATAGTTATTTCCGTCTGCTCAACAACTGTTTAAGTTAAATTGCTGTTTGAAATAGTTTGATTAATAAAATCAGAAAAAAAAGCTCTTTCGATATTCAGAATGAATTTCTTTACTTATCTCTTGAACATGTGAGAACTGTTGATATTTTTAATTTTTTCTGGTAATATTTGGCATAAGCGTGGTCCGAGATATGTTGCATTTCTTTGTCCTATGGTTTTGCCACATCGTGGTGCATTTAAATTGTTTTCCTTTTTCCTACTATTGTAGAAGTGGATTATTGGTTCTATTTTGATGTTTCCTTTTTTACATTACTGAGTATGCTCATACAAAAAAGTTGTCGAATATCACATACACTCGCTTCTTTAAATAAGGCAGCAGTTGTTGAGTTTTTTTTTCTATTAAATATAATCTTCAGTATCCATTTTTGTATTTCTGATTATTTCTTTCATCTGTAGGTGCCATCGAACATGTCTATCTAAATGAATACCTAGATATTTTATTGACTCGCCTTCAGGTATGTGATTATTGTTTCCTATATTTAGGGGTCCCATATTGGGTAATATATTGTATCACAATCTCTCCCAATTCAACATAAAAAACCTCACATTTGAAACCCTGTGGGACTTCTATCTTGGGAAAGCGTCGAAAGCACATTTCATTCATTTCTGCTCTATATACTCCCACCAAAACTCTCGAGTAGCACTTCAAAGGCGTGATTCGTTCCTAACGACTCATTTACCGATTCCAGGGACCGAAGAGAGAAAGCGGAAATCAAAACAAAAACCGATTAAATCGTTCCTGGACGTCCCTTATTTATCTTGACGACTGTAAAAATAGTCGGCTTTGGGTTTTATGCAATTTTCGTTGAAAAAATAAACGAGCGTCATCTGCTGGAACGCAATGTGTTTACAGAGTAATCAATAACTGTTTGTCCATCAAAAATAGATGATCGAAAACTCGATTAAAAGGAATTGAATAAATGATGACAATGTTCTGGATTTACCATTTCGCAAATATAAAATGTTTCAATTTCCCTGGGAACACATTTTTCCCTAGTGAACCTATTAGGACCTGAAATGGTGATTTGAATTATTCGAATTGTCATCTGTCGACGCTGTCCTAAATTTAAACCAATCATATATACTAACACATTAAAATGATATAAAAATATATGATCACCAAGGAACAGATGTGACCAATAACTATGATTTATGAGTGAAGACTTAGAAAAATGTTTGTTGAGATTGAAATACTAGAATTTTTAACAATACAGGGTGTTAATTGAGTATGTACTATAAATTTAACACACGACTCTTCAGGTAATTTTAAACCAAAATGTTCATATAAACATGGGTCCGCGAATCCTTCGTTCTCAAGATACAGGGTGTTAGAATTGAAATATAAAAAAAAGTTAATCGTTAATATCTTAAATATTCTTTACCTAACCTTTACCTTTATAACATTAAGGAGCTAATTTAGCCCGAACGTGGCGTCTCGAGCGGGATTTTAACGAATATTTTTGATTTAAAAATGTACGCCACCGACGTTTGTGCAATTTTTATTATTTCTTTGGATTGAGCAAATAGAAATACAACTTTTTTGTCTTTTATTTCACAAGGAATAATATGGGAAATTAAATGTTTCTTTTGGAAATTATTATTTTTACAATTTTCCATTACTAATTGTGTAGCAATAACAGCAAATATTAAATAACATTTAACATCTAAACTAACGAATTGCACTAAATTAAGTGTTGGAAATGGCCTCCTTCGGCTTCAATACAACCGTCTAGCCGCCGCATCATTGAATTTCGCACTCTTCTGAAAATACCATTAATAATAATCAAGGGTTGCCTTGGAAAACGATTGCAGCATTTAATAAACAACTTGACAGTTGTTGTCAACTTTACAAGCTTTTAATTTATAATTGTTATAAAAACTGTGTTTAGTGGTTATTTTTCGAACCATTTTTGTAAAACATGGTTCAATTTACAAATAGTGGAATGGCAGATATGCATTTCTGTTATGGAATGGCTCACGGAAACTCGAATGCTGCAAGACGCATTTACCATGAAAGATTTCCTCAGCGTGTAGTGCCTAATAGAAGAACTTTCGTACGTCTCCATGCACGACTTTCTGAAACAGGCAGCTTTAAAAGATCGACGGTTGTCATTGGGAGGCCTCAACGGTACGAACAGTTCAAATTGAAGAAGCTGTTTTAAATGAGATTGAAGTGAATCCCCATACCAGTACTCGGAAAATAGCTGAAGAACTGAATATTACCCATGTCACAGTGTGGCAGATTTTAAGAGCCCAGCAGCTATATCCCTATCACATGCAACGTGTGCAAGCTCCATTGCCCAGAGATTTGCCTGTAAGACTAGTTTTTTCTAATTGGTTATGCGGTAGAATAAGAAGAAATCCAGGTTTCCTAAGTCAAATATTGTTTACAGATGAAGCTTGTTTTTCTCGCAATTCAATTATTAACTTCCACAACAATCACATCTGGGCCGAAAACAATCCACACACTTTGATAGAAAATAATTTTTAAGAACAGTTTTCTTTCAATATTCGGGTTGGAATTGTCGGTGACCATCTCATTGGGCCTCACTTCCTTTCACCTAGACTTAATGGAAGAGAATACCGAAGGTTTCTATAATTTGTTTTACCTGGACTTTTAGAAGAAATTCCAGTCATGGAAAGATTCCGTATGTGGTACATGCACGATGGTGCTCCACAGCACTTTAGTGTAGTGGCACGGAAATTTTTGGATGAATATTACTATAATCGCTGGATTGGATGAGCAGGCCCACATCCATGGCCACCTCGCTCGCCCGAAATTAATCCCTCAGATTATTTTCTCTGGGGACACCTTGAAGCGTTGGTATACAAAACTGCTATTCAAAGTGAAGAGGATTTACGGAATAAAATCATTAATTCATGTGACATAATAAAAAATACGCCAGGTATTTTCAGAAGAGTGCGAAATTCAATGATGCGGCGGCTAGACGGTTGTATTGAAGCCAAAAGAGGCCATTTCCAACACTTAATTTCAGTGCAATTCGTTAGTCTAGATGTTAATGTTATTTAATATTTGTTGTTATTGTTACATAATTAGTAATGAAAAATTGTAAAAATAATAATTTCCAAAAGAAACATTTCATTCCCCATATTATTCCTTGTGAGGTCCAGGGATATGCAATTAGGTCAACTTTTTTTTCTTAAAAACTAAGCAAGATACGAAAAAAATTCAAGAAACAAAAAAGCTGTTTTTCTAATTGCTTAATCCAAAGAAATAAGAAAAATTGCACAAAAGTCGGTGGCCCGCTCGAGACGCCACGTTCGGGCTACATCAGCTCCTCAATATTATAAATACCATTGCCAAATTACAACAAAATTAGGTTAAGGATATTCAAGATATTTAAGAATATTTTTTTTTAATTCAACACCCTGTATCTTGAGAACGAAAGATTTGCGGACCCATGATTATACGATTATATGAATAAAGTCATTATTATTATTATTATTATTATTTCGTCTTAAAATTTCAAATGATTGGTTCCCAGTGTTTGATTTGAAAAAAGTTTCCAGAATGGGGTCCATTCCAGAAGCAGTAGAAATTTCAAAATTATTGCAATATATTCGAAACTTATTTCAGGTTAAGGTATTGATAATAAGAAAGTAAACAAAACCATACCAATGTTCTTTTTAGATGATATCCTTTAAAAAACTGTGAATAATTTCTGTGGCAACGTTAGTTTAAAACGCCTTGTCAACTTGTTTTGTATGTTACAACATTAGTTGTTAGTAGTTTAATTTGAGTTTGAAGTTCGTTAACTTCAAGTCTGACAAATGGTTAGAATAACGAAAATGCATAAAATAACAGTTTTATAAATGATTGGTTCCCAGTGTTTCATTTGAAAAAAGTTTCTAGATTGGGGTCCATTCCAGAAGCAGTAGAAATTTCAAGACATGAAAAAGGTTAGGAAAGGGACTTTGATTACATTGGCAGAAGTTAATAATTTTTTCTCCATGATACTGCTTCGCTTATAAATTACGAATTATCATAGAATGAATGGGAGATCTCTGGAAAGACAACAAATATGTTCCGGCAGCAAAGTAAAAAGATACTGAAGAAAATTTGCAATACTTGGATAACTTTTACTACTTCCCAAATCTAAATTGGGATACCAAATACTGACTGAAGGAATGCATTACAACTATTACAGTCCGAATGGATATCATTTACAGGAGTCTGGGAAAGTTCAGTGATATATGTAACGGTGAAAAGTTCATATCATCATTCTCACACAATTTATACGTGAAATAAATACCTACGTTCCCCTAATTGTGGCTGTAAATGAATTTCCGCAATGGTGTTGTCCGTATCTATAAATCAGTTGCATTATTGATGAAACCACTAATGTAATCAATATTGTATTTATGCATTGTGGCTTTATATTACTGTGAAATATGTCGGTATCCCAACCCTATGTAGGTTTGTATGTGGTTAAATAATTTTGAACGCCAAAAACATTTCATTCAAGCGATATAAAAACAAATCCATTGTTTCATCAGTTAGAGTACAAATCCATTGATTCATGCTCACAAAGTATCAAGCAAAAACTATAATAAATAAAAGAGACAGGGTACCATTGAATTGAAGAATTTTCTGAGTAACGGCATAGAATTTCTTCATCTTCTATAGCTTGTCATTCGAATTTCAAACATCCAAAGGAGAGGAGAAAATGGGGGTTCACGCAATACTGAAAATCTATAAAAAGTATGTGTACATGACTTGTTTATTTTGTGGTAATTCATGATCACTTTGATGAAATGAATAAAATACTTTCGTCTAATCACCACTAGTTAATTTTATTCATACGACCGGTTTCCGATTTAACCCCATAATCATATATATATATATATATATATATATATATATATATATATATATATATATATATATATATATATAAATATATATATATATATATATATATATATATATAAATATATATATATATATATATATATATATATATATATATATAAATGGATGTTTGTTGGTTGGTTGGTAAGTGATAAACTTCTACATCGCTCAACCGATCGAGATGAAACTTGACACATATGAGTAATTTTTCATAGAGAAGGTTTTTAGACTATCAATTTTTCTGTAACTCGCCACTAGATAGCGCTTTAGAACAATTTTTTGAAAGCACTGTTCTATAACGCTGCGCACGCCCAAGTTCGTTGATTCTGATTCTGTCAAGGCATTGGAACAGCAGCGATACAGCAGCATGGTACTAATTAGTGCTACAACTACCAAATTCTACGCGGGCGAAGTCGCGGGTAACAACTAGTACTTGTATAAAGTTCTCCATTATAATTTTTATATTTTTCAGATTGTGGAAGGTAGAAAATACACAAAAAAGGAAGATGAAAACCTTCATTTCTATAATGTTTACCGCAGTCGTAGACGAAACGTCAGACATAAAAACCTGCAGACCACGGTCAACAAACAATTATATCTAGCCGCAAAAATTAACACAATTTTTGAATATTTTCTATTGAGTGAAACGGCCAAATGCAGTACCTTGTTCCGGTTCATCCATATACTTGGTGTTAATTCAAACACATAACAGAACGCAGAACAAAGCGAGCCTCATATATTTCTACTGTACACAGGCATAGTGGGTTGTTTGCCATGCTAATGTCATCGTGTTTGAATTACACCCTATTCACAAAGATATAGTTAGAATCGACTATAAAGTGGGTTGGATTTCACTGCTGGGAAACATGTAACAAGCTATAAATTCTGGTCGTGAAAGACGTATTCTCAATCCAATAATGAACTAGCGGGAGTACATGTGAATGATCGACTGAAATGTTGCATATAGATCAGTCCGTATCAAATCAACTCACCTACCAATTCTTACTGAACTTGTAAGATTCTGTGAACGGGATTATTATTATTATATTGGGGTGGAATGATGGAAGTGACTTTCATATATTCAAGTCACTTTCATACATTCAGTGACTTTCAAACATTCAAGTCACTTTTGATACATTTTTCTATACCCAACTTTATGTAATACGAGGCAATAACTCAACTCAAAATTCAGAAGAACAATTTATTATATATCAAATTACACACTTCCCTGAAAAAACAATACATCAACACCTCAGATTTGTTTTTTTTTATATTCACTCACTTTTAGGTTAGAGCTATTTCAAATTTATGAAAAGCATCTGAACCTGACCTACAGTCATTTAATCAGATTGCAATTGTAGTTTTGGCTTACTACTTTTCCATATTTATTAAAAAAAGTTAGAACCTTCCAAAGGAAGGAAAAAAACAATTAGTTTCAGAATTAACTCTTTAGAAAGATGTGTAGATCATGCGAAAAAGTAACTTTCAGACACAAACTGAAAGACAAATACCTTTCGAAAATACCTTTTTAATTTCTTTAAACTATATTTTTTACTTTTTAGTTTCATATGCTATAAAATCGTGTCTTTTAGTTTTTCAAACTATATTTATTTAGGTGTACATTTTACGATAACGTTTTCATTGTTGAAATCCATATTCTGGTTAGCTTTCAAATAATCGAATTAGATTTTAAAATGTATCTTTATTTTCGTTCAAAACTTTTTTCTATACTAAATCACGGGTAATTGGAAATATTCAAATATCTAAATATTTCATCAGTCAAAATCCATTTTTTATTCTGATTTTCTTTTGAACAACCTGTCAAGGAAGTTACTTACAGCGCCATCTGCCCGCAAATAGATCAAGCATTCATGTCGATAGTTATGTACAGCGTCATCTGTCCGCAAATAGATCAAGCATTCATGTCGATAGTTACGTACAGCGCCATCTGCCCGCGAATAGATCATGCAATAATGTGGATAATTATGTCAATACAGATCCCAAGCTTGAGAGTTACAAGCAAACAAACATACATACATACAGGTGAAGCTAATATAAAGCTTGTAAAAAGCGTCTATTAACGCTTTCTCCTATCCAATCAGTACTCCAAACAATTTTTATGGAATTGAATCAGATATCATTCACAGGATTCCTACACAATATGGTAAATGAAAAAAATATACCTTTTCCAATTAACATTTCAATGAAAACTTTTCTCTTAAGAATCGACAGCGGTATAAAATACAAAACATAAATATGCTTTGAAATACTGTTTTCTATACATATTTTTCAGAATCCCCACTCTCCACAATCTGAAAAAATCAAATTGTAATGAAGAACTTCAAACAGCAGTAGGAAAACTATCGGTAGCCAGGCGGTTCGATGTGGGTGCTTTGTTCACCCAGTCAATCGGCCGATTTGTGAGTCGATGGTTCAAGCCCCAGGCTGAACGCTCGATTTTCACTTGCTATCGTCCAACTGGTGTTGGGAATCACACGTTAAATGGTAAGACCTCGTTAGTCTTCAGCTCGCACAAGTTACGACTTCTGAGGCTTGTCGTTCGTAGGGGTTAAAGGACAGCTGGTTAAAGGAAAAAACATATTTTCATTTTTTATCCTCCATTTCACCCCGTATAGTTACAATGTGACTTCAATGTATTTCCGCAAAGAAAAATATGTTATTGTTATTATATTGTGACATTATAGTTTTGTCTACAAAAAGACTTGAAAATTTGAGAGTACCTAACGTAATGGAGGAAAAATCTTCTCGAAATCTGCCCTCAAAACTGAAAGAATTAACTAGCAGTGTTGAAATGATAAATAAGTCAATATGTTCCCCATTCTGTCAATCTGTTTTTCCGTTAACCAGCTGTCACCAGCTGGTGAACGACAACCCTCAGAAGTTAAAACTCTTACGAGCTAAGGACTAACGAACTGACCTGGAACGAACACTTGGACAGGATAAAGAGGAAAGCGGAGGTAGCACTGATGCTCGCCAGACGCACCTATGGAAAAACATGGGGGCTAAAACCAGACATGGTACATTGGCTATACATGATGGTGGTTAAACCCATGATAACATACGCATCTCTGGTCTGGTAGCCAAAGATGAAGCAGGCGACCGCCATCAACAAACTAGGCAAGGTGCAAAGAATGACGCAAGCAATGAGAACTACCCCAACAGCTGCATTGGAGACACTCCTGAATCTACCTCCTTTACACTTTGTGATAATGGGGGAGGCCAGGATGGGTCATATTGAATATGTGCACGGACCACATGACACCGAAGTACACCTTTAACACAAACTTCATGGCCAAAATCATAAGCCGTGAAGAGTGAAAGACCATTAGTCATCCCGAAAACATGTTTGGAAAAAACACCTGGTATACAGATGGATCGAAGACCAAACATGCAACGGGAGCTGAAATATACCGAGCGGATAGAAATCTAAACTACAGCTATCCGCTAGGACTATACATATCCGTTCAGGCGGAAATGTATGCTATCTTGCAGTGTGTAAGGCTTATTAAATTGAGACCTCAAAGAAATGAGCGGATCAATATTTTTAGACAGCAAGAGCACACTAGGGGCTCTGACAAACCCGAAGGTGACATCAAAACTGGTCTGGGAATGCATGAAGAACTGAATGAACTTGCAAAAAGGAACATATTAACTTTGTACTGGGTGCCAGGGCATTCAGGAATCACAGATAATGATGAAGCTGATGAATGCGCTAGACGCGGATCATCAACTTCATTTATAGGTCCTGAACCAGCTCTGGGGGTACCAAAATCATTGGTACAAAACCAGATTAGGACATGGACCAATAAGAAGCATACAAAGTACTGGACAAAAGTACCTTGCAACAAACACAGTAGAACCTTCTTTAGGGAACCGTCCGAGAAAAGAACCGAAGAACTACTTCAATATAGTAGGGATTAGAATAATTATAAACCGGTCATTGTCCGCTTAGAGGACACCTGAATAAAATGGGGCTGTACAACGGAGACCTCAGCTGCAGATTATGCAACGAAGGGACAGAAACAGCTCAACACATCTTATGCGAATGTGAGGCACTGAATCACAGGAGGCAGGCAATATATGGACGTACAAAATTACGCCCAGAAGAATATGACGAACATCCGACACGGAACCTGTACAAACTAGTACAGGGAACGAGACTGATGGAATGGGTGTCATGAGAAGATGGGAGAATAAACGCAATAAGCCCAAGAGGCTGCAGTGTTTTCTGGAGACTTAGACTGAATGGACAAGTCAGACAGCTCCCAAGGTATAAAAAAAGGACTAACGAGGTCTTACCTTTTAACGTGTGATTCCTAACATTGCAGTTTAAATTTTTTCAGAATGTTGACATAATTCAATCTTATAATGATTTTTTTCTACTATCATCAAAATATACGAAATTCAGTAAGGACCAACTAATTTCCAGTCAAACTTGTTAATAAAGTTCACTGTGACACTTTTTCGAGTGATAGAAAAAACATTGAAGTGAACCTATTAGTAACTTTCAATATAGATTTTCATCATGTATCAGCCAGTTTCATTCAAAAAGCTTCATTCAACTAATCGAGTCGAACATACCGCCGTACTTATCCGTCAATAAATACTAAAACATATTCAAACCCTAAATATCACTTGCAGAAAATAGTCCAATAAGCACCTGTCTATTTCCACTCGACGGGAAACGGTTCCCGTAAGTGGTCATCAAATAAAAATGCAAATTGGAATCATGATCGAAAGCCACTCGACAGCGACACTGAATATTCAGATATTCAAACCGAAACATCGATCGCGAAAGAATAATGTTTGTCGTTTTAAGTTCGCGGGAAGCAACATTCATCAGATTTATCGCATGAATATTATTGCATATCAAATGAGCCATTTATAAAGATATTTTACAGGACAAATTACGTGGTCTTGAGAAATTGGCGTTTTCGGAAAAGAATTTGCATAGGGAACATTTTGAACGATGTGGCGCCCTGAAATTTTATTGATGGGTGAGACAATTCCCTCACCTAGAGTCATTTTGACTTGATGAATTTGTAAAACCAGTCAATGATAACCTAGTTTGGGACTACCTAGACCCTGGAAAATAATCCTAGTACCTAGTGGACTTAGGTCCAAATTCTACAAATTTATTAAACTTGCAGACCGGTTTCGGGCTGTTTGGCGACAATTCAATGCAAGAGGTAGTGTCTATCATCAACATAAAATGTGTTCTAATAACTGAAAATTTATTCAGGCAGTTGAGTCGCCAACAGCATATGCAGGAATAACTTCAGTGAAGAATCCTGCAGTGACATCGGATATGATCCAACGCCCTTCGTGGTATTAGCCAGGGAAGTAGTTCTTTTCTGATAGTGTCAGTCCATTAACCTACACTGTAGGTAACTTGAGACTGGCCTGAAAGAATTGTTCTTTAAGATAATTTGATTTACAGCCAGTCTCCAAGTTTGTCCACACATTTTGTGTGAAGTTTTTTTTCTCATACGAGGAATTGGCCAAATTTTGAATTTGCGGTTGGTTACTTCGTTCACGGGCAGATGGGGCGATGACAAACCTGTTGTTTGTTGTTGGCTTCTGCCTAGTTCGAGGAATGATGCTCTGAAAGGAATTCAATTTTCAATAATCGGAAATCATCGACTTTATGTTGATGATAGACATTTCCTTGCACTGACGAGTGGGCAAACAGGCCGAAACCGATATGCAAGTGTTTCCAATAATTGAAAATCGATTCCGGCAGTTATATCGCCAACCAGCTTGAAAAGTATGATTCAATTTGTGATAATTTATGAAGTTCAGTATTTTACCAATGACACCTAATAACGAAGAACATTTAGATGACGATCATATTCACATAATTCACAAATATTTTCATCACAACGTAACTGTTTGGAACTTTTTTGATCTATTGCAAATGTCTCACGAAATCAAATAACTCAGAGGTTCTCAGACTTATTTTGTGTACTGCCCACTTCGAGAAATAATTATTTTCTAGCGCCCTCCAATTTTTTTACTTTACTACATCTTAAGAATCACAATCGCAGTCATTATTTTAATAATTAAATTATATTTGTCATATGGAAATAAGACTTTCTGATGAGGGTAATGTAAAACACCATTTTGTAATATTAGGAAAACTTTTATTCATGTTATTAAAACAAACATTTCAATTAGAATTTTAAAACTAATTTAATGTGAAGGATGACTTTGATGATTTTTAACAGGCTTGTAAATATCAGGCTCGAATTTACTCAAAAACAGCCGTAAGTCACCGCGTTCGGTAATCTGCAACCGATTTCCCTTTCTAGTTAGTTAGTTATAGTTAGTTAGTTATAATGCATTTTGTTCAAATGATCCTTGTAGCCTTGAGGGTTTCATCGCTTCATTCGAAAATGTTTTTTGACAAAGAAGGCACATAGGCTAAGATGCATTTGTGGGATTTTCAATGAATACATATTTCATATATTCGGGCTATACTGTCGTTTCTTCTTTTTTGCTTCCGACATAATTTTGTCTTCAAAAATGCCGAAGTAAAGAGTCGAGTATTAGAAACATGCTAATGCCACTACTCACAGTATGTGCACGTACAGCACTTTACCTACTCCTAACTAAATTCACTTGTTTTCGTAATATCGTCAAATAACATTACTGGCTGGATGGCACGCGCACTTTTATATGAGCCAGCAGGCGGGCCTAGTACTTTCGAGAATGGAGACTAGAGACTTTCCTGCTTCGCATTGAAGCTTACCGCCATCTATTGTATAGTTTGACAACTATCGGATAGAAAATAGTTACTGTCTAGTCCCATAGATGGCGTTACACGAGGAAACGCGCGTTAAGCGTGAAGGATCGGTAAATTCTGTGTTAAAAGCAAAAAAAAACATTTTTAAATTAGCCATCGCCCCCCTCAACCGCTTCAACGCTCCCCAATCTTCTCTGTGCCCTTTACTGCCCCCCTATAGGCCTCCAGCGCTCACAATGGGGCGTTATCGCCCACTTTGAGGAAATCTAATATAACCGATATTTTTCAAATACAACGTTTACCGAATGGTCATCAAAAATTCATGTACAATAGATACGATTCTGTAGTTCGAAAAAAAGGGTCTCCTTTTAGTATTTCCTGGAACCTACAGATCGGTCTCCCGCTTGTGACAAATGACCATCCGAATTCAATGGTCGTTAGTATTTTCGCTCCATTGTTATGGCCGATCCCGCGCCATTTCACCGTCGATTTTCCACTGGCATTATGAGCCAGAACAATGGCGCTCGTTCTCAAACTGACACACTGACCTATCCATTAATTTCAGGTTATAAAGCATTTAGCGTGTTGCCGTTAATGTTCATAAATGCCAGATCGGATCGACGTGACGGCGGACGATAGGACGATTCCTCCGCGTCCCGTGACGATTTTGACGCGACGCTGATGCCGGTTATTTATTGGCACGAAACTGTTGCTTCTATTGTCCCCGGATTATTATTGATTCTTTGGATATCTATGTGGATCCTCGATTTTGTGGAGCATAATGTTAGCTTATGGGTTCTTCTATTCTTTCTTCAACTGCTACAATTATTTAGCACCTATTTATTTAGGACACCTTCTATTTATTTAGGACACCTTTCTATTTTTGAAAAAAAAAATAGGAACTACGCAACCAGATAATCAGGAATAATTGAGTTTTTTGCCAGGCCCAACAGTTCTAGATATTTGTAGTCAGAGGCTGAATAGATCTGTCAAAGTTTCACAACGACCACTAAACAAACTGATTGTTCAGTATCAACAACGGCAGTGAAATAAGCAATTTTTTTGCTGAACATTTTCTGTCTCCATCCACAATTGTTTTCCAAAAAAACACATCATTTCTCCTCGCTACAGGATCCTCAATATCAGATTACTTTTCGATAGTAGATGAATAGTAAAACAATTCAACATCAGTGAAGATTTTGATCTCAATAATGCGCCATTGAAATAGCTCCAGGGTAGTGAAACTCTCCAACATGTTTTAGGAAAAAAAAGTTTTTTTAGTCTTGTTGGAAGACTACTTCCATTCAACCTAACGGGTGATTATTTGAGAGGTATTGGATTTGATTCTCAAAACAACACAAAAAAATTGGAAAAATTGATGAAATCTTCACTGGAATCGATAAAACGATCAATATGATTCAATGCTTGAAGATGACTTCATGCAAATTTTGTCCGCGGCTTCGCTTTAGATGGCCCATGCACTAGGTTCAATTTTGGCACACTCTCTCTAACATATCGACCGGTATTTCACGTATAAATGCTTCAATATTGGCTTCCAGAGCGTCAGTCGTTGCTGAAATATCCTTGTAGACGTCAGCCTTAACATGGCCCCACAAGAAATAATCCAAAGGCGTTGAATCACACGATCTACGCGGCCAATCGACGGGCCCCAAACGTGAAATAAACTGTTCACCGAAGGCGGCTCTTAATCGGGCCATTGTTCGGCGTGCCATGTAGCATGTGGCACCGTCTTGTTGGAACCACATGTCAGGCATGTCCAATTCTTCCATTTTGGGCAACAAAAAATCGTCAATCATCACACGGTAGCGCTCGCCATTCACAGTAACGGCCGATGATGCCACCAACCCATAATCCACACCAAACAGTGACTTTTTCTGGATGCATCGGTAGCTCTTGTGATGCTTGTGGCTGGTCTTTACTCCAGATGCGGCAATTTCGCTTATTAACGTGTCTATTCAACCAGAAATGAGCCCCGCCGCTGAACACAATTTTTCGATAAAAATGTGGATCTTCCTCCAACTTTGCCAGCGCCCATTCACCAAATGTTAGACGTTGTGGGAGGTCGTGTGGCTTCAATTCTTGTACCAGCTATATCTTATAAGATTTTACACCCAAATCCTTTCGTAAAATTTTTCACGTAGTGGAATAACAGAGGCCCACTTGCTGCGAACGTCGGCGAATCGACATTTCACGGTCATCACGAACACTGGCGGATACAGCCGCAATATTTTCTTCGGTCCTCACTCTACATATGCGTGTTGGTGGTTTAATGTCCAATAATGTAAGCTGGGTTGGAAATTTAGCCACAAGATTCCGAATAGCTCCCTCAGTAGGCCGATGAAACTGCCTATAAATTGAAAGAAGTGCACGATGCACTTTCTTCACCGAGCATGAATTTTGATAATAAAATTCAATAATTTGCAAGCGTTGTTAATTCGTAAGTCGATTCATGGTTAAATTATAGACCAAACTGAACAAGTTTGACAATGACACAAGACACGATTCACGCGTGATCTTTCAAAAACAGTGTTGCCAAAAAGATACCAGCAGAAAAATCACTCATTAATTATAATTAATTAATTAATTAAATCTCAGATATTTGTTATTCCTCAACATCTCAAGCGGAAGCAAACATAAACAGGTGACTCCCCGATTTATGGAATAATGCATTCGAATCCTGAGACTTTCTGGCTGGTTTTACCCAGAATATTCCAAAGTTCTTGCTTGTGTTTGGCTACTAATTGAACTTTGATATCATTGTGTGCCAGATTGTCTTTGTTTGTGTCTCTCCAACCTCCATCAACGATCTATTGATCGTCATTTTGTTCCTCCAACCAAAGCAGACTTGTCTCTTCTTTCCTTTGGATGCCACACCAATTGCTCCCAATTGCAGATACACAAATTTTCCCCTAATTCTTCTCACACCAGATCCAAAATATTCTGACGACGCTACTGATTGTGAAGTCTCGGATAATATTATCCTAATCCACCATAATTACCTGACTATTATGCCACACTGAGTGCTAAGGCGGTTGCATAAGAAATATCTCTCGCGTAGCAGGTTACCGCCGCCATTATGAATGTAATCTGCATTTTGTTTTCCTTGTAGTTAGAATCTTCCATACCACCGACGCTATGTTTACTGAATATGTAATTTCTTGTGATGTATCATTTTTTAATTCTAATCGTAAGACATTCTAAATGAATTCATCATTTGAACGAGACATTTGCATTGAGAAGTTGTTAATCATTACCATGTTGCAAGTTCAATAGGCACCATTATTTTTTAAAATACACCGGGTGATAACGAAATCATTGTACACGATACCATTCAGTTGTTTCTAGGGCAAGAAATTTAAAATTCGGAAAGAGAAACATTTCATCGGAGCCTATATTTTCAATAGAAAAACAATGGAAATCGTCTTTAATTTTGAGAACATTCTATAGAGTATAAAATTCTCTTTTCCATAATATAACTGAGTATTTATTTCCTTTCGAAGTGGTCCCATTTTCTCTTTATTCATTATTCTCTTTATTCATTTCCCTGATAGGAAATGGCATTTTGTGAACTTCAATATTGAACCTCGAAGTATAGCTACCTTTTGCATTACATAAAAATGTCGATGATATCATGCGGTTTATTTTTCTACGTTAGTGAAAAAGTGCAATTTTTATTTCCAGCAATAACTAATTAATAATGAAATGAAGTAGAAAGCTTTGAAACTGAAACTTTTTCACTGACATACAAAAATGAACCTAACATTTTTCTAGAATAAGAGATACCCTTCAATGTCAATATCTACTGTTTAGTTTTAGTAATTTCGGTCGTTAGCAGTCTCTATTTTAAGATGCCGAAGCATAGTTTTAGAGATGCCAAGGCATCGCTACTTATGAATAGCCACACCTAGCTTTTGTCATGTTTCAAGTATAAACTTGCTAATTGGAAGATAACCAATCATTATTTATAGTTGATTGGCTTTTGATTATCATTATGGACGTGTTCCTGAGTTGAAGTGGTTCAAGGATAATCACAAATGATAAAAACCGGAAAAAATGTGATCGATGAATTCAAGAATTGAACTGGAAATTGAAAATTGATCCTGTAGAGTGTTTCAGAGTAAAATTTTGAAGTAGACAGCCTTCCTCCTTCTAGAAATTACATTGTTTCAGATTATATCACGAAGCCGCATTCATTTCCTTTCTACAGGAACTTCCAAACTTTAACAATTGATAACGGCCATTTTGTTGAAGCTACATCTGTCAAATTAGTTCTTTGCCTTGGACGGGTAAAGTATTCAACAAAACATGTATATAATAAAATTTGTTTATCAAAATGGATATTATGTGTGCTTCGCTTATTTTACGGTCACCATAATCGTCCTTCCAAAAGGACTTTTCGCAATATGGTGGATAAATTTGAGTCCACTGGTCGACGAACCGCAAGATCTGCCGAAAACACCGCCGCATAAATAGGGTTAGCTTCGCATTGGTTTCTAGTTTTGATCTTCCTCTTTGAAGATGATCACTTGGTGATCGAAACACGTGTCGAGGTGTTGAAAATAACGATTTGGTGTTGGGAAAAAACTCCAGAAACATTAATAATGGTTAAAAAAAGATTACATTCCTGAATGTTATGAAACATCGAGTCAAAAACCGAATCTGAATCAGGTATTTCAGTGATGCATAGTTCACGGCCTGTGAAAAATCACAAGATCATCACGAACATAAAGCAAAATATGAAGAAGCATGAGGAGTTCAGTGCTGGAAGTCAGAAACCACAAAAACGTTCGAATTCACAGAGGAAGTGAAAGCATCCTTCGGCGTTGAATAGACGTATTCCAGTATTCACTGGAGCTTTTTTTGCATGGAGTGACAAATTTTCTTTGAAAGCAACTTTGGCCAGGCCAGGTCAACGGCGAGCACTGTAAGTGGATGATTGGACGGTTGGTCAACAGGACGCCACTACGTGGCATGCAGCTCAATCCACATTGGATATTCTGCACGAGCGATTTGAGGGCATGGTCATCTCACGTGGAGGTGATGTGAACTGGCCACCGAGATCGTGCGATTTGACATCGTTAGACTTTTTTTTGTGGGTTTTTCTTATGTTACAATTGTATGCGAATGAACCACAGCGGTTCTCAAAGCCAACATAACCCATACCACCGGTAGAATTCAGCCTGATTCATGTGCCAAAGTCATGAAGAAATTGGACGTTTCGGATGCGCTTCACTCAGAAAAGTCATGGCGAACATTCGAACATTTGGCATTAAAGTAAAAGTACTTGATTGGATCAGGAATTACCCTCAAGGAAGCAGGTAACCAAAATTATTCAGTTTGTCTCAATATCAATGAGCGAAGACCACGGGATTCCGCAGGGAAGTATTTTAGGGCCATTGCTATTCCTAATCTACATTCATGATTTCAGAAAATGTAATGAATGTGATTGTGAACATTATTTTGCTGATGTTGCCCTAGCATTGGTTAGTGATGAATATATAGTTGAAGCAATTCAAAAAATGGATAAAGCATTGAATGATATTGCTACATATTTAAAAAGTAATAAATTCAAGCTAAATGTCAAAACTGAGCTCATTACTGAATTCAAATATCTAAAATTCATGTTGGACAAGCATCTATCAATGAATAACCATTTCACTTACATACTGAAAAAATGTTGAAGAAATGATATTTTTCACCAGTGTCCCAACACTTAACTATGCAATCACGGATAACTGCCAAGAAGACCATTATACAACCACATTTCGAATATTGTCTCACTCTTCCATACACAAGTGATTTAAATAAAATGAGAATACTACAAAAACTACAGAATCGCTCAATGAGGATTATTTTGAGATGTGACAGGAGTACCCATATATCTTCAATGTTAAATACTCTAGAATGGTTATCTATAGAAAGTAGGCTTATATATTTAACGATGATTTATATTCATAAAGTGTTGCATAACCTTCTACCTTCATATTTTGAGAAATTTTTAATTTTTAGTAATCAAATCCATCAGTATAATACTAGAATGAGAAATAATTTGTATGTAAATGATCAAACAAAAATATTCAACACTAAAACATTAATTTTTAAAGGATTCATTGAGTATAACAGTGACCCTGAAAATGTAAAGTTTTCAAACAATTTCTGTTCAAAAGAAATCTATTAGACCATTTAAGAGACCATTTAGGTGATACCAAATTATTGAAAAAGTATGATATAAAAAAACAACATTGATTCAGTGGCGCATTTGCTTTTTCACCTGCAGGAAAACCCGGAAAAAACTGCAGCACCACATCATCTGAAGATCTTGCTCTGCTAATATCCTCTCTCTCATAAAACAAAATGTAGGGTGTCCCCAGAAGCTCCAATGAATTAAATACACCGCCAGAACACTTCGTGACACGACTATCGTCAAACCAGTCCATTTTGTCTTTGACCAAGGCGTAATAATGACCAGATTCAACGCCAGAACCACAGTGAACAATGACTGCATGAATATTATAATAGTGGTCTGCTAAATTAAAGTGTTCATCTATTTCGAACCTTCGAAAGAGTTTGGTGCTTCCGTCAGAGATTGAGTCTTGTTTAAAGATCATCATATTAGATTGACTGGTGCCTCAGCTATACTTGTTTTCTTATAACAGTTAGTTAGTTTGGCGCATGTCTGGCAATACAGTGGATCATCACCTGTTGAAAGTTCCATTTTCAAATGATTTAATAATGAGCTTAGCACAGACTGATTATTAGTCATATTAGGAAACGCTACTTGAAGTTCCAGAAATTCACATAGGTTTTCGGTACTTCTTGAACATTTACCACAAAGTAAACAAGTGAGGATTTTTCCAGCAAAAGATTTACAAACACAAGACAAGTATGTATCATTATTTTTTTTGTAAATTCAATTATCGTAGGTAAGGATACTTATTAACAAATATCATTAGATCTTTGTTTCTATTATTGTGTTTGTATGTATATTAATGTTAACATTATTATCATTGTTGTATATTAGGGTGTATCCTATTTGAATAAAGCATTCCACTATATTCCACACATAATGTCATCAATAGGTCTTTCGAACGAACAAAAAATGTCGATGATATCTTACCCTCACTTTGTTTCATCGAAATTTAAAAACAGAAAAACCCCATCAATGAAAGACCCTATATTATTATCGGCTACTACGTCGAACAAAACCGAGTATACTTCAAGATATGTCCGACAGAGAGCATCTCTCGATCTATCGGCAACGGCCTGTGTGTGTCGTCCAAATTCCATCTTTACTGCAATGCGGACCTCGATCATGATTCGGCCGGATATGCCCTTTTTAGCATCGCCGACCGGCTTTTCTCGCCGTGTTGCAGAAATACGTGCGACGATATAGTCTGGCTGTCTTTTATTACTTCTCGAACGGTCTTGCCGATTAGTTTTTTCGACGTTCGGGGGAAAGCGAAGAAAAATGCATCTATTACCCGTCACGTCCAGATTCACATCTGGACACATAAGCTGTCAGAATGTTGGCATATAAGCTGCCAGCTTATATGGTGGTGTACTGTATTATATTCAAAAGAATAATGGAAATGCAGATACCACAGAAATTTTCATTATACTTTAAGTTGAATCAAAAAGTGTTTTTTATTGTCCTTTTTTCTGATTCGAGTCTTGTTCATGCTCAATTATACCCAGGTTTAATTAAGCATGAACAATTCAATGTCAGGAAAGTCGACGATGGATGATTGGATGACATATTTGGTGTTGAGTGGATGAATTCAGCTAGGCGGAATATTATCATTATATTTTTGGAATTATTACTATAACACCTCAAAATCTCATCGGTCTGTCGGGGCTGGTGATAGGTGGATTATTAATCAGACGGACACAGCGTCTATAAATAATGAAATTTATTAATAACACCAACAAAACGAGAAACGGAAAAATAACAGTGTAGCATCGTGGCGGGGGTAATGAGAATTAGTATTAGTTCACGGCTGAAATCTCTGAATTGAACGAATGCATCGGTGATTGGGAAATCACCACTGGCAATAATTGTCTAGGTCTAGGTCTTGAATATATTCACAAAGGATCAACCACTTGGGCCCTTGACTACATACATAATGATCTTAACATCCCTACTCGAAACATTCCACTGGCGCCTGTCGTTCTAAGTATCTTTTTCACTAAAGAATTAACATGAAAAACACAAGCTGATGGATATTTTGTACGACAGGTCGATAACAGAGTTATGAAAAGTTAATTTCCTAACAAGAATTTGTGATACAAAAATAATGAAATGTAATGTTCGAATAATACATTTGTTGAATAACTAATATGGTAGTTCTTCTATAAAGTTTTGTGCCAACTCGGAAGTACCTCGGGGTTCCGATCTTGGACCCCTCATTTTCATTATGTTTGTCAATGATTCATCCTCGGTAATTCATTACTCAGATTGCTTGCTGTTTGCTTATGACTTGAAGATTTTCAAAGAAATGAAAAATGTTAGAAACTGTGTCAAACTACAAAAAAATCTACATGTTCACAGGTGTGAAAATAAGTTATTTTTCAATATTAAAAAATGCATCATAATAACTATATCACGCATCAGAATCCATATTGAATTCGAATATATAATAAATGGAGAAACTCTTGAGGTGTCAAGTGGTCAAGATGTAAAATACAATAATGTCTTGTCGTTTGCAAATCACATTCATGGAATAATTAGTTTTTTGAATCGTATGTTGGGATGCTTAACAAGACAAACTTAAAAAATATTAACGGACAAAGATTTTAAACAGATTTTTTTTAAACATATCACTATCACTGGTTAGAACTGAATTAGAATTTGAAAACTACAAAACAAATTTATGAGATACATGCATTTTAAAAAATATCATACTAGAGTGGATTAGACAGTAGACAGAGTAGACAGTACGGAACCAATTATTAGAGAAATTAATTTAAAATTGTGTCTTTGGAACATAGGCTTACATTTGCATGTTGGCTTTCCTCTACAAAATTATCAACAATATAATAAATTCTCCTGAACTATTAGCTTTGATCAAATGTAATGTACTTCTTCGTAGAATTCGTACATTAGCTATGTTCAATATACCTCGATTGGTCCCTTTTACGACTATATTTCGACTAGATAACAACTTCAATGCAAATCTGCAATGATTTGGATTGCACTCTTTCACAAAGTGAATTTTGGAGCATTTTTTTGCGTTATATCTTGGATATGACTGTTACATATGGCGTACCTCAAGGAACAGTACTGGTCCTCTTCTATTTATAATGTATATGAACAGCATTTCACACCTTGAATCCAAGGGAAAAATAATAAGTTTTGCAGATGACACTGCAATATTATATGAATCTGATACTTGGGTGAATTTAAAAACAAAAGCTGAAACTGATTTTAGTGAAATAGATAAGTGGTTTAGGTATAATCAATTAACTCTGAATTTAGATAAAACAAAGTACTTATCATTTACTTCTTATTCCAATCACTTACCTAATATGGGTTCATTACGATTCGGAAATAACTCAGAAATTCCAGAAGTAAACTCTATCAAATACCTAGGCATTGTGATAGACAGACATCTGAGATGGGATTTTCAAATTAAAAATATAGTGGGAAAACTGAGAGGTCTTCTATTTAAATTCAAATACTTGAAATAATTTTCAGATATTAATCATTTGAAAACATTATACTATGCTCTGGTACAGTAACGTATATCTTACGGCTGGGGAGGTGTTAATGACTGTCGCTTGGAAATGCTCAATGTTATTCAGAAATGGATACTGAAAATTATCCTTGGAAGAAGAGCTAGATACTCCAGTGAAAAATTATTTAAAGAGGCCAATGTATTTGACGTAAGGCAGGCTTACTGCATCAACTTATTAGTTAATGTAAAAAACAATAAAATTCAACTTGAATCTGTCGATCACAATTATAGTACCAGGAACAAACAAAACAAGATACCTAGATCAGAAAAAGCAATTAGACAACGATGTTCAGATTACCTCGGACCTCGCCTACATAATATGCTACCAGAGTATATGAAAAAATCAAATAGTTCTATTATGTACAAAAAATATATAAAAAGTTGGATTCTGCGTTCCGAAAGGACACTGTTTCATGATTTTGTCAACCAAACTTTCAAAAAGTAATCACAGTTAAAACACCAACCGTTTGTATATAGCATGCACACACGCAAAGCTGACAACAAAAAGACTATAAGAGAATACCTGAATATGACAAAGCCCAAATATGACTTACACACTGAATATGATGTATCTACACCTCAATTATTACAAACACACCTACTACACTCACCCTAAATATGTCATTTACTATGAGTATTCGAAAGGAGAAAATATTTACAATTTTTTTTATACATTCACTAGTTGTAATTTCTTTCAACAAGATTATGTTCTTATGTGCTCCAAAATATTTATACCACTTTTTTGTCATCGTATACTATAGTATATTTCAAAACTTTTTTGACATCTGTCGAAGAGAAGTAAAGAAATAAGCTCTCAAAAAAAGGAATAACTGCGTATATATTCGAATTTTTATCCATTTCTGAAGACGGAGACAGATTTTGGCCTCCGAAACGTAAAAGATAAGTATAATTTCTTAATAATTTTTTTGATAGGCAAAATTGTGAAATACGACAAGTTACTGATAAATAGAAGATTTTTCTTCGTGAAAAATACTTTGATTTTTACGCAGTAACTTATCGGGGTAAACTAAAAAGTTTGCCCTTCTACACTTGTATAAAGTTCTCCATTATAATTTTTATATTTTTTCAGATTATGGAAGGTAACAATTACCCAAAAAAAAGGTCGATAAAAAAACTGATTTTTTCCTCCACAAAAAATGACTTTCGTTGAATACTATAGTGTTATACTTTTTAGTTTTAAGTTTAATATCACATACAAGCAATAGTTTTATACCAGAGCTTCGTGATTTTTTCTGTTTATTCACTTAAAATACATTTACTTCAATTATTGTAAAAATTTGAGCTTTCATGAATAAACATTATTATTATTATTATAATTATTATATTATATGAGTATGTGTAGTATGTACTAGTATGTGTGCATTGTGCGTATTTTAACATTTGTTTCAAGTTAGATACAATTTATCCATGCAATAAGACCGATAGGTCTGTTTGGATATACATAAATAAATAAATGAATATATCTGATGAAACCTGTGACAAGCCAAAACGGCGCTATCTAGTATTGGATCACGAATGCCTCGGTATTGAGGCATGTTGAATGTTTTGAAATGAATGTTTTGAAATGAGTCCTTTCCATAGTCAAGCAGTCATCGTGATTTAATTTTCATCACAAGAATTCGGTGTCCTTATTGAATCAACTATTTTGGTGACAAATTATCATTATATGAAACTATAGGGAACTTTTATATCACTGAAATGTTATAACGTTTACAGCAGATGTTCAAAGTTAGTCACCAAAACATTTTTGACAACGAATGCAAATGGTTCTTGAACAGGTATGACAGCTTATCTTTCTTGTAGCTGCTGTCTGCTAACCAAAATTTGTTCACTGTGGAGTAACCATCCCGTTTTTGATGATACCTAGTACCTTCTCGAGACCTTCCTTCGTATTACAGAGTTCGAACGCACGATCCATTAGAGTCTTGATGATTCTTCTTTTGGTAGATGGTGGTGGTGGTTGTGGACCTCCTTCTAATTGTAATGGTGATGGAAGGTTTTACTCTATCGATGTGTTCCAGAAAGATGTCCAATTCTGTATTCCCATGGTAACATACTATGAAGGTGTCGTCAACGTATCTCAAACCAGACTCGGGGCTTCTTGTGAGCTTCTTCAATGGCCAGAATTTCAAACCACTCCATACATATGTTGGCTATAACTGTTGGAACTGGCGATACCTTTGACAGTCCTTCACTTTGCGTGAAGAATTCATCCTCAAAGATATGTTTATTATCAGCTCATATCAGTCTACAGTAATTTGGAAGATTTTTCTGATCTTTTCCATCAGGAATCTCATCGCCTTGCCAACAGGAAAAAAGGGCTACTTTTTCGGAACGAATTGAATAACTAAGTATCCAAAAGTGTATTAACAACTCCATATCCTAGAAATTCTATTTTTCTCCACTCAGATAATATAGTTGAAATGAGTTCGTTCGTCTAATTAAGTTTGTTGTGGTTATGAAATATTTGGGAATTTAGAAATATCTCCATCTCCGCCATCTTGTTCCAGGAATCTGTGGATTCATTGATTCCCTTTCGATTGACGGAGATTCGAAAATAAGTTTCCAACTTAATTGGCAGATACTTTCGGGTCAGCGGGCGCCTCATCGAAATTCAACTGGAATCGTCTCTCCGCCCTCCCGAATACAATCAAAGATACATTCTCGGGAATGGAGAAGTGTCCGGTTCTAGATTGGAAAGATGGTATCATCGAGGAGAGCATGGGTAGAGGTGAGAGAACGGCGGACCGCAATGTGACTTGCGATCCGATTGTGGTCTGGCGCTCGGCCGTTATTTAGGATAAACTGACGTAAGGTTATTGCGGCCCTCGCCCCTGATGCCGTACGTTCCGCAAACTGGTAGCAATAATTGTCAAACAGAATCCCCTTCGATACATTCGGAGTCATTGTTTTAGAGGATTCGTTTCACTGTGACCAAAGTGGAATGTTCGATGTAGCTATTACGCCGCTCCCGATCCTCTTTGATACCTTTATGGGTGATCGTTTGCGACTGAAATCGAATAGGTATTATTTGTCTGGGAAAAGTAAGAGTCTAAGAGGTTTTAGAAGAGGCAACGAGCTGTAGTTTGATGGCAATTATTCGAGAGATGAAGACTAA
Organism: Leptinotarsa decemlineata; assembly: GCF_025532065.1. Classification (NCBI taxonomy): domain Eukaryota; kingdom Metazoa; phylum Arthropoda; class Insecta; order Coleoptera; family Chrysomelidae; genus Leptinotarsa; species Leptinotarsa decemlineata. Next base: position 13,094,618 of record NW_027412537.1, on the reverse strand, counting down.
CTAAGTTAGTTTGTCAAGTTTTCATGTCGGCGCGCCATTGGTGTTTTGACCAATCTTAGAAAACGACAAGTGCGTTAGCAGGAACTCATGAATCTCTTCTTGAATTCCAGTGGAAAACGAATCCACACGTTTCTAGAAATGATATGAAGTCAAAGAGAGTTAATGCAGTCGAAATGCTGGAGAACAATTCCTCGGAAATGAAAAGAAATTCAGATGAGTGCTATTCCGATGATTCTCTATTTGGTTCCAACTGAAGAGCCACCAGTAGACAGCTTTTCTAGTCTGTTGGGCATCATCAGTACTGTACAGTACAGTACAACGATGTCAAAGTACATTTCCACTTCTTCATTAAATGAGCTAGATCTGTAGTTAATTTTTACAAGAAGGAGCAATTGTTATGGTTTTCCTCAGTTTGTCATCAATCGAGGACGAGTACTCCATTTGTATCTGTAGAGTAGGGTGGGTGAGTGTAAGCCCACAGCACTTAGGCCACATGTGACCCATTGTACATCCTCCCGAGGAGTTGTCGTCCTAGGTCATCGTTCATCCTGTCCTTTCCAGGAAGGTCACTGGGAGACATATCCTTTATATCGGCAGGTATAGGTCAAGACGATAACTACGGACATTCGCATAGGACATGCCTGACAGTTTCATCTTCCTGCTGACACATCCTGCATAGAGGTGTGTCCACTAGCCCCATATTATAGAATAGAAATGTATTTATATTGAACAACACTTATTTCCACTTACATGATGTACAGTTTTTTTGAAAGTTCCTTACAAATAGTATTCATTGAATACCATTGATACAGTTGAAATGTATACAAAATATCACAATATAAAACAGTAAATAATAAAATGGCAGAAAAAATATTCAGACACATTTGAGCATTGGGAGGAGTTGTCTCTCTGTAATACTGAATATATCCAGTTCACAGTTCCTCGCCATTTTGTTAACTGTTTCGAAACATTGTTGAAGAGGAGACAAATTGTTTGAGATTCGAAATAGATTGTCTCTTCTTCTCAGTATGTTTTTTCCAAGAATTTCTCAAAAACGGCCTTCAGGCAATCAAAGAAACTACACATCCGTCGACATTATCCATACATAGAATATCTATCCACGAAAGTTGAGATATCATTCTGTAGAGCTCCACAAAGTTTTCCCTGCTGAAGTCAAATGCAGTAACGTGCTCACCTTCGGACGACGGTTACTTGTTGAAAATTGACAGCGAACATTATTTCGAGAGCTGGATGATAGTTATCCAACCCCACTAAGGGTGTTTCACATTCGCTCACAGTCGCTTCCGTGATATTTGTTAATATTAAGTCTAAAGTATTGGAGCCATTACATATATCATTTATGGAATATATATCATACTCACACATGATGAAATGGATTATTCTCGCTTTTGATGATCCGTTTCTCAAGTTATATTTCGAATTAGTTATTTCAGAGACATTGAAGTCACCCACTAACAACAACTTTTCGGTGGCGTTGAGCTCATTACAATTTTCCAGGGATTCAGAAAACTGTTCATATACCGTTGAATTCGCTCCCGATGTTATGTACACACAACAGATCGTGACGTCGAGATCTTTTATAGAGATTTTGACAGACAACCACTGAAATCGGTATTCATACTCTTAGCGATAAGTACTGGTTTGAATTTGGCTTTAATACAGCATAAGACACCTCCACCGTGGGTCACACTGGAGATACTGTAGTTTTTGTCATTTCGAAATACCAGGTAGCATGAATCACTTAGTTCGTTATCAAAAAAGCTATCATTCAGCCATGTTTCTGATATACATATCACATCCCAGTTATTAGAAAGTATGCTGTGAAAAAATTCCTTATGCTTCGTGCGGAGGCCTCTCACGTTCTGGTAGTAAACTGATATATTTTCAGTTTTCAGTTCTCGGCATCTAAAAAATCACTCTCCTCGTTGCTGGTGGCATCATACGTTTTGACGTACGATTGTTTTATCGCCCGTATTTGAGTTACACACAAGACTTGCACTAAGTCTTGTGTCAAATTAAATGAAAGCGAAGATAGCACATACAAGTGTTTATTTCAACTGTTCTATACAAAGGTTCAACTTATGGAGGTGTTTCCTTACTTGACAGTGACCAGTCAGAAATCCTACTGTTGAGCGTAGATTTTTCCTGGTCATCGCCAGATATTTCTTCGGCACCAGCTTCTCAGGGTCGCCCAAGGTGATCCTCGCAAGATTGCATCTTTTGATTCCATTCCATCTATTTAGGGGTTGAGCATGGGTGTAACTTTTGGCAATTATCATCAGGCGTAGATGCCACTGGGTCCTAAAATTCTTAGTCCAGCCGCTTCCTTGGCTAAAGAGTCGGCAATGCGATTACCTTTACTCCTGTCATGCCCTTCAATCCACCTCAGGATGATGTTATTATCTACTGAGGCTTTGGCTATATTTTGGTGACATTCTAGTACTAGCCCTGAGGTTACATGTTGTCTGTTCAAGACTGATAGGGCTTGTCTGCTGTCAGTGCAGATTGTTATGTTTTTGCCAGAAATTCCTTTCCTGGTTATTTCTTTTGTAGCGATTGAAATACCAGCCAGTTCTATTTGGACCACGCTGGTACTCCATAAAAATTACTCGTTTTTGTAGAAATCAACTACAGATCTAGCTCATTCAATGAAGAAATCTAAATGTACTTAGATATCGTTGAACACTTTCAGTTTATTAATTATAATAACGCATCTCGAATGTGTTGACCGAAGACTCAAGATCGTCCAGTAGAATTGATTGGCAATTCTGCACGTATCAGATCTGAATCCTCATCCATAAAGCAAATTCAGTTGACTAGTTCGTTCGTTGAAAACTCATCAAGTAGCTCATTAAAAATAATTGTTTCTTCCGGAAAACTATCTCGAGGAAACAAAAGAAACACGAGTTCCTCTCGTTCCTTCCGGAGTCAGAGAAGGCATTATTCTGTTGGCATTCACGAAATAGTCTTATTATTCATGACATTTCACTTTTTGCACAATCATGCATGAGCCAGCAGGGCATTTCCATTTCATTACACTTCATCATTTCTGAATTCATTCTGCGGTTTTCATACATGAGCAACAAGAATTCACTCGAAAAGATTGGGAGGAGCACCAACGAAGAGAGAAGAGATTTTTCATATTGTGAATTGTGATAAGACTCAAGATTTATGACCATTCGGGAGTCCTTTTAATATAAACTTCTCGGAATATTTATATTTCGCCATGGGAGAGAATTTGAATATTTGGCCCGGATTTCGACAGGCGGCAATATCTGTGCCATATTATTCAAATATATGATGATTCACTCTGGTCTTTTATTTGGTTTGTCGGCAATATCAAAGACTATTTTTATAATACATAGCAACGTCGGGGTCTGTTCAAAAAATGAGGTGAATGTTTTTGAGGGCTACGTACATTTCATTCCTACATTTTGACCAAAAAACCATTACATGAGCACTACGGCGATCCAGATAGGCTTGAAAGAGACCATAACTGATGACGAATCATGAAAAAAAGCACGCCAAGTTCGATCAAGGTCTCGTTCACTGTTTTCTTTGAACTTCCAAGTCGTCATTCATGATGTCACCTGGTTCAATAGTAGAAAATCCCCCTCTAGGTATGCAGCTACCAACTCTTTTGGATTTTGCCAAAGGCCGACTCTTTTATTTTTCCAAAACTATCCAAAACCCGTTTTCAGTCGGTAGATTGTGTTTGAAAATCGATTGACTTAGATTGGATTGTTCGTTAGCAGTGTTTTTTTTGATATATTGGTAGTTATGTAGAGTGAGATTCTGTGGAAAGTTACTTACTTCGCGCAACACGTGTATTGCTATACAACAGCTTCTTCAGGCGTGTCTTTACTCGCCTGAAGAAGCTATTATCGGAACACGTGTTTCGCTATACAATAGCGCTATACAATATACGCCTAAAGAAGCTATTCCGCTATACAATAGCTTCTTTAGGCGTGTCTTCACTCGCATGAAGAAGCTATTATCGCAACACGTGTTTCGCCATACAAAAGCATCTTCAAGCGTGCCTTTACTCGTCTGAAGAAGCTATTATATAGCAACACACGTGTTGCATTTTTATGAAACTATTTAGTGATAATCTTTCACTGAATTGTTTCTTGAAGCGTTATGATTTTTATCAAGTTTCGGCGGATTCCATCAAACAACTCATTCATGTTCAATGGTCGATACGATTAACAAACTGATTGTTCGGGGCGCCCTGAATAACTACCATCGATTCCATGACAAAAAACCTGTCTTTGATGTTGGCAATGAAACAACAGGGATTCCGATCAACCGATGGCAAGCGTCGCTTTCCATGAATTTATAATCGCCATCCCTGCAAATTTGACGGATATCCATTCATTTTTAACACGATTCGCCTACGAGTCGGCCAAAACACAATACAAATTGTAAAATATTGCTTCGGCTTCTATTAATAACATTACAGGGTCGCGGAAAATGGGTAGAATTAGCATGGAACACACGATTTACATTATTAGATCTACACCAACGGCAATTGTTTATCGGTCTACCAATAGGGTTCGTTGATAGGGTGACGAACGAGGTTATTTGCCGCGACAGGATCCCAATAAACAGAGAATAGTGAGGAATTTTAATGATGTTTTATCCGTATTAGAAAATATTGAGAAATTCAGTCAGGAAAGTTATTTGCATTGGTTTCACCTTCTTCATTTATTGTTTTGAATATGATATTCGTTATTCACAAACTTCAACAAAATCAAGCACGGTTTCCTTCCTTATAGTAAAAAGTAATGAATGCTCATAACGATTTGCCACAGTTAATATATGGATATTACTGGAGTTTTTTTCCCAACTCCGAACCTTTATTTCAACACCTCGACACGTTTCAATAATAATAATAATATGCTTTATTGCCCAAAGAACGTTAGGTCTTATTGACAAAGCTGCAAATTTTCATCAGTCATCATAAACTTAAGCACATATATATCCATATACATACATATAAATACACATATATACACACACATATACATATCTATACACACACATACATACATATATAGAGTACAAATAATATTAAAACACTCAAACACATAAAAAATTTATTAAAGATACGATAAAGTATACCTAAAAAGTTCAAAATGTTCAAATGCAGTATACTATATTTTGTTTAATAAAAAAATACAGTTGACTAAATGAATTACAGAAAGCTGTCCTCATAGAACTCTTTTAAACTATAATAGGGTCTTTTACTGATTTTCGAAATACACAGATATCTTCTAAAATTTTATTATGGTCAGGTAAATGATTGAACATTTTAACATCATAATATATAAAGTCTTTGACTAGAGTAGAGGCTGGTATGGGTAATCTTAGGTCGTTAGATTGACGAATGGCATAATAATTGGAGTAACCGCTAAATATCAATTAATGTTTGTTGATTAAACATACTGTTTCTAAAATGAAGATTCCAAAAACTGTCAAGATTTTATGTGATTCAAATAGGGGTTTGCAGGAGTATCGAATAATGAACACCGTCTGCATTTGAGTTTTGCAACATACTCCACAGAAAGGAATTCCACACCTTAAATACGACTCAACAAGTGAAAAATAAGCTGATTTAGCGGCAGACAAACCCAGATCTTTATATGTTATTCTCACTGCAGCAGAGTCGCACCACTTTTTTATTTTTTTCATATCTGCGGAGATTACATAAATTTTTGTCACGCCATAATACTGTGGTGTCATCAGCGAATAAGGTGAATTTTTCTCTTATATCGATAGATACTGAATCGTTTATGTATAGCAGGAAAAATATAGGTCCCAAAATTGAACCTTGTGGTAGGCCATTTTTCATTTCGCCTTCTGATGAGGATGATGAGGTTTGAGGTTTTCACAATCTGAATTCTTCCTATGAGATAATTCTCGAACCACTTTTGAGTAATTCCACGGATGTCATAGTGATATAGTATATATTAATGTTTCCATAAACGTCATATAACAAAGAAAAGAAAGCCGAACTAGTTATTGCTTATTTAAAAAAATTGTCAATATTAATTCAACCAGTTTCTCTATCAGCTTGCCTAGAGTGGGAATGAGACATATAGGACGGAAGTTTGAAGGATCAACAAGTGATCATCTTAAAGAGGACGATCAGTTTTGATCTACAGCAAAGGTTCCAAACAGTGCATCACAAGTAAACACTAATATAGGCAGGTTTATAATACTATACCAGTTCCACCCTATTTCTGTATCGCAAACAAGTGGCAAACAAAATATTTTATGAGGATTCGGTGTCATTTTCTATCTGCAGTGACGTGCGTTTGGATATTTAATCAAAAATACTTGTTGAAACTGATACCTATGTTCATTTATCAATATGAAATTGATATTGTGAGAACATTTCAATTCGAAATATTTACATAATGAATAAATAAAAAATATCTGGAAATATTTACCTGATGAAAAAATGAAAAATAGGTGGGAAAGAAAGGTTCTAGTTTGATTTTCATCTTTATAAAGATAGAGAAATAGAAAAATTAAACCTTTCTATTCGAAACCACCAAGAATAAATAGGTAGGTTCTCAGAAGACGCTTCCAGATCAGAGACCTAAATTATTAAATTACAATAAAAATGCCCATATTGAAATGAGCTTGAAAATGCAAATTTTGCTGTTTCTAGCACCCAAGTTCTTGTAAAAATATTCAACTCTTGCATCTCGTGTGAGACCTATGATTTTGTAGGTACATGTAGAAGGCTGAAGTAAAAGCATCAGGGCCTTGTGCAATCTCTTCCATTTGTAAGATTCGTCGAAAGTAACTTCCTATATATGGAAAGCTGAAATTGGTGATTTCATTTGGTAGGTATGACCACCATACACCTGTTTTGGAGTACATGGTCCTCGTCAGTGCATCCCGAACAAACAAAATTAATTCAATCTAGTCATAAGCTATATCTGCAATTGATTCAGTAGGATGTAGGATGTGTACAAGTAAAAATAGAACAATTGAATAAATAAAAATAAAAATAAAGAAATTAAAAAAGAAAATAATAATAAAAAGTGAAGAGATTCCAAGTCACGTTAGTTCACGACGATTCGATTGTTAGTATCTACAATCGTCTTCGGGTGATGACTGGACTGATTCCTCAGAGAGATGACTATTTATAGGTCGTTCGAGTACTTTCACTTATCCCCGCTTTCCATTTTCCGCTTCGCTGGTTCCGTGGGAGATGACCGTTTTGGCGGGAGTTGGCCATTTTTTGCTTGATGATGGGTTTCCATATGTTGCGTATTTCTACGCTGGCTTGGCTGAATACGTTGTTGGACAATATGTATGCGGCTTCCTTGAATTTTCTCCTAAACCAATGTTCCTCTCTGTGCAAGATCTCCGCTTGGGACCACTCGATGTTGTGTTGATGGGTCCAAACATGGTCTGCTAGTCCTGATTTGCTGGTTTCCCCTCGCTGTGTGTGTTTCTTGTGCTCGGCAATGCGAACATTCAATGGCCTCTTAGTTTCACCAATATAGGATTCTCCACACTCACAGGGTATCCGGTAAATGCAATTCTTGGAATCGCAGTCCGCGTTTGGTGGCCTGGTTTTCGTGAGGCTGCTACGGATAGTGTTACCGGATCTGAAGCAGGTTCTGATGTTGTACTTGGAACCAATTCTTCTTATCCTCTCCGATAATCCTCTGATATAGGGAAGTGCAAGCACTGGTTGTGACGGCTTCTCTTCCTTGCGAGGCTCCTGCTGTCTTCTACCATCATTTCTACCATCGCTTTGGAGTAGCCATTCCGTTGAAGATCATTTTTGATGATGTCTAGTTCCTTCTCCAGACCTTCTTTCGTATTCGTTTTATCATTTTATATAGTAGACAATGGTAGTCCGAACTAGTGAAATTGGATTATTTGGATTGTGGAAGGTTGAATGTTATCAAAAATAAAAAGTGTTTGTTAACCAGGATAAAGTCTTACTTGCCAATACATAAAATATAGTATCATCATCAACATGAACATTTAATTTTGTCTCATTCAAAATGAACCATTGTCAGTTATTAAATCTCTAATATCGATTATAGTTGTCAATCAAGAAATGAATAACGAAAATAACTTTGTCACGCAACCTCAAAAAATCTCACACATATATCACTCGACATAATATATCAATTTCCTAATCTCCATTCGTCGAAAGAACGTAAAATAAAACCCGTAAATCGTCCCGATAACAACCAACCCTTCCGAAAGTTGAAAAAAAATCCAATTATAACAAACCGACCTTCGTCGAAAACGGAACTTGTTTCTTTCTTTATTTCAGCAACGGAGAGTTCGTTGTTGTATATTCGAAAATTGTAATGTTATTATTGAGTTGCGCGCCACAAAGCTGCTGAATGTGCTTGTTTAATATTTATGTTGTGGGTGGCGAAACACCTTGGGGACAATAAGCCAGTGGCGTCGCGAAGAGGTGGGTTGAAGGCGGAGCGAGTTACACGAGTATTGCATCGAATGAAATGCAATACTCACAAAATGCAAGCATGCGATTCGTCTGTTGCGTACTATACAGAGATCATGGTACTTCTGGTACTCCATATTTGCTGAATTCGAAAGAGTTCAATGTTGCAAATTGAATCAAATATCTCGTTATCTTTTCAATATAGTTTATCGTTAATGCAAACTCCTTTTTATCAATTTCTGCTGATATTCACCTTGAGAATAATTCCTTTCGCATTCCTCAGTACATTTTGTTAATACAAAACACAAGTACTACAGAAAAACCCTTAAAGCGCTCCCAGAGCGGTGCCTGTGCGAAAGTAGCGATTCACATTGGATTCAAATCGCTGGAGATCAAAACAATTTAGAAAAACGTCCTCAGGGAGTTTATTCCACATGAAAGCAGCTCTCCAAATGAAAGAGTTCTTAAACAGTGAAGTTCGAGGTATACTGAGTTGAACCTCAAATCGATGAGCAGCCATAGTCTGTCGCGTATTTCTGATATGTACAGCTCTTGGTGGAATTGAATGTGCCAAGTCTCTTGAACACTTTCTGTGAAAGTATATGTAGAATAGAAACGAATCAACAACATTCCTTAGATATTCCAGGCTATCAAGGTTGATGGATGGAAGCCAGCAGCTTCACGTAGAATTTGAAGGCGGAGCTCCATACATGAGAACAATACTCCAAAGAAGGTCTGATCTGAGCTTTATAAAGCATCAAATTTTGCTGAGAAGTGTTCAGTTTTCTGGTTTGGAACAGTGATCCAAGCTTTCGAAAAGCAGCCTTTGCAATTCCACCGGCTGATTATGCCAAGACATATTGGTGTCCATTTTAACCCCAAACAAACTTATCGAAGCAGAAAGCGGAACTGTCTGACCTGACATTATTATCTGCGATTCGGAGACATTTATCTTCTTGGAGATGTCAGGGTTTTTATGGCATTGAGTTGAACATGGTTACTTCGAAATCACTTCAAGATCCTCATGCAACCTTCTACTATCGGTGAAGATGTGCCTCCGTAGCCGAAATAGAATGAAGAGACAAGTGTGCTGTCGTCAGCAAAGCAATATATTGGATTCTTGGTTTTTTCCAATAAGTCGTTGAAATATTATAAAAAGAAATATGGAGACAACATGGATCTCCGGGGCACACCAGATAGATATCTATTGACGCTCACTTGCAGGGAACGTTCTTTCAGAAAGCTGGAGAGCCATACACAGCAATGAATCGATAAGCCATAGCATCGAAGTTTGGCCAGCAAACCCTCTTGCCACACACGGTCAAAGGTTTTAGAAATATCAAGCGCAAATATCAGCTCTTGATTCTCCATGTTTCTTGATTACGTTATTCCAAATATGGATGACATACGATAGGAGGTCGCCTGTTGATCTTTGTTTCCAAAAGCCATACTGATGATCGCTCAAGATGTTGAAGCCTTCCGAATATTTAAGGATGTGGCAGTTAGGGCTGTCTCCATGATTTTTGATACCACTGATAGCACGACTGGTCCATATTCATTTTGAAGATTTTTCTTGACATTCTTGGGAATAGGATGAACGCCAGCAATCTTTCAACAAGAAGGAAAAACCCCTTTCTTGTATAACAGGTCGAAAAGTCTGCAAAATACTGGTGCGAGATGACGATGACGAGAACTTCATCAGGACCGGACGCCTTGTTGATATTGAGCTGTTTCCAAATTCGCCTGATCTGCTAGTAGATTTGATTTTTCTATGGCTGTTGTTGCATCTGAACCATCCGCTTGTGTTAGTGTTGATGGAACTTTGGGTGAAACGGCAAGTTTCAGAAGTACCTACCTTTTCATCACTTCAAGCCACCACATGAGCCACTGGGATCGGATTGAGTTTGGTGTTAGTGTGATTCCTTTTCAGTTTTTTACTAGTTCACTGCTATTTGGTGAGCTGGCTCTACTGAATTCAAAACAAGATGGGGAAAGACTCTGCCAAGTGAAAGCAAATGATTGATGAAAGTTGTTCAAGGAGGAAGCTAGGTAAATGCTGAATGATAAAAAACCATCTGTTTTAGAGGAAATTAGGACAAACCACTTGAAATATTCCCACATGACACATCAAACAAATGATTATTTGCAAAAGAAAACATTGAATTTATAACTCATTGCCCACATTCTTGGCTAACGACTATTTTGTCACCCGTTATTTAAAAAATGCTTCGACAGCTTTTTTCATCACCCCAAATGAAGACTTCAAAATAAAGATTTTGACATATCAACTTCACATAGAGAAACTGTTTCGAAAATTTATTCGAACGCAAATGAAATTGTATCAATCTCGAGTATTTTGAAAAGCAAATTTTTCTAGAAGAAATATTTTCCAGTTTTTGTAATAATTCGTAGAAAACTGGCATAATAAAGATTTTGACATATCAACTTCACATAGAGAAACTGTTTCGAAAATTTATTCGAACGCAAATGAAATTGTATCAATCTCGAGTATTTTGAAAAGCAAATTTTTCTAGAAGAAATATTTTTCAGTTTTTGTAATAATTCGTAGAAAACTGGCATAATAATTTACGAATCAAGTTGCTTCACAAAATATTATTATCGCAAGAGAACAAAAAAATTAATTAGCCCAATTGGCACAGCATGCATTCATCAAAATAAATTTCCCAGAGTAAATTTTGAAAATCCAACCTGATGATCGAATATCATCAAACTAATTAATGATTTACTAGTGCATAATTCATTAGCGGCGCGAATTAATTGATTGATTGCCTCCGGTTCACAGCAGGTGAACAAACAAAGTAACCTAGTTTGGAGAAATATTCTGTTCATATATTGGATAAGGTTTTCAATTAATTTATACAATGAAATTTTCACTCGTATAGCATCGAATTTATTTATTGACACGAATCCTACAGTCAACTATTTTATTGCTGGATTCTTCTTCTTTTCTTTTTCAATTATACCACTCATAAAAATCTGTCATTGAAATTTGTCGCAATACTTGAATTATCGACCTTCGTGACATCCTTCAATGGACAAAATACGTGATTTCAGTTGTGACACTTCACATCAAATGTCAAAATGATATCAAACTTTTCCTTTGAAAGCCACAATGGAGATGGAAGAAAGAAGGATATCATGAGCTAATGTGAAAGGGAAACAAGATTAAAATGTATGGACTATGAAAAATTTCAAGTACTCGTAGTGAACTGAATATGTCGGAACAGCCTAGAGAGGAACGAAGGAAATTATGGATGTATTTCTATCCTATGTCAGTTGTGAAATGTATAATTTTGATACTACTTATATTTACGATACAAAGATTGTATGTAATATTGACTCGAGCTCACTGAAATCATTGTAATATTTGTTCTGTAAGGAGATATCTTGGTTTTCGTATATATTATTGAATAATGTCATACAGGTATATATGAATAGATCAGTTTATATTTTCTAGGTATATTGAATAAAACAACGATAAAAATAAAAACTAATTGGCGCTCCGGGGCAACTTCATTGTTTTCAGTGGCGCATTTGCTTTTTCAGCTGCAGGAAAACCCGGAAAAACCTGCAGCACCACATCATCTGAAGATCTTGATCTACCAATGTCCTCTCTCTCTCTCATAAAACAAAATGTAGGGTGTCTTTAGAGGCTCCAATAGATTCAATACATCTCCAGAACACTTCGTGACACGACTATCGTCAAACTTAAACCAGTCCGTTTCGTCTTTAACCAAGGCATAATAATGACCAAATTCAACGCCAGAACCACTGCCTGAATATTATAATAGTGGTCTGCTAGATTGAAATGTTCATCTATTTTGAACCTTCGAAAGAGTTTCTTGCTTCCGTCAGAGGTTGAGTCTTGTTTGAAGATCATCAGTGTTATATTGACTATTGACTGGTGCCTCAGCTCAGTGGCCTAAATCGGCGTAGCTATTTTGTTTATAAGCGGATTGTGCGAAATTTAAGAAAAATCCGTGTAGTTAAATTATAAACCGATAATGGATACAGGAGAGTTTGAAATAAAAGTGTTGGTGGGCCATCGGAACCTATGGTTGACCATGAACACTCAAAGAGGCGTTATGTGAGTGTTTGTTATTTTTTTGTACTAACCAGTTGATATTTAGAGAGAGTTCACTTAATATTTTGTCTGAGTCCACTTCCATTTGCAAAGAGATTATATATTGTGGGGTTCCTAGTGCTAATTGTTTATCTAAAGTTGATAATACAATTTCAGAAAAGGGCAAACATTTGAAGTTATACACCACTCTCCCTGAAGTAAAAGTAAAACTAAGAGTATTTTGTACCGAGCTGGCGCATTTGTAATTATCAAACAGGTTAGATTAATAGTAAATAGCATGGTAAAATTGGCGGCATTTCCTTTGTTCTAGTTCTTTCATTTTATAGAATTGAACATTTTCCTTTCATATAATATTTTACACGTTGTTTTTATTTTATCCATGGAGTCATTTCTCTACTTATCATACATTATATTTGAAACCTTGGACTTTCATTTTCTCTTGGGCTGAGAAAAATACCATCCTCGTGGAGTAAGATGAAGTTAAGATAACTAAAAACAGATAGGAGACTTTTTGTCAATCTATCGAGAAGAGAATAGTGAGGAAGAGCATTTTAATTAAGAATAAAAATTCAGTTCTGGAACCACATAATGTAAGAGAATATGTGTAGGTATACCAAATGATCAGATTTCAAAAAGACCGGCCTTCGTGTGATCGGCACGAACCCTACAGCTTTTTCGGACCTGCCTCAATATTCAAAATTTGATGCGGAGAAATCTGTATCTGGTGAGAGCGCTGCTAAAATTCATTTCAAAAAAATAGATAAATGAGAAAGGAGCATTTAAGGAATTAGGAAGTTCCTTTTATTACACAGGAAGGAAACATTTTTGTTCTCTTTTACGTTGAAACCGCGATTTTGAAATTTTTCGTCATCAACAACACTAAAATGCTATTCATATAGCAAATGTTTCCTAAATTATCCAATCCAACTTTTTTCTCTAGATTTTCAGGACAACTCTCTACTGATTCATAAGAAAGAACGATTTGGCTCTTGCTATACTTAAGCATCAATTATGATCTCAAAAATATACAATTTGGTAGACTCACATGAGGTTCCCCTACGATATGAGTCCGATATTAGCGGTTTGTATCTTCTGTCGATTCCACGGTGACTTCGTGAGTAGATAAATATCAATAAATGAATGAAAGTATATTTGAATAGCCCAAAAGATTACTACATTTACAGGAAAGTCCAGAAATAAAAAGAAACAATGGTATTAAAATAAACTGACGCCGACACAGAAGAAAATACCGAACGATACTGAATAAGAAAGAAAAAAAAAACAAGATACTTGAGCTACTTAAATGAAATAAATAAAAACACTTTTGTCTAACGGTAGATTTTATTTATACGACCGGTTTCGGGTTTGACCCTATCATCAAGTATAAAACTGAAATTTGAATTTTGAAATATTGGTTTTATTAAAATTCTCAGGTATGCTGCAAGGACAGCATACCAACCAACTTAAAATACAACCCTGAAAATTGTAGGGGTTGTTAAACTCATAAGTTCAAGAGAGGAGACCTACATAAATCAAGTTGCTCGTTTAGGGTTACATGTTTCTGGTTTTCAATTGATCCATGGCCTCCAACAGATTCATTTCTTCCCTTTATTACATATGTGTAGAATTTTGAGGTTATCTTCATATATCTTATGGTTTGATTCTCGAAGATGTTCGTACATTGCAGATTTTTTGTCCAAACAGACGTGTTCACGCAGTCTTATGTCAAAATTTCCACCAGTTTGGCCTGTATATACTGCAGAGCATTCGCCTCACTCTATTCTATATATACCTGATTTTTTCATTCCATCCCGTTTGGGTGTTACAATTAACAGGGTTCTACCTAAATTATTATTACTTGTGAGAGCTGCTGCTTCCAACAACTTTCCCACGCGCACCCACAAAAATCAAAGCAATGACCTTGCCTGCAGGTGAAAGGGTCTCTGCCTTCATTGGAGCCGGTTCTTCCTCATGAGTCCACTGATTTGATTGTTTTTGTCTCGGGTGTGAAGTGATGGACCAATGTTTTATTCATGGTTATGGTCTTACAGTCAACGACCGCTTTGTTGATTTTCTTCACCGTTTCTGAAGTCGTCACCTCATTTGGTCGACCGCTGCGAAGCTCGCCTTGGCTGCTGTACAGGCATGTTTGAACTCTACTACCCCATATTTCACTGTTGTAAACTGAGGAGCAAATTCACTCCAAGTATAATCCAACTCAGTTTTCACATTGATTGGGCTGAGGCCTTTCAAATGGAAGTATTGTACCACATTTGGAACTGGCCGCGGTGGTAGTGCGCCCGACTCACGATTGGAAGACCGTGGGTTCGATTCCTGCCTCGACCAGATATTTTTCTCGAGAGAATTCATCTTGTTCAAGCTGGGATTCTGCAACCGTGTCAGGAATCACACGTTAAAAGGTAAGACCTTGTTAGTCCTTAGCTCGCACAAGTTTCTCAACTTCTGAGAGTTGTCGTTCGTAAAGCTGATTAACGGAAAAACAGATTTTTTTTAACATAACAATGACCAGTTTTCTCCATTTTCACAAATTCACAGAAATCGTTCGATATTGATGGCTGCCAAACAAATACTAAACAACGTAGCGTCATCAAACTTGAAACATATGCTTTATATATTGTGTACTAATACATTGATTTCATCAATCAATCAAAATCAATCAAAATATACTTTATTGTCAGAAAATTTTGTATCCCATCGACAAAGCTTTGTAGGTATAAATATAAGCATAACTAATGGTGTATATATAAAAACTGGCAATTAATAAAGGTTTAAATAAAACAGGTACAAATACAATAAAAATAAATATAAATTGGAATACACGTTTCAAAATTATTCATCAAAATACTCTTGCAAGCTACAATAGGGTCTATCAGCTAGCAAATTTCTAACTGCTTTCTTGAATTGCATGTTTTGGAGACCTTATATCTACTGGTAAGTGATTGAATAATTTTCCACCATTATAAAAAATGGAATCCTTGAATAATGTTGAGTTAGTTATAGGAAGTCTAATATTGAATATGCTATTACGAGTAGCATAAGTAGCCAAAATAAAGTCAAACAGTTTCAAGAATGAACAGTGCAACGACGGTTAAAATCTCATTGGCCGCAAAATAATTTCTGCATAATTCCCTAGGTTTCGCTTTACAGAGACACCTTACTGCTTTTTTCTGTAATATCAACATAGATGAGAGAAGGGTTGCACTGCATGTTCCCCAAAATGGTATTCCATATCTTAGTTGGGATTCAATTAAAGCGTAGTGAACCGTTTTTGCTGTGTGAAAACCCAGCTCATTAGAAACCACCCTCACTGCATAACATCCGGAGGAGATTTTACTGTTGAGTTGCCTGACATGTTCATCAAATTTGAGCCTATTATCAATATAGACACCTAGAAATTTTGTGTTCAATTTGTTTTCCAAGATATAATTGTCTATTGACAGTTCTTTTAGCAGACATTTAAATTTTATTATATTAGTTTCGGAGATATTCAAGGATGATAAATTAGCATCATACCAATTTTTCACCTTTTCTAAATCAGATGATATCTTTTTATGTAGCTCTGCTGTGTTTTTTTGCCTCCACAATATTGTTGTATCATCCGCGAATAGAGTAAAGCTGCCAGATATATCTATCATAGTCGAATATACAACAAAAACAGAACTGGACCCAACACAGAACCCTGTGGCACACCAAATGTGATTGCCCTGCTTTCTGAGAGTTCCGATGTTCTTACTATTTGACTGTTTGATCAAAAGCCTTCGAAAGGTCACAGAAAATTGCGGCAGCTACTTCACCAGCATTTATTTCTGAATGAAGTTTATAAAGGAAAGGTAATATTGCATAACTTTTATTTTTTTCCGTCTGGAACCCAAATTGGTTATTAATCATGATATCATGCAAATTTAAGAAATCATTCAATCGTTTATTCACTAATTTTTCAATAATTTTCGCTAAGGTTGAAATTAGAGAAATGGATCGCAGATTGGAGGGATTAAGCAAATCACCACCTTTATGTAGGTGAATAACAATTGAAGTCTTAAAAGAAGGAGGGAGTGAGCCAGTTTCGAAGGAGGCATTAATGAGATCAACTAATGTTTCCAATGCATTGCCTAGTAGATTCAAAGTATTTTTACCGAAATCTCATCATACCCAGCGGTATTTTTATTTCTGATGTCGTTCAAGGTTTCAATTAATTCATGAATATCTGTGTTATACAAAATGAGGCTATCATCGATATTAATATTTTCTAGATTGATTAAAGGATCATAGTCGAACGACTACCGCCATCCCTAGGTCAGGCCGGTAACTTCAGGTACCAACCTCGTATATTGTGAGATATATCTTGTTGTGGAATTGGCCGCGGTGGTTGTGCGCCCGACTCACAATCGGAAGGCCGTGGGTTTGATTCCCGCCTCGATCACATATTTTTCTCGAGACAATTTATCTGGTTGAAGCTGGGATGATTCTGCAACCGTGTTAGGAATCACACGTTAAAAGGTGAGACCCCTTTAGTCCTTAGCTCGCAGAAGTTTCTCAACTTCTGAGAGTTGTCGTTCGATTAACGGAAAAACAGATTTTAAACTGTAAATGCATGGGGCTTGGTGTTTATCGTGCCTATGCTTTCCCATGTCTCCATTCTATTGATTGAACATTTCTCCCCGTTAACTGTTCCTTCTTTCACCTGATGCAACCATTTTCCTACCAATCGACTAACTTGATTTCTCCCCAGCCGCTTTCCCGAAATCAGGACACAACAACCCACCGGACCGCAAGGAAACAATGATGTCACGCCACCCTGAATCTCCCTCAACTCTCCCTCAAAATCGACGGCTCGACTATCGATAGATCACACGCTCTATTAGGGCGTCGTACACGCGAAGCGTTTGATTGACGTCCTAGAGGTGTCGTCCGGTCGCAGCATTTCGCAGACACGCCCGTCCTCGTCATTGTCCTGATTTGTTTCTAGCCTTTTATTAGATGTCGCGTGCACGCGACGAGGATTTCCGTTTTGCAGCGGATCCGGATAGGTATTGTAACCGGACTGATGATGGAATGTGGGTGTGGTGGAGTGGTGGGACGGGGAAGCTTCAATCGGGTGATTTATTCCATGAAGAGAGAGTTCGATTTTGAAATTAACCGGAGTGATGTTCCATTGGGATGTAATTTGTCAATTGATTATCTGATAAGTATATTAGTCCCAGGCCTGAGAAGGAATGAAATAATGATAAAAAACTTTTAAAACAAGCTTTTTTTAAAGTGCCCTAAAAAGATCAAAATAAAATTTTAAATCACATCGACCACATTCATTTATGACTTTACAGAATTGAACTTATAATAAAACCTTGTCGCGATGCCTTTACATATTCAGTCAGATGAAATTTAAATTAAGAAACATTCTGACAGATCAACTAGGTACTGCAATAAATTTCAAATCCGATAAATCATATGTGTGCAAAAAAGTTATTGAAGTTCAACATTTTGAGCATTCACGACAGTTTTATTCAATTGCAAGTATTATGAATTGCTTACAAGTTTAGTAGGTGCCTTCCTAATTACAAAATTCCAATTACAAATTGAAATTATCGCGACAAGCTTTTATTATGAATAAAATATAAATAATGATATAAAGGTTTTTATATAATTATTTTATTTCATATTTTTTAGTTTCAATCGATAGTTATCGATCAATACGAAAGTCCATCTAAAAACGGAGAGTCCTTCAACAGAAAAACTTGAGGAACAGAGAAAACTATTATTAGGATAAACTATATTCTATAGAAGTAGGTAGGTACCTTCTCCTCCGGCATACCTTATAGAAGAATTAGCTTGTTATATTTCTTAGTCTATTCATTTCATTGATGGCGTCATTATTACATGGCCGAGTCCCAGTTAATTTCGAACAGTCTAATTCTTCTATCAGGAGGCCTTTGGCGTTTCAAGTTAACGCTTTCATTGGCAAGTTTTTCATTTCATTTCAATTTCTCTTTCTCTAACCTTCTATTCCTTTGTGTTGATGTTTCTTTATTTCCCATAGTGTTCCCACGAGTACCGAAAAAATATTTGTCAACCCTCCCAGAACTTCGTTTACCAGGGTAAGAGCTGATATACAACAGGGTGCGCTCCGATGCCCTGAAGTAGTACGTTCACGAATCATTTTACACCCTGATGCCACTCAGTCCTCGGCACGGCTTCACCTTGACTTGGGTGGTAATTTGGTGAAAGATGCACTACTTTTTTCAGCTTAGAGCTTACTCGTGCCTGACGAAACACCGTTCCGGATTTGATTTTGGGGTTTTCCATCTCCAAGACGGGTTGCAGACCAATGCTAATGACGCTCATTTCATCAAATTACACAAGTCATGGTATGTCTTGTGCCTGTTGCTCACATTGAACGATGGACCTTCTTACTCTGAGAACTTAGAGGGTGGTAGATAATAATATTTATCTACAATGCAAACGAATATGGGTTCTTTCAACCTACTATACCATTTATTGTCTTCTTTTTAGAGTAGGGAAGTAGGTATTTGAAGGTAAAAGCTTGATTTAATAGATAGAAATATATATATTTTCATTGAAGCCAACCCTGGATGTAGCATCTATTTCATGGTAGGCCTACCAACTGCCTACCATAAACGATTGCATATACAAAATTTCGTGTCTCTGCTATTTACCGCTGAGGAGATCTCTCGTACGGAGCCGATCCTGGCAGCAGCATCAGATAACGTTTATGATTAACGTGCATTGTCATCGGTTCTGGACCAGCATGCAAAATTTCAGGTCAATCGGAAACCGGAAAGTGGGTCAAATTAAACTTGTAAGATTTCTTAACATACATACAAGTCAAGTTAAATTAAAGCTTTTAAAAAGCGTCTTTTTTGTTGAAATAAGGGCTTTATTCATCAACGTAATCTCTATCAAGAGTCACACAATCATTTTAGCGACGCTCTAACATTTCAGTAGTACTTTTATAGAACGATTTACCTTTTGCTTGAAAATAGGCCTGGATTTCAGCAGTAACCTCTTCATTCGGGCGGAATTTCTTACCGGCGAGCAGTTTTTTGAGGTATGTGAACAGCTAGTAGTCGCTGGGAGCCAAATCTGGCGAATATGGTAAACTGGAGCAATTCGAAGCCCATTTAATGCAATTTTGTCTTCATTTTCATTGATTTGTGACACTATGCAGCACTTGATGACGCAGCACTTTCTTTGTCTTCAAATGGGGTCGTTTTTTCACAATTTTGGGGATCTTTTTTATATTTTCTGGTGTTACTGCCTCATTTGGACGTCCACTGCGTTCTACATCATCGGTGTCTCTACGACCACGCCGCCTTCGGTGAACAGTTTATCTAACGTTTGGGGCCCATCAATTGGCCGCGTAGATCGTGTGATTCAACGCCTTTGGATTATTTATTGTGGGGTCATGTTAAGGCTCATGTCTACAGGGATAAACCAGCAACGACTGACGCTCTGGAAGCCATAATTGAAGCATTTATATGTGAAATACTGGTCGATATGTTAGAGAGAGTGCATTTGCATGAAATCATCTTCAAACATTAAATTATATTGATCGTTCTATCGATTCCAATAAGGATTTCATAAATTTTTTTGTGTTGTTTTGAAAATCAAATCCTATACCTCTTAAAAATCACCCGTTATAACCCAATAACGACTGGACCGATTTTCATGATTTTCGATTAGTTGGACTTGTCTTTCCCGGTATTGTAGAATAAGCAATCCGTATATGGAACATTTTCAAGAATCTTCTATAAAATGTACCAGAACGGCCCCAAAGTTTGGTGGATATGTGCTGACGATTTCATTGCTCTTGGGAATAGAAGCCATAACAAACAGTGGTCAACTTTTTTTCTTCGATGTAATACTGACGAGGTTGTCAGATCAATTCGAAACAAATATCCATGGAAAGAAAACACATACTAATAGATACCGCCAGCACCTATCAAACCATCATGCAAATACGTTTCTAGATTCAAAACAAGAATGAACAGTCAATTTAAAACCAAATGACCCTACAAACAGCATCTCAAATTGAACAATCACAAACTCCACAATTACTGACTCAACAACCACAGACACCTTTCACAACTTACGTTATATCTTATATTTTCTAGGACTATTTGAGAAGTTGAGACGAATTAGAAATGGATATGATAATGGAACTTCTCACAAAACAACAAATACAGTGAGATCTATACTCACAAATGAAAAATCCTACAACACAGAACAAAAATTGCATTCATAGAAAACTTGTTCTTGCGGTGAAAGTAATATTAGTAGAATATATATTGGTGAAACTTTAACACCACTAAATGTGCGTGAAAAGGTGAAAAATTGTGCGAACACATTTTGAAAGCAGACAGTGAACATCGAGTTGAATGAAACAAGACGAGAATGATTCCCAATGCAGGATGTCTCAATGAAATGTTCATAAGAGTTGCGAGAGCTGTAGCTATCAACCCCAACACATTCAATAAATGAATCTTCTCCAAGATGCCCATTTCCTAAAATATCCCTTTCAATACCTTACCGAACCCATCTTATGAAATATTACCCACGAGTTGTATTTTCAATATAAAATAATCGCCAATTTCCAATGAATATATATCAACTAGATAATTCAGCAAAAACACACACAACAACGATGGACAGAATTATCTCGTGATATTTTATTATGTTTCACTATAAACATAAATCGAATACCGAACATTGTAACAGTTAATACTGAACGGGAAACGATTGAAAGTTTAATCGCAACTACAAACACGTTTGTTTCCAAAGTAATTACATCCAAAAATGGTGTATTATCGAGAATTAACCGTTTGAACTCTAAACGATATATGAAGTTTGATTATGTTCGGTGTGCCATTGGATAAAGCTTCGCTTGTTTAAAGCTCCTTGGGGACACTTTTATGACTGCTCGCGAAAACTTCATTGGCTATTTATTATTGGTAATACGTTTATTTTCCTCATATTATGATACATATTCATTCATCTGGCACATCACTAAATTATGTCTAATATAATGAAAGGTCTTCCAACAGAAACAATAGATAACGGCCATCTTGTTACAGCTACATCTGTCAAATTATTTGTCATTTATTCAGTCTGTTTTGCAGCGGAAAAAATTGTTTTATCAAGAGGGGTGTTCTGTTCGGACAACGTACCGCACGCTTCGCTCATTTTACGGTTGCCATAATCGTCCTACCGAAAGGACTATTTACAATGTGCTGGATAAATTTGAGTCCAATGTGTCAGTGAATGATCGGCCAACACCCGTACGTCGACGGAACGCAAGATCAATCAGAAACATCATCACTGTCTGTGAGAGTGTGCAGGAGAATAAGAGGTAGTCGATTCCACGACGCTAACAAGAACTTGGCCTTTCACAGGCCACAACTTGGCCTGTCGTCGTTACTTGAGCCTGCGCCGTACAAAATTCAACTGACACAGGAACTGAAGGTCAACGACCATAAACAACGACGTGTGTTCGCTGAATGGGCTTTGGAGCAGTTGGCAACCGACCCTAATTTTTATCGAAAAATCATTTCCAGCGATGAAGCCCATTTCTGAATGAATGAGTATGTAAACAAACAAAATTGTCGCATTTGGGACGATACCAATTCAGATAAGATACACGATCTCGGATAATTCGACCTGAAACTGTTATAATTTTTGATGGCAATTGTCTGACACCGACTGACTTTTATGGTCAGTCGGTAGCCAAGCGGTTCGGTGTGGGTGCTTTATTCACTCACTCGAATTGACTGCCGTGCTGGTCGGTGGTTCAAGCCCTAGTCTGAACGATCGATCTTCACTTGCTACCGACAACCCGTGTTAGGAATCACACGTTAAAAGGTAAGACCTCGTTAATCCTTGGCTCGCACAAGTTTCGACTTCTGAGGGTTGTCGTTCGTAGGGGTGCGACAGCTGGTTAACGGAAAAACAGATTTTAAACAGATTTTTTTTTAAACAGATTTTTTTTATTGTTTATTATAATATCCATCGCAGTTATCGACGAAACGCCAGACGTAAAAACATGCCTACCACGATAAAAAAAAACGAAAAGAGTTTTTGCAATCTTCTTGTGTATGTTTATTGATTCCAAGTTAAATGATTCTCGACGTTCCGTCAATATTTCAGGTTGGACTTATACCTCAGCTAATGTTTATCATATATATGTGAGCATATTTGAAGATATTGGTAACAAATTCATTACCTTCTGTGGACGACATTCTGGACGAAATGACTGAAGTGATCTAGGGGAAAATACGTGTTGTTGATGCAATTTTTGGCGGATGTACTGATACACGTAAGAATTGATGGAAGGTTCCAGTCTAGTATCTATTTTGGCGAATGCGGCACATATTCTTTTCTTGTTCAGCGAACAAGAATTTATGGATGGTTCAGTTTATTCTATATTTTGGCGAATGCGCGCGCTTTTTCTTTCGCTTGCAACAAGTAGGAATTTATGGAAGGTTTCAATTCATTCTCTACTTTGACGAATGCACCCGATTTTTTCTTTCGCTCATAAGAACCTATGGAAAGTTCCAATCTATTATCTATTTTGGCGAATGCGTCCGCATTTTGTCCTTTCGCTTGCAAGTAAGACTGTATAGGTTTCAATATATTCTCTATTTTGGCGAATGCAATCGATTTTTTTCTTACGCTCACAAGTAAGAATTTATGGAAGGTTTCCACCTTTTCTCTATTTTGGGGAATGCGTCCGCGTTTTTCCTTTCGCGTACAAGTAGGAATTTAAAAGTTTCAATAAATTTTGGCGAATGCGCCCGATTTATGAAAGGTTTCCATATTTTCTCTATTTTGGGAAATGCTTTCGCGTTTTTTTCTTTCGCTTACAAGTAAGAATTTGAAGGTTTCAATACATTCTCTATTTTGACGAATGCGTCCGATTTTTTCATTTAATTTACAAATAAGAAGTTATGGAAGGTTTCCCTCTATTCTCTATTTTGGCGAATGCGTCCGCGGTTTTTCCTTCCGCTTACAAGAAAGAATTTATAGGTTTCAATATATTCTATATTTTGGCGAATGCTTCCGATTTTTCTTTCGCTGGCAAACAAATATTAAATTACAGAAAAATTAATTTTTCGTTGCTAATTTCCACCTTGAACGTTCATTGTGGGAATTAAACCGATATCATTTACATAGAACGCTCCATCATATATCATTAAATGGAATAAAATTGGTATTATTTTTCACCGCAAATTTCCGATGGATGCTAAACGTGACACACTGTATACTTGCTATTACTTGTATTTTCATTTTTTCGATTGTCAGTAAAAATAATTTTCAGCAAATAGTGGTTGAGTTTATGCAGATATCTCAAAATCGGTTTGAGATATCTTGAATATGAAAAAAACGGCAAATGACGGCAAAAACGCTTTTGCCGTCATTTTTCGGGTCTTTACGATAAAAATCCATAACTAACGTATTCTAAAAACACTTTATTTTGGACAGCTGCTCTGAAGAGGAATGATCGAAGACCATGCAAAGAAGGAGATGCGAACTGCTGGTGACTTTACAGGCTCCACCAAGAACCATTCTATCATGAAGAGACTACAAACTCAAAAGTCCACGGAGATGCATCATTTTTTGGGTCTTTACGTCGAGCTGATACAGCTCTTCTCGGTTCCACTCCGCTACTCCAAACGAGCAGGTAAGTATACGTCTCCGAAGTAAGTATACGTCTCTCTGTCGTCCAGATGGCACAGAATGCTTTCATCCCAAATACGAGCTGCACCTTTTGACAGAAACCTCTATATCCATCACGTGATTGCGGTAGACTGAGGTGTTGGAGACACCATCCTGGTAGGCCATGCTGAATCTCTCAGTTTGCAACCAATGCATCATCCCACAATCATAACACGCGGCATGGTAGCTTATTGAGAATACCAGCCCACACCACATCTAATTTTAAAAACTCTCCCCAGTATAGTGCTATTACGTTTTATAATAAACTACCCAACTTTTTAAAAAACTCCAAATCAGACAATATCAATAAGTACTAAGGAATTTTTTATTGAAAAATGTTTTATAATGTACAAGAGTATCTGGATGGCAATTTCAGCTGAGTTTTATTTCGTTTAGTATACTAACAAACTCTCATTGAGATTTTAAACTTTATATTTCACTTACTTGCTATATTTTAAATGTATATGTTTAGTATAAATAGTACCTGTTGACATACCATATGTACATATTGTACCTCAGAGGCTAAATAAATTATTATTATTATTTTTTTTTTTTTTTCACCGTAGTGTGCGCTGGTCAGGCCCTATCCCCCGAAGCCCCGACACATTCGGGAGGGCGCGCCAGCATAATCAACCAATGACCACTCCCCACACCGTGGGGTAAGTGATCATTGGGTCCGAGAATCATGTGCCCTGAGCAAACGCAGTGAGCCAAGAATGACAGCCTTCTGCATCTGTGCGGCTAAGATTTCTGCCTTAATGCGGCAAGCCGGTATGATTTTGAGATTCGAGAGTAGAGAAGACATCATTCCACCAAGGACTCCAACAATCAGAACGACCATCTTGACAGAGTGATCTGGATAGAGTCTGCGGAGTTCGCAGACTCTATCCAGATCACTCTGTTATTATTATTATTATTATTATTATTATTATTATTATTATTATTATCTTTAGCCCACTCGACCTGAGGGAAGCGAAGATCAGGCTTATCCTTTTATTGCCACGGGAGTGACGTGATTTCTGCAGCTTCAATAAGAACCTTGTGCTAGACGGGTTCCAACTCGGTGTGATCCAAGTTCTGATGCACCGAATTTTTCAGCCTTTTGGACAGCTGCCCTGAAGAGGAATGTCTCAATTCCTGCGAAATGACAACAAACTGATATCGGAGAGTACCCTGTATTACATCGAATGTTTCAGTTGTCAATCAACATTGACATAATTTCATATTTCAAAACTTCTTTGACATCTGTCGAAGAAGTAAAGAAATAAGCTATCAAAAAAGGAATAACTGCGTATATATTCGAAATTTTTATTTTTTATCCATTTCTGAAGACGGAGGCAGATTTTGGCCTCCGAAACGTAAAAGATAAGTGTTATTTCTGATAGGCAAAATTGTTAAATACGACAAGTTACTGATAAATAGAAGATTTTTCTTTGTGAAAAATACTTTGATTTTTACGCAGTAACTTATCGGGGTAAACTAAAAAGTTTGCCCTTCTACACTTGTATAAAGTTCTCCATTATAATTTTTATATTTTTTTCAGATTGTGGAAGGTAACAATTACCCAAAAAAGGTCGATAAAAAAACTAAGTATACGTCTCTCTGTCGTCCAGATGACACAGAATGCTTTCATCTACGAGCTGCACCTTCTGTCAGTCATCACGTGACTGCGGTGATCTGAGGTGTTGGAAACACCATTCTGACAGGCCATGATGAACTCACTTTCTATCTTCAGCTCACTCGACCTGAGGAGAGCGGTGGTCGGGGACTTTAATGTGACAAAGTCTTCAATGTTGTTGAATTGGCTTATCCTTGTGTTGCAGCAGGAGTGGAGTGGCTTTCATATGGATCTTTTGCTGAACCGGTTCCAACTTCAACTGGACGTGTTTCGTCTCTTCGGCATCCAGATAGCGCAAAATGCTTTCATTTACGAGCTCTGTAGTCTCCGGATCGTCCTCTTTTGGAAGGACCCGATGCACATTTGTCTCGAATTTCATACCGATAGCATGCGTATACTCTTTCACCACCCTCAAGGACTGATAGAGATCCTTTGCTTCAGAGTCTGAAGGCATAACATTTGAGATCATTCATATAAAAATATATTACCATTATTTATGATGAAATCGGCCGATACTTGATCAAAATCCATAACTAACGTATTCTAAAAACACTTTATTGTGTGATTTTCACTATACAGTTTTACAAAAACGCAACACGTGTTTCGCCATACAATGGCTTCCTCAGGCGTGTCTTAATTAGGACACGCCATAAAATGGCTTCTTCGGGCGTGTCCTAATTAAGACATGCCACAAAATGGCTTCCTCGGGCGTGTCTTAATTAAGACACTCCATACAATGGCTTCTTCGGGCGTGTCTTAATTAAGACATGCCTCACAATGGCTTCCTCGGGCGTGTCTTAATTAAGACACGCCATACAATGGCTTCTTCGGGCTTGTCTTAATTAGGACATGCCACAAAATGGCTTCCTCGGGCGTGTCTTAATTAGGACACGCCATACAATGGCTTCTTCGGGCGTGTCTTAATTAAGACATGCCACAAAATGGCTTCCTCGGGCGTGTCTTGATTAAGACACGACATACAATGGCTTCTTCGGGCGTGTCTTGATTAAGACATGCCACACAATGGCTTCCTCGGCCGTGTCTTAATTAAGACACGCCATACGATGGCTTCTTCGGGCGTGTCTTAATCAAGACATGCCATACAGTGGCACGCCCGAGGCGTTCGCCATTGTATGACGAAACACGTGTTGCGTTTTTGTAAAACTATCTAGTGAAAATCACACAATAAAGTGTTTTCAGATAACGTTAATATCACCATTATTTTCAGTCTTGGAAGTGAAATTTTCAATCAACTAGCACTCATGAACCAGACTATAACGAGAATATTTCTGATTGAGCCCCCATTTCTGATTATTCACTTAAGTATATTGAGACCCCGGTTACCGTCAAAAAAATATAGCTCATAAATTTGTCAATGTCCACAGAATTTCCAAACTTCGCATCGATTCCAAATGGAAAAACAACCCTTCCGCCATGTCGAACGAAAAACGAACCCCATTCGAGACAATGACGCGCACAATTCGGTTTTGTCGCAGAAGAAACAGTTGAATGCTACATAAAGGCCAACAAGATTGATAGATAGTGTGGGAGTCAAGAAAGTGACGAGGTACAGTCTAGTTTCCGATGGAGAACGTATATACTTCTTTCTCTCACGCCCTTTATCTCTGACGGAGAAGTGGGTTGAGAGTTGAAAGAAATGGTCGTATCACGAGGGTGTTAACTCCCATTGAACACGGATTACGGACTGAAAACGATTCGCAGTTATTTTCACCACGCAGTGGTTGAAATGAAAGGAAAGAAAGAAATCGTTATATGTTCTAAAATCAGAAAGAATTGAAAGGTATTCTGAGAAATTCCTCACAAATTTTTCCAGAAGCGATTTCAGTTTTGATATCGGTGATCATAAACATATTGATAGGTACCTGCTCAGATAAAAACCTTGGTAATACAATAGTGAAACCGCAATGATTGCAAATCATTTTGAGGTGAAAGGAATCAGAACTTTTCATGGATCTTCTTTGGGTTTCTCCACCTTCCACAATCGAAACTTTATAAAAACTGTAATGGAAAACTCTATAGAGTTGTGAAAGAGGCAAACTTCTCAGTTTACCCCAGAAAAAAATGAAATGAAAGCAAAAAAATTGAGAATTGAACAAGTCAACGTTGATGACACCTTCATAATACGCAACCAAGGGAATACAGAACTAGAGACCTGCCATCCTTAGACGCATTGTTGAAGAGGACCGACCACTGAGTGGGAAAAATCTGTATACTGAAAACCCTCTCACACGGGACAGTATCTGAACCACGAATCCAACCCCCATCAATCGACTAAACGAGGAATCATCAAGACTCTATTAGACTGTGCTTTCGGGCTCTGTAATACGAAGGAAGGTCTCGAAAAGGAACTAGACAGCATCAAAAATGATCTTCAATGGAATGGCTACTCCAAAGCAAAACAGACTCCTGCGAGAGCAGGAGCCTCGCAAGGAAGAGAAGCCGTCAAAACCAGTGCTTGTACTTCCTTAAACAAGCGGATTGTCAGAAAAAATAAGAAAAACTCGCCCAAGTATAACATCAGAATCTGCTTCAAATCTGGGTACACTATCCGTAGCAGAAGACGGCGATTCCAAGAATTGCATTTACCGGATAACCTGTGAGTGCGGCAAAGCCTATATCGGTGAAACTAAGAGGCAATTAAAAGTCCGCATTGCCGAGCAGAAGAAACACACACAGCGAGAAAAAAACAGCAAATCGGGAATAGCAGAGCATGTTTGGACTCATCAACATACAAACTAGTGGTTCCAAGCTGAGATCATCCACAGGAAGGAACACTAGTTTAGGAGGAAATTCAAAGAGGCCGCATATAGTTATCCAACAACGTATTCAGCCAAGCTATAGTAGAGATACGCAACACATGGAAATCGATTATCAAGCGGAAAATGACCAACTCCTGAGGGTATAGGTGAAAGCACTCGAATGACCAAACAAACGATGAACTAAAAGTATTTTTCACAAAGAAAAATTCTCTATTCATCAGAAAGCTGAGGAATTATACACTTATCCCATCATTTCGAAAGCTTAAATCTGCCCTTGCTTTCATTTAAAAAAGTATGACGAAGTTTGCAGTTTTCTTTTTGATGAAAAAATATCTTGTAGTTTGAAAATAAAGTGAACCAAAGAAAAAATCACATTCAATCGAAAGCTGCAACTTTATATTTAAAGGGATATGTCAACATGTTATGTATAACAATATGATGATCTCACAATAATAATAATAATAATTCATTCTCTGAAAGGCCAATACTAGTATTGTTTAGGAGTAGTCATTCATTTGAAGTAAAAACAGTACAGTAAATAATAGCAATCAGTTAGTTGAAACATTGTAAAAATTGTTCAATATGTATTTTTTAAACATGTTAAAATTCAACTTTTTCTAACATAGACTAGAAATTTGTTGAATAATAAAGTACCCACTGAATGAGGACAGTCTTCCGATATTTGAACCCTAGAAAAGGGTTTTTTCAGCTGATGTTTTATTCGTTTGTCATGTATATGATTGAGACCTGCCCCCAAGGTCTCTGGAAGGTCTAACCGTAAATATTTGTTATTTTCCTGTTGATAATGGAACTATAATGAAATATTCTCTTTCTCTGATCAGCTCAAAGAGAATTATCTGATATGAGATATATTTATGATGTTCAATGTTTTAACAAATATTTCAGTCATGACAAAAATGTATATATAGGTTTGATATCCCCTAAAAAACTTCATTTAAATGACGATTATATTTATGAATGATTTCTATGATCGTCCTATCCCGAAAGTGATTGCTTGAAACTACTTTGATCCATCTGTAGACGTTGCACAAAAAACATCCATGATATGACCGATATTGTACAAGTATAATATTTACCAGGTCAATTCTGAAATTAGATGGCAGTAGTAGGCTACAAAAGAGTTCATGTATTATCTACAAAACAATATTGACCCATTGATAATTGTCCCAAGCCGTGGAAAGAGCAGAATTGCTTTTTCTGTAATTCTTCCGTTTATATTAAAAATGTATAAAACACTCGTTTATTAACAAAAAATAGAGACGGCAATCTTAATAAAGTGTCGGAAGGAATGAATGAAATGACGAATAAAAAGTAAATGAACGTCATCAAAGCGCATTGAAACACTCCTTTAAGGACTGGGGAGTGTTTAATTTGCCTGGTCACGCTATCGATACAGGGTGTGTGCGTATAAAGATTAAGGAACGCCAATAAGACTGTATCGAAACATGCGATTACGTGACAACTAGAGACGTCTAATAGCCATTCGAATAAATTGGTTTCATGAGACTGTCTGTGAAATTCCTTCGGTGATAATGTGAATGCTGTGAGATAGATCTGAGAGATACTTGAAAAAGGTTTATTTGGTGAAAACTTTTCCGTGCCATTCGACTGAATGGCATTTTTTGTACAGTATATTCCAATACCGACTATCGAAATGCATAACGGCCATCTGGTTGAAGCTACATCTATTAAAATAGTTGTCATTTATTCGGTACGCTTTGCCAAATCACCATGGACGGATATCGCATTCAACAATACGTGCTAATGAAAAAATTGTTTTTCATAAGTTAGGAGTAATGAAATCCATCATGAAACCACCTTCAAAATGAAATTGTTTTACAAAAATGGGTACTCTGTTCGGCCAACGTATCGTGCGCTTCGCTCATTTTACAGTCGCCAGAATCGTCATACAGAGAAGACTATTTGCAATATGGTGGTTGAATTTTTGTCCACTGGTTCAGTAAACGACCGACCAACACCCGTACGTTGACGAAACGCAAAATCTGCCGTAAACGTCGCCGTTATCTCAAAGAGTGTGCACGAGAATTCGGGACAGTCGATTTTGCATCGCTCACAAGAATAGTCCAGTCATTATAGTAAGTTCACCTCGGAATTCGAGATACCCAGCTGTAAGTCTGTGAATACTTGTATATTGACACCCTAAAAGTTGTCTCAAAACCTACATATGGTAGGGTGTAAGAAACTATTAAATTTCAAGGTCAAAGGTCACAAAAATCGGTTTTTTGCGATTTTTTGGAAATATCTCATTTCCTATGGGTTTTTGGTGTTTGTATTTAGTATCAATATTAGAGGATACAAAATTCTCTACAAATTTTGTTTAAAAAAATTTTTTATACGGTGAACCGTTTTCGAGATAGAGGGCGGAGAGCACGCGGTCACAGCATCACTTCAGGTCAACCGGTGCCTCCGGTCGAAAACGCGCCATATATAGTTGATGAACTATCGATAAATCAATGATTATAAATATTTGTCAATTTTTATTAACTATTATATACTATTTTTATACTGAAAAATAATACAATGGAAATATTATGTGATTGAAATCCATATCTTTGTTATTATCCCACAATACTTCCCACCGATTATTCTCAACAGCAGATCGAAGCGAATCAAACGCCATGCATATCATCAACATAAATTTCATCCACGGCCGAAATGAACGCAAAAATATATGACAATGCAAAATCCATTTCGAACGATAGAAGAGAACATGAAATATTTATATTCCGGCCTTCGCAGCGCCCCATTCTTCATGAATCTGAATATGAAAAAATAAACGATCCCGGCGAGTTATCAATCACAATCCAATACCTTTTCTTATTTCCCTTTCGAATAAAATTAATGCCGGCAACATTTTCGTTCCTCCGACGCTGGAACTGACAGCTTTTAGGATCGTCAATGGCGGCGCCACTTTCGCATGGCGAATAAAAATGATGTTCGGAATTCGTGGAATTAATTAGCAGCGTTGGCTCGAACTCTGGATATGGTGTAATTTTCTGTTATAAAGTAAGGTCTGAGAAATAAAAAAAGTGTCATCAGATGTATTTTTTAAAATCAGCCTAACAGAATCGAATCGAATGTATAAATATGTTAAGGAAAATATTCAACTACAATTGTGAATACAATTCTACAGCCCTACAACCTCTACAAGAAAACGATTTTTTTCAAAAACTTGCTAAAACACTTTCCACATATAGTCAGTGGACATACTTGAAGACTGGCTATAAATCAAATCATCTAAAGGAAATATTCTTTTAGATATAGTTTGTGTAGCAACACGTATGATACGTCTCTCGAATATATCGTCTTTTTAAGCTGAAGTTGACTGAATCTAAAAGAGTGTGTTATACCAAATTAATCATAAAAGTAAAGCCTGTACGATGGTATGAGGTTCACCGGAAAATACTAAGAATCACCGAAGAAAATAGTGCATAAAGTGTAGAGTGCCATGACTGAAATTCTTAGAAGAAACCGAAAGTGATACAAAAAAAAAAATAAAATAAAAAATTCATTACAAAAACATACCGGTAGACCTCTGTCCAGGGTCGGATTAAAATATTCATAAGAACCCCAGAGTATATATGGAAGAAAATGAATAATACGAACGACTGTCTGGAACAAATTAAAGAAAACAAAAAAAATGTTACTGTGGAAGATGTATATAAATTATTGGAATTCATGAATGGAAATTTCATCAAGAAGTTTGAGTCTATAGATAATGAAATAAAATCGTTGTTGATGATTGTAGAACATAAATGCACCGATGCTGAAAAAAAGATCTCATCATTAGAAGCTGAAAACTATGAACTAAGGGTACGAGTCGAAGAACAAGAAAAAAAATTGAAAGGAAATAACTTAATAGTATATGGTATACAAGAAGAAGAGGGAGAAACGTCTACTAGTCTGACAAAAACAATCATCCAAATTTTCGAAAATATTCTTCATATCAAATTGGAAGTGATAGAAATCACGAACATATACAGATTAGGAAGAAGGAGTAACTCAACAAGACCCGTGCTATTAACACTACTCTCGAACTTGAGAAAAATTGAGATTCTTAAAAACTGCTATAAGCTAAAAGGATCAAACTTTACAGTGTCTGAAGATCTCACTAAAAAAGAAGTCGCGGAAAGAAAAATTCTGTTAATTCATCTGAAAGAGGCCAAAAAGAATAATCGACAAGCCATCTTGAGAAGAAATAAACTAATAATTGAAGGAATCCCCTACACTCTTTCTGATATCCAGACTGAAAGCGCGAACGACCCATTCTCTAATCCAGGGAAAGCCCTCAGCGACCCGTCAACTCCTTTACCAAGGGGTGAAGAATTCGTTATATCATCAGAAGAAGCAGAAGAAGGAGAAAAAGGGAATGAATATAACAAAAAAGAGGCTATAGTAGATAAGAAGAAAATAACCCAAGAAGAAAAACCAATTACCCAAAATCAACTAATCAATCAGAAATCAAGAAACAAAAAACCTACGTCAAATACGGAAACCCCAAAGAAACCAACTATAACCCGTACAACCAGGAAAAATCCGTGAAAATATTGTAGTTCAACAAAGCATAGACCAAATTAGTGAGTAGTAGTAGTATATTTTATATTATTTCATGAACTCTAGTGAATTTTAATGTATTTAATTAAGGAAATTAGATAGATTTATGGAATGGAGCCTTATATAAGAGATTTCCAAATAGAATCATTACCAACCTACCCACTAAATAACACCCAAGAGGCGAAAGAAGTTTTGCAAATTAACCAAAATTCTATAAATTTCAAAATAATTCATAATAACATTTGTAGTATTGGGAAAAATATTGATGAATTCAAGGTTTTCGTTGAGGGACTTGACACTTCATTCGAGTGCATCGTTTTAACAGAAACATGGCAAATTCCCGATACTTCCATTTATGATATTGAAGGGTACACCACTTTGTATAACCACGGGAATTTGAATCAAAATGATGGGGTGATTATGTTCATAAAATCAAATTTATATCAGTCCCATAGCTTAATTGATCTCAACGGAAGCGTTATAATCAAAACAAAAGCAAAATGTTCAAATAGTACACTACTGATATATTCCTTTTATAGATCTCCCTCGACTGATGTAGATCTGTTTTTGGGACAATTGAATGATATACTGGCTTCAGAAAAAGAAGAATATCAGTACAATTTATTTCTTGGTGACATTAATATCGATTTACTCACTGAAAATGAATTATCAAAAAACTATTTGGATCTTCTAAGCGAATATGGTTATTATTCTGCAATTAACACCCCCACTAGAGAAAAAAAAATTCGAAAACTTGTTTAGACCACATATTTATTAAAGAAAAAAGTAATAACTACAATTTCATTTTACCTATCACTATAGCTTCTTCAATAACCGACCACTATATAACAATAATACAGATCGTAATGAGCAGGTGTAACAAAACAAATAGTAACTCAAACAGAAACTACTACAAAGTAATATGTGAACATCTATTAATCGAATCAGTTAAAAACATCAACTGGAATGAAACCCTTTCGTATCAACAGGATCTTGATTCTGTAACAGATAAATTCATAGCTACATTAAAGGAATGCATACAGAAATCAACAAAGAAAATAAAAATTAAAAATAATGAAAGAAAGAGAAATAAATGGATCACGAAGTCTATCATTGAATCAGTCAACAAAAAAAATTATATGTATCTTAAATGGAAAACATCTCCAAATGATGAAGTACTAAAACGTGAATATATGAAAATGAAATATAAAGTTGAACAATTAATTGAACAGGCAAAAAAAAACTATTACATAAAACGTGTGGAGAAAGAGCAAAATGAATCTAAAAAACTTTGGCAAACGGTAAATGAAATACTAAAGATCTCACATCAAAGTAAAATAAATGAGATACAAAATGGAAATGGCGATTTAATCAGCGACCCTGAGCAAATGACAAGGTTATTCAACAAGTATTTCATAGAAGTGGGAAAAGATTTAGCAAAAAATATTACTACAAATCAAAATTATAGAAATGAAAAAAAAATAACACCAAACTCCCTTTTCCTCGCACCTGCAAATGAATTGGAGGTTTTTAACATTATAAATAGTTTGAAAAATAAAAAAGCTCCAGGTTATGATGGCATCAAAGCGGAAACGTTAAAAATAATTTCAAATTACATTAGTACTCCTTTGACATACATCATCAACAAATCCTTTGAAGTAGGTTATTTTCCTACCGCTTTCAAGTTGTCAGTCGTTAATCCTGTACATAAGACAGGAGATAAACAAAATATTAGTAATTACAGACCAATTTCACTTATCACAACATTAAGTAAAGTTATAGAAAAAATCATAAAAAATAGATTAAATGAATTTTTAAAAAAATACGATCTTTTATTTGATGCACAGTATGGTTTTCGTGATCAAAAATCGACTCAAGATGCAATACATGTCTTGACAAGTACGATATATGAATGCTTGGATAAAGGTATTCCATCATTAGGTGTCTTTCTCGACTTGTCCAAAGCTTTCGATACCGTCGACCACAACATCCTCTTGAATACTCTTCATGAAATTGGCATCAGAGGTACAACATTCAATCTTTTCAGAAGCTATCTGACGAATAGAAAACAAAAAGTAAAACTCAATGATATATCTAGTACCGAAGAAATAATAACATGTGGAGTGCCTCAGGGGACAGTTCTGGGACCCGTGCTATTTACAATTTATATGAATAACCTCTTCATGCAAGAAAAAGATGGTCAAATAATAAGCTTTGCAGACGACACCGTGATAATTTACCAAGCTGAAAACTGGTATGACCTAAAAGTAAAAGCAGAAAACGACTTGAACAACTTGAAAGATTGGTTCGATAGTAGGCTTTTATCAATTAACTTCAATAAAACCCATTACCTGCCTTTTAGTAGCCAAGAAACTTCTCTTCCCAACTATAACTTGATGATCCAAGATAATCTGATGTTAAAACCTGTGAACAAAATAAAATACTTAGGTATATTTTTAGATCCCCACCTGAAATGGAATGAACATATTATATATCTAACAAAAAAACTAAGATGTATATTATACAGATTCAAACAACTCATCACCTACCTTAATTACAAACAAAAACAAATTGTTTACAAAAGTCTCGTTGAAACTCACCTTAACTATGGCATTATAGCATGGGGAGGGGTATCACGAACGTCCATGCATATGCTCGAAGTCTCCCAGAAGAGATTTCTGAGAATGATCCTACAGAAGGATAAAAGATATCCTAGCGAAAATCTTTTCCTCGAGACACAAATAATGGATGTTAGGCAACTTTTTTATATTCAGGTTTGTATAAAACAACATTTAAATAAAAAAAATCTGATATTACCTGCCCATTCATATAATACTAGACAGAGAAATAGATATGTGATTCCCAAAATGAATAAAACAGTTGGACAGAAATGTTTTCATCATATAGCACCTAAAATATATAATGACCTACCTGAGAACTTAAAATCTGAAACTTCTTTGAAAAAATTCAAAATACTGTTGAAAAAACATATATCAAGTAAAGAAAGAAGAAAAATACGAGAATATATTGATTGAATTCCGTATAGTACCTCTACCTTACTTCGCTTATTAGCTTTTAATAAAAAAAAAATAAAAATAAAAAAAAAATAAAAAAAAAAAAGGTTACTTTTAAATTCTCAACTTTCATATTATATGTAACTTAAGGATTTATTTTTATCTATTTTTATTTATTACATTTTACATTTTATGTCATATTATTTTATTATTGTATTTACTTAATATTATTATTCGTTCCGATATATGTATTTCGTATTTTATTATATATTTCTTAATATTTTTAAATTTTTTAACCACACACAGGTTTGTAACCTCAGTGGGATTTTGAATTTATTCTCAAATTACTTAAAATTGTATTAATTGTTATTCTTACATTCTAAGTCTTAAAATAAATAGTATGTATGGTTTCCATTTCATATTTGAGAATAAAATGATTTGATTTGATTTGAGTCCAGTCTCAACTTCCTACACTGTAGTTTGACTGACACCTATAAGAAAACAACTAGTCCCCTGGCTGATACCACTAAGGATTATATCCGACACGTGTCAGTGCAAGATTCTTCCTGCATATGCTGTTAGCGATACAACTGCCGCTATAGATTTTCAATTATTGGAATCCACTTGCAAACCGGTTTCGGGCTATATGACCACTCGTCAGTGCAAGGTAGTGTCCATCATCAACAGAAAGTCGATGATTTCCGATAATTGAAAATCGAATTCCTTCAGAGTATCATTTCTCGAACTAGGCTGAAGCGGACAACAAGCAACAGGTTTGTCATTGCCCCATCTGCCTGTGAACGAGGCAATTGTTTCGCCAACAGCATATGTAGGAATAATTTCACTGAAGAATCCTGCACCGACACCTGTCGGATATAATCCAACGCCCTTCGTGGTATAAGCCAGGGGAGTAGTAGTTTTCTGACAGGTGTTAGTCCATCAATTTACAGTGTAGGGAGTTGAGAGTGGCCTGAACGAATTGTTCCTTTAAATGATTTGACTCGCTAAAAAACTTTCTCAGAAACGAAGGAGGTGCTAATTATCATGTTTTTCTAGACGATATCAATATAGATATCTTAGATGAAAACTTTGATATTCCTACTATCGAATATTTGAATGCTATGAGTGAATCAAAATTCATCTCGCTTATAAATGATCATACAAGGGTAACTCAGAACTCAAAATCTTGCCTAGATCACATATTCATCAGAACCAAAGCAAACATTGAAATACTTCTACCAATTATAATGAAAACAAATCTCTTTGATCATTATGGTACTTTTTTACAAATAATGATCGAAAAGGATACAGTTATAGCTAATGAAAAATTAAATAAAAAATGAAAACTGTTAACCACTCCATATTGAATACCCAACTTCGTAATAAAGACTAGACAGCAATATGTCAAATATCAAACCCAGTAAAGGCAACAAAAGAATTCGTAAAAATATTGAATGATAACATCTTTGGCTGTACAAATACCTAAAAATTAGACAAAGAAAAAGAAAAAGGTGGATCACTATTTGTGAGATTTCTGACTCAAAAGTTACGCTGTATCCTGTACAAATTCAAACAACTGACGCAATATCTCAATATCAAGCAGAAAATAATGATATATAAGAGTTTAGTAGAATCTCATTCGAATTATGGAATCATTGGTTGGGGGGGTCTTTCGAAAAGTTATTACAATATACTGGAAATCTGGCAAAAACGGTTCCTCAAAATTCTTCTCAATAAGAATAGAAGATATTCTAGTGACTTGCTGTTTTGTGAAGCTGGTGTTAATGATGTTAGACAATTATATTACATACAAGCAAATCTGAGACAATTTATATACAGATCTGAGTTGATAATGCAAAACCATAATTACTCAACTAGGCATAGATATAATTACAAATCACCCCTTATGTATAAGTCGATCGGGCAAAAAAGCTATCCATATCTTGGGCCTAAGTTGTTTAATACATTGCCAAATGATATTGAAAATGAGGTCTGCGCACACCGTTTCAAAAAAACTCTTAAACATTATGTACAAAATACAAGCAGAAACTATTTTCATGAAATTATAGAGAGTTGAATCAAATAGGCAATGGAAATAATCCTTCAGCTAGAAACCGATTTTTTAGGCATTAAGTGTGTTCCTATAGCATTCATAGTTATCTCTCAGGATTTCTCTTAGGCTTTTGAATATATTCTTGGTACATTCTGTATCATAATCATAAAAAAACCTTTTATGATTATCTGAAACATATCAACATCAAAAATATATTATATTTGTTTTAATAAGCAGAAAAAGAAATGATAGCAATAATAACATCCGAAATGAGCACTATAATTGAAATGAAGTAATTTATATGCGCAAAAAAATTAATGGCGCAATAAATGTTCGAATTTGAGTCCTTTCATTTCGAGACATTTTTGAACTCAGTTTTTCATATTATTTATTGCCCTTAATACACTTGAGAAATCAATCAATGTCCCCCATAGAAAATAGTCCAAAAGAGTAAGATCTGGTGGTCTTGCAGGCCATCTTATTGGCCCATTATTTGTCTCGAAATGGAAAGACTTCAATTCGAACATTTATTGCACCATTAATTTTTTTGTGTATATAAATTACTTAATTTCAGTTTTCATTACAATTAGAGTGTTCGTTTCGGATGCTATTATTGCTATCATTTCTTTTTCTGCCCATCAAAACAAATATAATATATTTTTATTGTAGATATGTTTCAGATATGTTTCAGATAATCATAAAAGGTTTTCTTATTCCAAGTCCATTGTATAATACGCTCAGAGCAATGGAAATATAAAAAAATATAAATAGGTACCTAAAAATACATAGGGAGACGTGAAAGTTGCCATTGTGTTTTTATTCAACTCAGTCAACCAATTTCCAGGGCCGTAATGTAAAAGGGAATAGTTCACCTAATTATAATCAAATATTACCGAAACATCCCGAAATATAATTTCTCAGTATGAAGTGAACGTCTACGATCCAAAAACTACAACAAAAATACAGGTCCGTATTTAAAAATTCAAAAATGGGGGTGGCCCAAGTCAGATGACACCATGTATAAAAGATTCATGAACATATTCTGATAGCCCACATCAAGTGCCAAACAATAATTTGAGATTGTTTGGTTTTTCCTGTATATCTCCAGAACCAAAAGAGCTATATTCGATTTATTTACATCATTGAAAAGGTCTCTAAAATACGCAACTTTGCCACACTTTATCTCTTATCGTTTACGATATCCCCATGTACAGAAATGAATTTGAATAGCCCTGTATATATTCATTATCAAAAACTCACTCGGACGTAACATTGATAGCAACATTATTTACATAAAAAAGATCCTCTCACCAGAAATCTTCATACTGAACGTTATTACCTATTATTGACGTCCCAATATCAGAAAGTTGTTCCGAACCGAATTGAAATTTCCTCGGAATCGGTTGGCTGCTTGTTTGGCTCCGCTCCGAACGATTTACGACGTCACTAGGCAAAAATTGATAGTGAATATGTAAATGCGGACCGGATACCGACATGATTAATGGACGTTCATTTCACGTCCTTTGTGCAGAACCGTATCCGGATAGAAATTAGCAAAACGGTTCCCATTCGCAGCAGCAGCAGCAAGAATATTCGTAATGTAATCACATCCACCTGGAAAACTACATGGAACGGTTGTATTCACTATATTACCACTATATTGGGGTATTTCATTTCAGTACAACAACATACATTAAATTGAAAAATCGCTACCCAAATCTACGTAGCCAGCAAAATTTCAACATTCATCTTATTTTTTCAAAAGTCAACGTATTTTAGACAAATTGAATAACCTTCATGAATTGAATAAATTCAGGAACATAAATCTGGGATATTGAGTAAACTTTTCTAGCTGAACATAACGGTGCCTCGCATGAGATAACAGGAAATTGTAAATCAAACATTGACACAATGGATATTTTACGTGATGCAAAGAGATGAGCGGTTCGGCAACCTTTTTGTTTTTATTTTTTGAACGTTCAGCCTCTACTTGTATGAATACTCTTTGGTTTTGCGTTGGTAGGTATTCTGAAATCAAGGGAGTGATATTTGGTGTCAGCAGTGGGATGATAGTTGAGTGGTGGGTTTTCAATCAGCAAACACTCCATTTTTATTAAGCAAAGTGGTATGTTCACAATAGTGTGAAATTTAAAATTGCTGAATAATTTCGAATAATAACGATATTAAAAAAAATAAATACCATACAAAT
Organism: Leptinotarsa decemlineata; assembly: GCF_025532065.1. Classification (NCBI taxonomy): domain Eukaryota; kingdom Metazoa; phylum Arthropoda; class Insecta; order Coleoptera; family Chrysomelidae; genus Leptinotarsa; species Leptinotarsa decemlineata. Next base: position 13,054,025 of record NW_027412537.1, on the reverse strand, counting down.
ATTACTCTTCTATGAAATGAAAAATGAATTGAATATAGATCTTTACTGATATGAGGTTTAATAGGATGGACGTATGTAAGTATGTATGTTTGTGACTCTTGTACGCCTAAACGTATTTAGATGGAACTTTAGATAAATACATTTATACATCATAATAACATATAGACTCAATTTACAAAGGTTTTGTGTAATTTTGGCCTTGATATAACCATAAGTATGAGGTAGGTCGGAAAAATTCTTGCTCCCTGGGAGCTATCTTGGCGTGCGCCACTTAAACCATTGGAGTTACTTGAAGATAATGAATAGTTCTAAATGAAAGTCTGCGATAGCATTTATCTGCCTCTTATGTAGTAGTCACTATGTACAAAATACTGAGTCATAAAAACAATTAAATTAGATACTTTTTTACAATGCACATTTCAGAATATCTATCAAATTGTTATAAAAGTTTATAAAAACTTTCTACACTAAGTAATTTGGACGAATCGTTTATAAGTTATCACGATTAGATTAACTTGATGCAACGCAGTAAAACATTCAGTGTCGCTGTAAAACGACGGTGAACGATGTGCAGAAACAGTCTGAGCAATGAAGCGCCATTGCCGAGAAAGCAACCCGAACGCGGGCAGATGCTTGAGGGCCGAAGTCATTGACGGTTGTGTTAGTTTTGTGAATTTCTTCATAGATAACATAATTCGATTCTCAAAGATAATTATTACTTAATGCAGTTGGCCATTTTTTAGTTACTGTATTTTTAAAGCAAAAATTCAAAACTAGGTGTTGCTCGCTCTTATATTAAAGTACAGCCGCAGCTACTGAACCTAGAAGTTTGAAATATTCAGGTAGGTCCTTTGTATAGCGTAAATAAGCATCAAAAAAGGGAATCACGAATTTCCACCCCCAAGGGAGAAAAATGTGGGTTGAAAGTTTGTATTGAATTTGGTCAGTTTTGAAGTTGTAAACTTGAAGTTTCCAGTTAATAAAAAAATATTGTAACTATCTGTTTGGAATGGTCTGTCACAAAACTTAATATGATAAACCAAATTTTACGCGGTCGAAGCCACAGGCAGCAACTAATCAATTATAAAAATGTATGTAAAAAATGTGATAAAAAACTCATAAACAGTTGAATTTACGTCTCAGTGCACTTATTGATGAATTTTCTAAGTATTTAATTGATTACACTGCTTAGTTTTATATTCCAAATTCTATTCGGGTAATCTGGAAATTACAATATCGTGAAACTCATCCATTGTAACGTCTTTTCTGGATCAGTCTTTGTTAGGACAAAGAGAAATTATGATTCATAACAATTAAATTCTGAAGCACGTCACAAAAGTGGTATTTTCAATGTGTTACCAACAGAGATTCATTCGTTTTTATTTTCATTTCTGAAAGTCTGCTGTAACATAAAATACTGCATCAGAATTATGTTACAACCATAATTTCCAAATAGATTATCTCTGGATTTGAGTTGTACATGACTGGCTGGTAACGAGAAATTATATCATCACATTTTAATGCCGTTGGAATTATCATCATTTACGCGCTGCTAGTTTTGAAATTGTAAAATGTGGTATGTTGCGAATATTTTTATAATACTTTGGAGACAAATTAGGCAAAAAATAATGACCTTTTTTGTATCGCAAAATATTAGATAGCCCTATCTGAAAAGAAAAAAAAATAAAAGTGAGGGTTCCACAAGGCTCCTTACTTGGGCCACTGAAATTCATTTTATATATAAATAACTTGCTTCATTTACTTGACTGAAAAATCAATATTCAGCTACATAAATGGAAATTATATAAAAACCGCCATATTGAATTCTCTAAACATACTGAAAAGTTGATTTGAAATGAATAGTATGCAAACTCAACTCATGTAGTTTTCTAATACGCAGCAGAATGACAATTTTTCGCTACTCCAAGAAGAAGTATAAAATTAAAACACGAAATTGTTTTCGATCTATCGTTTCGAAAATGACAAAAGTAGTGTCACTCTTAGTACAATATCTCAGAAACTTATGAGTAGAATATCATGAAATTTCAACAGGTTCCTTTTGAAAGCGATGAATGCAATGATCCTAGCGCCATCTACGTGTTTGGCCCGAGACTTTCCAGCTCATATAGTATGTATTTATTGTACATTCTTTCACAATCAGTGAGTTTTGGTGGATAAAACTTTCATGTCCTTTCAAAAGCGATTTACAGGCTAGAAACAAGTAATTTCAGCAAAGTAGGAAATCTTGCACAAATATCTGGAAAAACCAATATCCGTCATGATGCTAGTCAAAAATTGATATATATATATATATATATATATATATATATATATATATATATATATATATATATATATATATATATACATATTTGTTTGTTATTCAAAATGTGCCATCTTTACCTTCTCTTCTGTACCTGGTGATTTTTTTTCCTTTACCTGAAAGCAAACATTCACAACTGACACCTTTAGGTTTGTAAACATCCCATTGTGAACGTCAGTCTTTCTTCTCGGAACTGCTTACATTTTCTCCATTTTCGCTAATCCAAGTCTTTCACGTCGAAAGCATCGGAATCCGGTAAGATATTAATTAATCGTGTTATTTATACTCCATTAGGAAAGCCGTATATAGCCATTAGAGCTGGTCGAGTAAATCGTCTGGAAAAAACTATTAAAGGAAGCGACGACAGGTTGCAAAGTACGTGCAATTCTTTGCCGAGCCATCCTTCAAGGATTCGCTCTACGTTTAAGATGATCGGGAAATGAATCGAGAATATTTTTGAGGAAATAGAAATCCGGTCAAATTGACTTGACTGAAAGAAAACATCCCTGCGAAACAACAGTTACAGTTTTTTAATAGAAAGGAATATATTTTTAGGAGGGGTTATGTTGAAAAGGTGACGAAACAAGTCTTTTATTCCGAAACTCCGAAGTTTTCCGATGAGTATGATGGTGTTCCATGTGTGTTTGAATTCATACATGAATGTGTAAAAAAACAGTGCCTTTCTATTCATCATGTGCTACTTCAAACCTGTCAAATTCAAGTTTCATTTAAAAATTTCGAACTATGCCAAAGAAAATGCCTGCCTACGTGCGTTGGTTTTCTGTACCCTCTATGACCATGACCAAATGCCCCATTTTCACGTCTATTCACTAGAATATCCAAAATGTCGATATTTTCTTAGATTTCCTGTTCCATTGTGAATTGGATCATGGGGTTGGGGGGTTCAGAAATGCCAGAAATTCCTTTAGCTTTCCTTCGCCATCTTGCCGTACCACGACCATATCATCAACATAACGCAGCCAACAATATTGTTTCATAGCTACTTGCTCTGAAGTCCGTTGTTCGAAATATTCCATGAAAAAGTTTTTCATCGCCGGACTTAATGGACTACCCTTTGCGGTACCATCAGTTCGTTTATAGAAAACACAGCCTCCCTGGAAATACGTTGATGATAAACACTGAGCAAACAGAGCGGTTATGTCTGCTGGAATAAGAAAACATGAATTTTGTAGATGAAATTAGCTTGACTCCATCATGAAGTGGTTAATGGTCCAGTCATCTTAGTCAAAATCCAAGATCAACGGCCACAATAATCGATTTTTTGCAAATATGTCTTTTCCTATTGGTTTTTCGCTATTTTTATTCATTATCAGAGGATTGAATTACCTACAACTATTGTTTCAATAATTGTTGTATACGTTGAATCGTTTTCGAGATAGAGGACGGAGAGAGGGCGGAGAGCTCGCGGTTAGAGCATCATTCAAGGTCAACTGGTAGCCCCGGTCTGAAACACGTCCTATAAAGTTTATTAATTATTGATGAATACATAGCTATCATCACTTTGTATTTCTCATCAACTATTATATTATATTCAATAATTTGTTTCAATAATTAAATATCTTTCTATTCAATAATACTCATAACTGATTCCTTAAATTAAAAAATAATCGAGGGACACACTTAAATTACATTCCAATCATATGAAAAATGATGAATGAAACTTGATACTTGTATTTGTAACTAACGTTACTTCCTATAAGAACTGTCCTATAAGGACATTTTCAAACGTATACAATAAAATATAGGATGGAATCGGCCGATACTTGATGAAAATCCATAACTAACGTATTCTAAAAATACTTTATTGTGTGATTTTCACTAGATAGTTTTACAAAAACGCAACACGTGTTTCGCCATACAATGGCTTCCTCGGGCGTGTCTTAATAACTAATTCTACACATTAAATGCTATATATACCTTATTCTACAATTTGAATTCAATTACCTGAGCTTATGTTCCATTTTCCACATTTGAAAAAATATTCAGTTATTTAATTCTAATTGACCATTCAGTAAATTACCCGAATTCCTGAATCTATTGATTTCTAAACATTCTAGAAGATTGAGTTTCAAACTCTTCTCTTCTAAATGTAACACATCGTATTCCTGATTGAACTCATGTCCTTCTGCTATTAGGTGGTTTGCAAATGTGGAATTTGCATTTATAAAACTGCTTCTATGCTCTTTAATTCTTTGGGAAAATGTTCTTCCAGTTTGGCCAATATACAGTTTTGGACAAGAGCCACAAGTCAGCTTATATACTCCTGATCTATCTAACAACGAAGTTTTGTCTTTATCGTTTTTAATGAATTTACTTAGATTATTATTCGTTTTGTAATCACACAATAAAGTGTTTTCAGAATACGTATACAATAAATACAAAACAAGTTTACTGTATATAAATACAAGTTTATTGTACTCGATTAGTTTAAAAATGTCCTTATAGGAAGAAACTGCAGTAACGTTAGTTGCGAATACAAAAATTGAAGAACATAGCAAATTTTATTTCTTATGTTTCATGATGACCTTCTACCACGTAGTAATGGCTACATCCATCAATTTATTTTAATCATATTTTTGAAAAGGATACAAGTCTACAAAAGTGAATAAAGTGTACAAAACTGGATAAACCTATGAAGCAGCACCAACAAGTACAGCAGCTCACCAACATTTCAATCGTGTTTATTATCATACCCAAGTCACAACAATAGGTGGTTCCACTTATGTCTCGCTTGCGTTTACGCAGTTATTTCACGAATTATTTCGTTTTTGATTTATATATATATATGTATATATATATATATATATATATATATATATATATATATATATATATATATATATATATATATATATATATATATATATATATATGTTAACTCGAAGATTCTCACGGATAAAGTATGATGAGCTGTTTTCTCGGGTTTCGCTCCGTGTTCTGTGTATTTTCTCCCCATAAGGATTATTTTCACAACGTTTCGGCAAAGTCTCATTTGCCATCTTCTGGTGATGTCTGGTTGAAAAAACCAGTATATATATATATATATATATATATATATATATATATATATATATATATATATATATATATATATATATATGTTACAAAAAGGATTTGAAGCTTTATAACTCCTATTTATTATATGCGAGTGCTTTCGACAGCTGGTCGTGCTATCATCATCAAGCCTTGATGATTTCAATAGTCGCCTACACCTTACCATATGTAGGTTTCGAAGAAAACATTTGGGCTGTCACAATACAAGTTTATATGAGTTTTTAGCTGGCTAACTAAAATTTCGAGGTAAACTTACTAAGATGACTGGACTATCATTATACGATAGGTGAAACGATAGCGTTTTGTCTCTATAAACGATATCAATGTCGTACATGGAGAAAATTTATTCAGAGTTTGAAGCAGTCTATTTTGAGATTTTCTGGGATCTCGGAGAAAAAAGTGATCCGTCAGCATTAGTAACCTCCAGATTACGATTCATCATCGGCGACCTCTGGATCTCTTCACGAGGTTCGCTCCACAACTAAAATGGAGTAATTTTTCAAATTCTTGTCACATACTCGAATCCGCAGTATACATTCCGACCCACTTCCGGCCCGATCTCTAATCGGATTACCGTCGATTCACCACCCATCAATAACGCAAGAAAAACGAGGTCGACGTAAACTTCGCTCCGAATTTTTCCGACAACTTTTCAATAAAAAATAATAAGTCATAGTTGCGAGCTCGTTCGGAGGCGGCTGCCTGACAAACGATAATGTATAAGAGCCGCTCCTCGCACGGTATAAAAGCCATTTTGCGCCGGCACGATTGTAAATTTGTCCAAAAACTTTGTGTTAGCTAAGAGCAACCGATCCTAAATCAGGATAATACTTTACGTCGGCGATAATACGGGCCAAGTGGCCGTAGGATCTCCAGATATGCGCTCGAGTTCTATAAATTCCCTTATTTAAAACGAATATCCTCGTTTGAATTTATATTTTTCGGCAGATAGACGAAGGGTTTGTAGTCGCATGCGGCGATTTATGTATTAAAGGAGTTTACGGAATACGTAAATAAATGCCGCGATTTAGATGGAAAGATTACGTGCATTCTATTTCTCCGAAAAACTTCGCATACAGGGGTGGCACCGCGTTGCTTCTGTAAACAATTTTGAAATGAGCTCTGGAAATTTCTCAGGCTACATTTTTTCCATTGGTTCGTTGACAAAAAACATTCATGCCTGACAGTCTCATTTTCCTGTTCACACATCCTGCATAGAGGTGCAGGATGTGTGAACATCCACTAGCCCCATATTTTGGAGGTGTTTCCTTAGTTGACACTGGTCAGTCAGAAATCCTACTGTTAAGCGTAGATTTTTCCTGGTCATCGCCAGATATTTCTTCAGCGCCAGCTTTCCAGGGTCGCCCAAGGTAACCCTGGCAAAACTGCGTCCTTTGATTCCATCACATCTTTTTAAGGATTGAGCATAGGTGTAACATTTGGCCAGTTCCGCAATTGTCGACGTCATCTGAGCCACATATGCTCGTTTTTCTCTACTCTGTGAGTGAGAGTTCCTGTCGAGGATAGTACCAAGGTATTTCACCTCTTCAGAGAAGTTTAGTTTGCTTTCGCAGATTTCATGAGGTTTTGAACTTGATAAACTTCCTTTTCTGGTGAAAAGGACCATCTCAGTCTTCTTGGGATTGATTCCTTACACCATGTTTCTATTAATTTGAGCCCATCCTGCGCGCAATCGCACAGTGTGTTCACAAATTTACTGGTCTGCAAGATAACTATGTCATCTGCGTAAGCAATTGTGTAGAATCCATTTTTGTTCAGGTGATTGATCAGGATCATAAGCTGCATTAATACCAGGAATAATTTCTTCTATGAAATACACCTTTCACTCCACTGGTTAAAGCAACCCCGGCCAAAGATCATCCTTGAAGTAGCAGATAAGTATGAACCAAACATATTCATTCAACTATGTACCAGAAAGAGGTTCAGGAAACCCTCAAAACAATAGAATAGGTTATGAATAGAAAAGATAAATGTAGAGCATTGATCATGAATCCACAACCACCAAAACAATTTCCCGATTACACCTGTGGTGTCATTCGTTACGGTACCTACCGCAAAAATCTAGTCCTTATAAAATTGATTCAAACCTATATCAATCTGAAGCCGAAATTTAGTTAAAATAATTCTTATCAATTATTGTATAATTTTAAAAACGCAATTCTTTCTGATAACGCAAAATTAATATTGTTCGATGTCCAAAATGTATTTCCCAGTGTTCCTCTAATTCAAACAACTATACTGGTTGAGTGTCTCTTAGACAAAAATCACGCGAATCCACTGATAAAACAGGAAATTTAAGATTTACTTACTATTTGTGTATCACAAAATTATTTCCAGTTTAGTAAAAAATTCCATTCATGCAGTGACGGACTAATAATGGGGAACCCTTACTGGCGAAGATTTTCATGGATAACAAAGTATGAAATCCATAATGATCAGTTAACTAACAGTTTCTTGTACTGGTACAGATACGTAGATGATATCTTAGTTTGTTTAACTGGTACAGATAGGCAATTAGGCAAGTTCATTGAATATGTCAATTCCATTCACCCGTCAATAAAATTCACTACTTAGAGGGAGATAAATAATTCAATAAATAACCTTTAAATTACCATTACGAAAAATAACAATTGACATGAATTTGAAATTTCCACAAACCACCTTACACGAACATTATCACACATAATTCCTCCATACACCCTTACCATCTGCTTTGCTGCATTCAATAGTATGCTTCTCAGACAAATGAATATTCCACTGTCTAAGAGTAATTTCCAGAGAGAGCTGAGTTTGATTAAACAAATCGAGGTCAACAACTGTTATAAACTCCATTCATTCCAAAAAACTATAAAAGCAAGCCATGCACCTGCTCTACCCAAATTCAAGATGCGATAACGTCAGTTACAGGACATTGTCATATTTGGGTGAACCAACCAATCATATTGCTTGTTTTTTGAAGAAAGAATACGTGAACGTAGCTTACAGAACGAATAGTAGTATAAGTAATAGGAGGTCATTTATTGATCTTCTTTTGGAAAACACAAATGTGTACATTTTACAGACTTGGTATCTTAGTTGGTTATCGATCTTGGCTCTTTTGCAACAAATACCGCAGAATATTTGGCTTTCTTTGACAATAATCTTATGAAAGGTAATTTTGCTTGTTTTATTTTCTGGCAATTCATTTTTTTGACTTTTTATATGAATAAATCCACCTCAAAAGTTGGTAATGAGAATTCACATTATTATAAAATGGAAATGAAAACCACACGAATGTGTATTATTTTGATTGTGAAGTTCTATATTGGGCATTAGGTAGGTACAGATGAAGAAATCAAGCCTACCAGAAATGATGTAAACAAGTGAGATAGTGAAAATATAGTAGAAGAAATAATTGTAGCAAATTATCGTAAAAATATTGAACAGACAATCCCTACTACTATTATAAATGCGAATGTAAGTTTGTTTGTTACGGTTTCACGCGAAAACTACTCAACCAATCATCATGAAATTTTGTACACATATTCTTGGAGGTATCAAAAGTAACATTTATTGAAAAATTTTTTTTATGTAAGATAAAAACATGTTTGTCAAAAAAATTTCAAAATCTAGCTACTCTGTTGGTAAGGTTAGGTTAGTTTAGGTTGGGTTAGGTTGGGTTAGGTTAGGTTAGGTTAGGATAGGTTAGGATAGGTTAGATTAGTTTAGGTTAGGTTAGGTGAGGTTAGGTTAGGTTGGGTTAGCTTGGAGGTATTAGCAGTAACAAAGAATACTGTTTATTGAATTTTTTTCATGTAAGATGAAAAAAATGTTTGTCTAAAAAATCTAAAATCTAGCTACTCTGTTGTTTAGGTTAGGTTAGGTTAGTTTAGGTTGGGTTACGTTAGGTTAGGTTAGGTTAGGATAGGTTAGGTTAGGATAGGTTAGGATAGGTTAGGATAGGTTAGATTAGGTTAGGTTAGATTAGGTTAGGTCAGGCTAGGGAAGGTGAGGTTAGGTTAGAGTAACGTAGAGTAGATTAGGTTAGGTTAGGTTAGCTTGGAGGTACTAGAAGTAACATAGGATACTTTTTATTGATTTTTTTTATGTAAGATAAAAAAATGTTTGTCAAAAAAATCTAAAAATCTAGCTACTCTGTTGGTTAGGTTAGGTTAGGTTACGTTGGGATAGGTTAAGTTAGGATAGGTTACTTTAGGTTGGGCTAGGTTAGGCTAGGTGAGGTTAGGTAAGAGTAGAGTAGCGTAAAATAGAGTAGATTAGGTTAGGTTAGGTTAGGTTAGGCTACGTTAGGTTAGATTAGGTTAGGTTAGGATAGGTTAGGTAATAATTTTTAAAAATTAATAATCCCAGTCAAACATCAAAATATAGTTCTCATATTGATTCATTTCTATTGTAGTGACACTTATTTAATGGCATAGATTCGAGCTGAGCCGAGGGTAAAAGCTAATATGCAATATACAATTCATCTCAACACCACTATAAAAACAGACGTGTTCAAGTTATTATCACTGACAACGGAAGCAAACAATATCAAATGTTCATGTGAGAAGCATATTAACCTTTCTGCTCGTATTTTCCTCCAAATTCTATCCCACTCACGTTCATTCGCGATAACTCCAACATCTTTTTCCAAGACAAGATATTCAACGCCACCCGAGGCGAATATTTTAACGAATCCAAAACAATTCCAGATGAAACGATACGCTGAATTATGGATATCTCGTTCACTCAACATAATAAAACTAGTCTAGAGCCAGAGCCTACCAGTCTTTCCTGCATCGCGTCCTCCCGAAGGAGAAGTGCGAGGATAAACAGTGAAGGAATAAGTGTAGTCGATCGATACGTTTTCATATCACTGGGGTTTTATGCGTAGGCTTTGCTGGCCCCGGCCTACTTATCCAGATATTCTCTGGAGAAAACACCACAAGCATTAACAACTCCGTGGTAATTTTCGAGCGAGAAGGTGACTGTTTCTCCTGGTTTGCTAACGTTAGTACATACTTTTATGATTATTGAAATTTTCGAAAGTAACTATATACAGTATACCAGGACAAAACACAAACACCACAGAAAGTTTATTTCATATAAACTCAGTTCTCCAAATGGAAGAGTCAACAGGTAAAGCAGTAGAACACTTTCCATCCAGACATAATGACTGAGTCCGATTTTTGAGGTAACTTTTCAATAGATCTATTGAAAAGTTACCTCAGAAATCGGACTCAGTCAGTATATCTAGATGGAAAGTGTTCTAGTGCTTTACCTGGTGACTATAGAGTTCCTCAGGGCTCTATCCTTGACCCCATTCTGTTCTCTCTAATATATATATATATCTGACTTTCATAAAATAATTGATCATTGCACAGTTCATCATTATGCAGATGACACTCACTTATATTTTCGATTTTTTTCAAGTAACTGGCAGATGGCAATGGAAAACATTAACAGCGATCTACAAAAGTTACTGGATCTATTTATAGCTCATATCCTGAAATTGAATTCTAAAAAATCTCAGCTGATACTGTTTGGCCCGAAACACAAAAGGTGGGATATTGAAGGGGAAATTTAAATCAAACTTGGACAAGACTTACTACAAATAATTACAAAGAGCAAGAACTTGCTTTTCACAAACATATAAATTCACTTTGTCGTAACTTGTACAGTATCTTACGTTAACTCTATCAAAGTAGAGATATTATGACTTCCAAATTGAAGTTGAAACTTTGCGAAACCCTCATATTGTCTAGATTAGCATATTGCGATTTAATCTTTGGGCCTGCTTTGATACAAATTGATGTAATTCGCTTACGAAAAATACAAAACAATTGCATTCGTCTTTCTTATGGTGTGAAAAAATTCCCCCAAGTTCGAAGAGTCAGGTTGGTTACCGATTGCTAAAACCTGGCAGTTCCACCTACACGTCAATACACATGAATTCCTCATTTACAAAAAGCCAAATTATATTTATGAAAGATTTAAAACTTTCAAATCTCTGAATAATTCGAAGACACGAAACCTTTACACTTTTATCACTCCAAAACACTGAGGATACACTACAAAAACACACTTTTGTCTATTTTCCACGATATTATCTTTATTGTTGACTAGTTTCGGCTATTACACCATTTTCAAAACTAACTGATTACATTTAAATCTGAGTAGTTTATAGGTACCTAAGTTGCCTATCGTAAATAATTTGGTACCTACATTTTGTATACCTGTAATATCCATGAACATAACAAAACAAAGCTTTTGAGAAATGAATTATAGGTTCAGGACTAGGAGAGGACTTTCATTTAGATCAAGTTGTTCATTGAGGATGTGTGAAGGATTAAATTATCTTTATCTATTTTATGATTCGAATTTTGAAGATGTTCGTACATTAATGACTTTTTATTTTTTTTATTTGAAATGACATGTTCATGATACCTTGTATCAAAATTTCTACCAGGTTGGCCTGTATATATGGCGAAACATTCACCACATTCTAGTCTATATATACCAGATCTCTTCCCTTTGTCTAATTTAGGTTTGACATTAAATAATCTGTTTCCTAAATTTTCGTTGGATATGTAGGATGTTTGTATATTGAATTTTGAGAGATAATTTTTAATATTCTTGGAGATTCTACCTGCATAATTGATACTAACATATTTGTGTTATTCTTTATTTTACTTGACGGAGATCACACTAGAACTACGATAATTATATTGGAAACTTCAGGAGCTAAGTTTGTAGGTATAGACGGTAGTGATTTTGGCAAGATCCTGCCAGACTTCTCTTAGTGAGGAAACCTGAAATATATCTATTGTATCCATTGTACGTCCTGCTATCAGCCAGGAATGAATATATTTTATGCCAGACCTAGCAGCCATAAACGTTCTGAATGTTCTCCCTTTTCTAATTTCTTGAAGAAAAAAATATTTTTATACCACTTCTGGAATGTTTAAAAAAGATTTTCTTCAAGTGAAAGTCTATATCAGCATCCATATATTCATTAAATAGATAGATATCTACATGCCATGAAGGCAAGTAATTGTTTTGAATAGATTTTTTTCCGATTGGTATATTTCATGTGAGATTTTTACATTTTCCTGATAGTTTTTGTTGATATTTTGGAATGTTTTTTTCCTTCTTTGGAAATGTTTCAAATTTTTATACAATTATAGAGTATTAAAAAAAAATTCTTTTACGCGGTGAAAATTATAACAAGAACAAAATATATCAAATCTGCCAAAGGTGAAGTGAAAGTTATCAATAATTCAGTTCTCAGTAAGTTATAAAAGTTATGTCATACTTTACCAAATTCCAAAGGGCCGACTTGGAAATACTGACTAACCTGAAACAAAAACATAATGTTTAGTGTGACGAAATTGTTGCATGAATATCGAAAATCTATTGTGAGATAAAAATTTTCACAAAAATCAAAAACGAAACAAGTTTTTTAATAGGGGGGGGGGACCGTTATTCTCCATTATTTCTAATCACTCCCATATTGATTTCAATTCAAGAGCCACCAGTATACAGCAGTTTCAGCCTATTGGCTTCGTCTGTACCAGGCAGACGGTCCTCGATTGAAGACAGTATGAATAGAATAGAATAGAATAGAATGGAATGGAATGGAATGGAATGGAATGGAATAGAATGTAATGGAATGGAATGGAATGGAATGGAATGGAATTAGAGTAGAATAGAATAGAATAGAATAGAATAGAATAGAATAGAATAGAATAGAATAGAATAGAATAGAATAGAATAGAATAGAATAGAATAGAATAGAATAGAATAGAATAGAATAGAATAGAATAGAATAGAAAAGAACAAAACAGAACAGAACAGAACAGAACAGAACAGAACAGAAAAGAATAGAATAGAATAGAATAGAATAGAATAGAATAGAATAGAATAGAATAGAATAGAATAGAATAGAATAGAATAGAATAGAATAGAATAGAATAGAATAGAATAGAATAGAATAGAATAGAATAGAATAGAATAGAATAAAATAGTTTATTGGCTACGTGATACATTTGAACAAATATTGGTAGCAAGTCAAAACACGAAAATTTATAAATATAATGTCATATATACAAATAAAACTTATCACAATGCTTGTATAACAGAACAGTGCACATAATCATAAAAACAATCAATCAACTAATGTTAAAAATGAGAACAATTGTTACTCACTAAAAGTCGCATGAATTATCTATGTTGTATAACATGTATTCATCTGTAGAATAAAAACAGTGATTCAAAAAAATGATTTCAGTTTTTGCTTGAAACAGTAGAAACTGAGTTGTTTTATGTGACATGGTAACTTATCATAGAATTTCAAATTCAATGAATTATTTTGTGAGGTGCTCAGTCTGAATCTCACAGTTTTTATCAGATTTCCTGATCTTGTAGGATATTCATGTTGTTGCGATTGTAAAATGTATTTTGATTTATTTTTATGAATTTCAATCAATGTTTTATATACAGAAGCTATAGGAAGCGGCATAATTTTGAGATGTGTCATAGTCATCTTCATTTTCATCAGGTTGGAAATTTTTTCCCTTACCCTTTTAACTCAGATTCGTCAGGAGGACGAATGGTTCATAACGTAATGTGTTTTGGTGGCGACATAAAGGTTAATGACCTCTATGCCGCTCTGGCCTTGTGTACCCCTTCCTGGGTCGTCTATAGTGTAATCTACAGCTTCCCTAACTAATGGGTAATCATGAGTTTCCGCTGACTCGAAAACTCTCTAATTCCTCGACTGAATGGACTGCCGTATAGTTAACAGCTTCAAATCTCTGCGGACGGCTCAATTCCGCACGAACCATGGAGCATTCACCAGCATCCTGAGAAGGTTGTTTTGCAACCTTTCCAAAATTGAGAGGTTTGACGGGGCGGCTTGTCCCCAAGCACCTGAAGCATACATGATGACAGGCTTGAACATCGTATTGTATAGTAAAATCTTATTTTTAAGATTGAGTTTTGAATTTCTATTGACCAGAGGATAGAGTTTAGCTATCCACATCTGCACTTTGCTCTTGATATGATCAATGTGATCTGTCCAGGTGAGTCTGCGGTCTACCCAAAGACCTAGGTGTAGGCGACCGCCAACGCCCGACCCATGGAAGAAGCGACGAGAGCCATATCATCGGCGTAAAGGGAAACCTTCACGTAATCGAACCTCGGAAGGTCGCTCACGTAAAGGCTGTACAGTAGTGGAGACAGCACAGCTCTCTAAGACAATATGTGAATAACCAAGAAAAGTACTTGACTGAAATAACTGCGTAAATGCAAGCGATACATAAGTGGAACCACCTATTGGTGTGACATCCAAGTCAACTCGCCAAGTTGACACCTAAGTCAACTTTCTGAATGTTAGGAATACTCTTATATCCACGACTACTAAGGTATAGAATTCTTGAAGAAAATGCGGACCTATACACAGGAGAAAAATCTTCTGAAACATTATATGAAATGTACATAATGGTATGTTATTATCAACTTTGCAAGCAATGTTTTGAAGATTATCTGCCTAACTCGTTTCATAATCCTTTCTAGTAACTGTTCATTCATTCAATTATCTAACAGCTATCCATTTTCCCTTATTAATTTATTTATAACGACAAAGTATGTATCTATTTTTTGCAATTATATATCACTCATTATCTTTCAATTATTTTCCACCTGCACAAAAGGAATAATTGGAAATACCGTTTGCTACTAGTATATGTGTAGTTGTCAACACGGCCGAATTTATTCAAGCAAAAATTCTTAGCTAAAGCCAAAGTGTGCGTAGTTGAAATAGGGTTGGTATATTTGTATGAGAAATAGATAGATAAACAAGATGATCTGGATTTATCTTATTCGCACCAACCGCCGAGATTTGCCATTTCGCACTTCAATATACAAATGACTAATTCCCAATACAACTCACTGAAGTGATTATACACCCCACATCCCGATCGCATAACAACAAATCATCAACATCGAAACGTGACCCCATGTTATGCATGCAACCCTTACAGCGAAGATCAAAGCATGAAAGGCCGAGCTTCCTGCGGGAAGGACGAAGATTCCGAAGGAGAAAGGTCTCTCGTGTGTTTACGGGCTTCTCGTCATAACCGGGTAACTCCAGGTACGGCCTCGGCTCTAGACATTCTCGTAACTGCTCCCGAGAGAAAAATTGAGATCATCTTTGCCGGATTTTCGGGGAACATTCCTGCATTTCTTAATATTACGTGATGCCTCAAAAATACGTCGTGTTTTGGAGAGTGTTTGTTTTGATGTGGTTGATCATGTAGCTTTCTAGTGTTGAACACCTCAACGTCTACAATCTGAAACATGACTGAACTGTATTACCACATCCGTTATTCTGTAAAAAATTCAACAAATGAAGGGTTTGACTACATATCGTATATTCAAAAGTTCTTCAAGCAGAGTTTTGAAATATTTGGGCTTTCACCAAGTAAAACTGAATAAATTGATGTCTATCGAAGCATCATTCAGTTTCATCTCTTTCAGTAGTCTTCAGAACATATAATACATAAAGTACGTCGAAGATATGTAAAACCAGCAATTTCCGAAAGTCCTCAGAAAGTTCTTTTTCAAATTTTTGTTTTTAAATTTCATTCGAAGTTAGAAAGCTTTTGAAGTGGAAACGGAATGATTTATATTATTTGGACAATATGTACTATTTTCATATAAGAAATGCAGTTTTGCGTATTTTTTTAATTCTTCGTACTGGTTATTAGTCATATTAGGAGAAGCTAGATGAAGTTCCAGAAATTCACATAAGTTTTCGGTACTTCTTGAACATTTACCACAAAGTAAACAAGTGAGGATTTTTCCAGCAAAAGATTTACAAACACAAGACGAGATGGGCAGTACGGAATCATTCAGTCCAGAGCGGTCAGGAGTGTTGATTTTGCTATTGTTTTGCTCACGAAGATTATTCAACAAGAACCCCAAGATTTCGGAACAATCCTCTTGTTGTCCTAACGAGTATCTAGTGGACTTCAAAGACACCAGGAAATCGGTTGGAGGGTAAGATGATACCTTCTTACGAAACTGCAGCTGCATGAACAGTTGTTTGAGTTTGATGAATAAGCAGGAAACATCATCGTTCTCGTTCATCATTAAAACTTCGTTCTTGAAATTATTCGTCATGAACATCACTTGTAAAATGCTATTCATGTAGTAAGTGTTTCCTAAATTATCCAATCCAATTTTCTTCTCTAGATTCTCAGGACAACTATCTACTGATTCGTAAGGAATAACATGTTTAACAGAATCTCCATAAGAACCATTTCTCAAGCTGCGATCGATCCTTCCAAGTGAAGAAGGGTTTCGTAGAGGGATCGATTCGGCTCTTGCTTCATGAAGTTCTTCCACTGAAATGGAACGAGGACTGCAACTCATTGTTTGGGGGCAAGAATGACCTGAGTCCACTGACCGCACTGAAAAAGAAGAAGGTGAATCAACCACTTGTGAATCAACCTTGATAGGAGACTGATGAATTTCCATATATCTTGGCTTGTTTCGAAGAGGTTTCAGTTCCGTACTGAAATTAGGGCAATGCATGATCTCATCAAAATTATGTGAAGGAGCATGGTCACGTTGAATAGCAATACTAATCAAAAAAGAGGTAGAACGGTGATCTTTCGTTGCTTGGCCTATTCTCCTTCCAAATTCAGGAACGAATAACAGAGACTCCGGGCCATAAACCCCAAAAGTTTCAACCGCTACTGGATGAAACAGATAGTTGTTTCCAAGATTTTGGCATTTTTTTCTTAACAATTTTTCGCCAGACAATGCTGCAGTTCCAGCAGACTTGGAACTTTCGGCTAGATGGGAAGCCGCGACCGTGTCAACGCAAGTGAAGTACCTGTATTGTCAAACATGCGCCGAACTAACTGACTGTTATAAGGAAACAAGTATAGCTGAGGCACCAGTCAATCTAATAATAACACTGAAGATTTTCAAACAAGACTCAACCTCTAACGGAAGCAAGAAACTATTTGGAAGGTTCGAAATAGATGAACATTTCAACCTAGCAGACCACTATTATAATATTCATGCAGTCATTGTTCACTGTGGTTCTGGCGTTGAATTTGGTCATTATTAGTGTTCTGGCGATGCATTGAATTTATTGGAGCCTCTGGAGACACCCTACATTTTGTTTTATAAGAGAGAGGACATTGTTAGATCAAGATCTTCAGATGATGTGATGCTGCAGGTTTTTCCGGGTTTTCCTGCAACGGAAAAAGCAAATGCGCCACTAGAATCAATGAAGTCGCCCCGGAGCGCCAATTAATTTTTTAGTATGGGGTGGTACCTTCAAGACATCGCTAATTAACTTAAAAGTGATTCAAAATTCATTAATAAGAATCATGATGAAAGAAGATCGGAGGTATTGTACCCAGTCGTTGTATGATGAAACTGGGATATTCGGTGTTAGAAAAACTTACATTTTTCAGAGTTTATTATAGACTTCTAATTCTTCAACCAAATTTGTACAGCATGCTTTCAAAACTCGGTAACAGTTCAGTTAAGACCATGAATGTTCCACGATGCAGACTCACGCATAATCAAAAGTTTATAACCTATCTGAGACCCAAACTATACAACATATACCAAAATATACCAGAATTATTGAAAGGCATGAGAAACAAACTCAAATTCAAAATAGATTAGAATAAAATTTGTTGACAATAATTATGATATGCTTCTTCTGATACTTGAATAACAAATATCTATTATTAGAGTTGTCTTTCAGAGCGCATCACAGAGAGATCTTTCTCTCTCTCTCTTTCTCGTCCTCTATCTTCCTCTCACTATCTCTCCCTTTCTATACTCTCTTCACTACGTTTGGTTATACAGGAAAAGATATACTATTTAGTTAGCTGGCTACAATACAAGCTTGCTTAGATAGCTGTAAATTTCATTAAAATTGTATAATTTCTACATTTCATGTATCTTCATTCATTTATTTTATTTTTGGATCCTTTTGTCATAGACGACTATGTATTTTGTCCTAATACTGAATTGAATGAAATTTACTTACTATGATACTACGGAAGCCGTAAAAAATCTAGAGTAGTATACATGGGAGTATGAACCGACAGGATTCAGTATTGAATAGACCCACGATTAGACGCGAAAGTAAAATAAGTGAGATAATTGAATGGGATAAAAACACAGCGTTCGGTTGTAATTTGTACGTCGGTTTTGTGTAAGAATTCCTTCTGAAAAATATAAAGTTTTGCAGAAATCGACGGTAACTTTCAGAATGAATTATTTAATTATGAACCTACTTCATTTCAAAACAGAAAAACTAATCCGTGTTGTGTAGTACAATGGATCTGAAAATTCACGAAGCTCGTTCACACCACTTCCTGAGAATTGTTAAAAAGTCGTATAATTTTTATGGAGTCTCGTAGCCACGTCGAGCTTTGTAGGATTCATCTTCCGACTTGAACAGCTCTCTGCGCGACAATGACACTAGCACCTCATCGCCGTGAAGTGCGAATGTGGACTGTAAATGCAAATCTACATGAATATTGAGATTATAACTCCGGGACTACAGGACAGAGCGCCGTTCTTTTGTACTGCAAATTTACTGCTGAAATGCGGGCAATAAAGTTTCCAGGATTCTGCACTCGAGAAAGAACTTCATGTTGAGAACTTTTTTATTAGCGAGCGTTTTTTTGGTTGAACTTTTTGCTGCTGTAGGTAATTCAGTTATCAAGTTTTTCTGAAAATAGTTTTTTTCATGTGAAATACTGCATCTGCAAGTTATATCTTTCATACGCCGAAGAGAGACAGAATTCTGACCAATCAATAATAGTAAGTCGTCTTTATTCATCGCTTTCAGCAAAGCTACAAGTATGTAATTGATAGAATATAATAATTATATAGTTGAAATAATCAATGCAGCGAACATACCCGAGGATGATGAAACGATGGAGAGTCAACAAGATCTGTTTCTCAACTAACTCTTCCAAATTTTGATAAGATTTGAAAAATGAAATTATCATAATCAGACAAAGTTCAAGTCGACACACGTTATAACTAATCAATCACTCAGTGCCATCTTTTCTTGAAATTGAACAGTTTATGGCATCTTATCACCTGACACCCCCCTGCACATTCCAGCCAGTTTGACGACACTAGCTCGCTCAGCTGGATCTCAACCTTTGTATGTGTCGGACCGTGTATCTGCCAGTCATTGGAAAAATGGTAGGCGTTTCAATTGAGTAACGTGCTGACACAGAATTTTGAGTGATATTTGGTGAATTCGCAAGAGGCACCTAGTCCGTCTTGCAACAAGTGTATGGGGATGAATGTATGTTTTGTACACGCGTTTCAAAGACATCAAAGATGATCCATGCCAACTGAATCGACTTCGAAAACTAATGACAACATCGAAAACATTGACTTCCTACAAAACAGACAATAGATGAAAAAATACTTTGAGATTGTAGCTACTCTCCGTTAGCAACTGAGAAGAAAGCAACCAGAGTTGTGGAAGAACAGATCGTGGATGCTTTATCAGAACATATTTCAGCCCAAACATTAGTCTTTCTTGGCCAAGCATGGGATTCCTACGTTGGAACGTCCACCTCACTAACCAGATCTAGCTCGGTATGACTATAGTCCCAAAAATAAAAGGAGCATTGAAAGGAACCAGGTTTGTTACAGTAGAAGCTGTGAAGGAAAATGTGATGGAGACTAGAACATACTTAAAACTCTTTCGAGCTAGGCAAATCCGAACAGAGAATTGTAGGGATGGTGAAAGGGATAAAGTTGAAGTTGAAAAAAATTGTACACCTTCAATTTTATTGACAGTTTTCGTTGTACTGCTTTGAAGCTTGTTATGAGAAACTTCTAGCGAAATGACAGATTTATGTTTAGGAACGACCAAAGTAGTTGTGTTTCAAATCTCACATCAGTTGAC
Source organism: Leptinotarsa decemlineata (assembly GCF_025532065.1). Taxonomy (NCBI): domain Eukaryota; kingdom Metazoa; phylum Arthropoda; class Insecta; order Coleoptera; family Chrysomelidae; genus Leptinotarsa; species Leptinotarsa decemlineata. Next base: position 13,033,653 of record NW_027412537.1, on the reverse strand, counting down.
GTGAGAAAATATTTTTAACTTGTGATTAAAAAAAATCTGTTTAAAATCTGTTTTTCCGTTAATCAGCGAACGAACGACAACTCTCAGAAGTTGAGGAACTTGTGCCAGCTAAGGACTAACGAGGTCTTACCTTCTAACGTGTGATTCCTAACACGTTATTCTGATTTCAAAAACTACACCTCACGATTTGATCTCCACAAACTTTATTTGAAAAATATATCACAACATGTTTGAATAGCACAGTAGCTTTGTCAAGAGATTTGAATACTTCGAGTTGTTCTTACATTAAATGTAACCATGATTGACACTACCTCCAAAAAGTTACCTAAACCTCTATCTAAGGTACCTGTTCAATCATGATCACCTGAAGCATATTACCTCACATCTACATCAATAATACTTTCTCGGTTTTTAAGAAAACAAGTTTAATAATGGTGATCTATTCAAATCTAGTTGGTCATTCATTAGTATCTTCCTCCTAAAGATGATCACTTGGTGATCGAAACACGTGCCGAGGTGTAAAAATAACGATTTGGTGTTGGGAAAAACTCCAGTAATATTCATTAGAATGTTTCAAGTTTATTAATTTCCATTGCCTCCTAATGATTCAGTTTCAAACCTTTATTTTCTATGTGCAAAATTTCGAACTCTTCGTTGAAGATATGAATTTTTTCTTAAAGATGATGTGAATATGTTGAATTTGTATTATTATTTACATAGCTCGTATGATGTTCCTGGATTCGAGTCCTAAATGTTTTGCCAGTTTGACCAATCAGAAAACAAAAAGTTATTCTGGTTTTCAAGACTTTAATATTTTGTGTTTATTAGTGGAATGGATGTAAGGGTATAAAAATGGTCATATTCACAAATTCCCTAAATTAATCGCTGGTACGGGTTTTGTTTTGTACTCGCTGCAACCGGAAAATATTAAATTTTGAGCTATGGAGAGTATGCCTGTGTTGGGATATAATTGATTGGAAGTATTTTTTTGAACCAGCTTTGCCAGAGGTAACTAAAATGCCTAGAGAACCTAAATATCATGATGAATTTTTACTTTCATCTATCACTTACAGGATATCCATCTCCATATATGCTTGGAAAATTCAATCTGCAGATTTATTTGATTATTATTTCTACAACCTTCAAGGTCAAACAAAGCAGAAAGGTATCTTATCATTTTGATCACAATGCAAAATGAATACGGGTAATTGAAATCATGGATGAAATGGTATGTGTTCTAGTATTACAGCACAGTCGTTCAGTGGACAAAATTTGGATTAACATGTTATATGAAGACGGAAATAGTGACTTCGAATGAAATAGTGGAATTCGAAGCTATATAAGTTGATATTCTGGAATCCGTCAGTATTGTTCCTATGTTATATCCCTGGCAACTATCTTTGATTTCTGGCATAGCCATACAAACATCTTTCTTCAATGATGAATAGATTTCTGAACATGGCAAATCTGACCTCGTCAAAAATTGTAGAACAATTTTTCATTTCCTTTGAAAAATAATGAACGAACGTTAGAATTCATTACCTCAATGCATAGATAGAAGAAAGGATTTGATAAATTCCTTACCCAGTTACAATGGAATTTTAAAACCTGAAGATTAAATTGTATCCGGAAACAATGTGTTTTGTACAGAACGGAAACATTTTCCGAACGATTATTCTCAAGTATCATTTTCAGCGACTAACGCTCATTTTCCCCAAGGAGAAATTATTTTCCAGAAATCGACAAGCCTTATTCGGATATCGTTGAAAATATATCCTATCAATATCGACAGAAGCACGCCAATATTCAAAATTGGATAACTTGCAACAGTTGATAGGAAAAGTTAAATTTGGAGCAGGAGAAAATTGCTCCCTAAGCGTTGTAAAATAATCGCTATAAAATATGTCTGAAGGCTTTTCTTATCTTCGGCTTATTTGACTTTCGGCTCTAGGGTTTTCATTCATGTAGATTAAAATGGTATTGCGAAGAATGTTACGAATCGAATTCACGGATAATCTACCAAAACGGCACTTGATAGCGGAAATTTATGAAAAATATAAAACTTGAGAGAAACTTGGTAAAGTTTTTTCGAAAGTTTTGTCCATTTTGTTATCATGTGTTTGTATCTCCATATCTCAGTAAGTATTTATTCTACTGTGTCGTAGTAAATACTCCACCGAAGGCAAAATTATACCAATATTTGGAAAAGGTAACACATTGATTTACCTGAAAATTACCGATCCACTATCATAATACATATTGTTGATGACATTTTCAAAACAATCGTTAATACAAGTTCCCTTCATACTCAAAAATAATGCTGTTATTGAGGGGTAATATGATTGTAGGAAAAACCGCTTTACAACACAAGCAATTCGAAAATTTCTCGGGGAACTGAAAATGTTAAACGTTCCCATTAGTTTTGTTTGACTTCTGACATCAACAACTACTGGAAAACTCATTCCACCAAAGAATCCATTCGTTTCATGAATCATACAATAGTTGAAAAAACCAATATGTATTTCACAACAATCAATCACCTTCGGATAGAATCGTTTCATCCGGCGTGCCACAAGGCTCAGTCATTGGCCCGCTCTCGTTAACAAATTTCATAAATGACATATTCTACTATGTTGTTCGCGGCTTATATAAATTTCTTAATCAAAAAGGGAAGAATGAAGATGTACCAAACAAGATTGATGAATGACTGACACTCAATAAATTCAATTTGTTTGAGAGCGACCTTATTTCTAATGAGACATATACTAGAGACTACTTACAAACATCAACCTGGTAAAACGGCTGTATTCTCAAAAAACCTGATGATGACATATTCTCAATAAACTCTGCACGGTCTTATGAGCAAATATCAAATACTAGTGATCCTGAGAAGAGAACCCTGTGGCACTCTACATTCAATGAACCAGTGACATGTCTAGATATCCAGGTTTGCTCTTCGATATCTATAACTAGAAATAAATTCAAAACTACATCAATTTATTTATTTTCAATACAATACTCTACAGGACATAGCCCAATTACAGTGCAGGAAATAACAGAGTATAATAAATACATCAAACAAGTGACTGTAAAGTCTACAAACATTACAAACGATACAAACAAGTGACTATAAAGACTACACATTTCATATTTATGATAGGTGACAGAATAATTATTTTATGAAGTGGGATTTTATATCTGACAATTTGCAACTGAATATATCTAAATTATCGCTAACACAGTTTGTCACTTTACACATGCTATGGATTGGAGAATTCTCCAGAACATTTGTGCGAGATGTTTTTATATAAAAAGTACTCGGGTGTCTGGAACAGATTCTAGGAAAAAAGTTATGCTTTTTTAGCAATTCAGAGTGGGATGTTCCAATTGGAGGATAAATGCCACCAGTTTTTAGGCTTAGAAGTTTCAAAAATCGTCGTTGAATTGCTTCTATCCTATCTATATGATATTGATGAAAAGAGCTCCACACAACTGACACGTATTCTAACATTGATCTAATGAAAGCATAGAATAGAGTTTTTAAAGTCGAAATTTCTTTGAAAACACTACTGTTACGTGCAATTTATTACAGGAGGAGGTTACAACATTATCGATATGTCTATTAAAAGATAGTATAGTGTCAAATGTGATGCCGAGATCAGTAAATGTTTCTGGTCGCACCAGGGGAACGTTTTCTATTGAATAATCAGAGATCAAGATGTTCGTTTTCAAACTGCAGGACATGACCTTACATTTATCAGGATTTAGCGACGAGTTATTTCGATAACACCATTCTACAACCCGTCCTATGTTTGCTGAGAGGTTCACACAATCATCTATGTATAGTTTCAGATCACCGGCATACAAAAGGAATATACATTTATAGCATCTGCAATATCATTAATGAAGATATTGAAGAGCAACGGCCCCAGATTTGACCTTTGTGGAACACTGGAAGAAGCATTATATTCGGTAGATTTGAAACCATTGAGCTGAACATATTGTTTTCTATCCCGTAGATAGGACTGAAATAGTGCGATTAAGGATGGAGATAATCCAAATGCTATTAGTTTGTTTAGTAGAATGCCATGGTCAAGCCTGTCGAAGGCCTTAGAAAGGTCTATGTAAATAACATCAGTTTGGACCCTATTGTCAATAGATTCAGCAATATATTGGGTTACAGTCAAAAGGTTGGTGACCGTTGAACGATTTTTCATAAAACCGTGTTGTTTTATACTTATATTGCAACTTAGATGCCGATATATAACTCGCTCCAGCAGAATCTCAAAAACCTTTGCAAAGTTGCAAATGGTAGAAATAGGCCGATAATTTGACATATCTCGTCTATTTCCTTTCTTGAAAATGGGACAGACTTTTGATTATTTCTCGATTCTTGGTATTGTAGCCGATCTTAAGCAGATATTAAGTAGTATAGATAGAGGACGAGCAAGCACAAGTTCACAATCTTTTAGGATGAATGCTGGAATGTCACCTGGACCAGTGGTCTTTTTAGGCAAAGCGACCTTAGTGCCTCGTATACTTTTTTCTCACTGAAGCTTGATATATCAAGAAAGTGATTATTATCAATATCAGAGTTTGGTTGAAAAGGGGAAGAAACGGTACACGATTAATGAAAAGCATTCATTCGTCACATGAATCAAAGCAGTATTTCTGCAAACAAACAATTCACTCTCAGTAATTATTCGTACAGAGAAGACACATGTATAATAGAGAAAATCAATCAGCTTTCGAATTAATCTGCTAGTGATTACATGAATATTCACATGGGATTTCAGATAATTGTTCATTGAGCACTAGAGCTGCGCCATTTCCTCAACCATAATCATTTTTGGAACGCAGCCAAAAACTGTTAAATCTCTGTATGAGGCCATCGATCGGTCGGATATATTCAGTTCTTCATACATTACGGATTTAGTAACACAGAAATTATTATGTATTGATATACTAGAAAATTATTGTTATGACGATAAGAGACTGAATACATTTGGAATACTAACAACTTCATTGAACCTTATTAATGAGGTTCTTGGCAAATATTTCATGAAAAGAATATATTTTTACAACTGAAATTGGATTATAATGAATAAAAAAAGATTGAAAAAAAAAGAAAAATGGATCTGGAACGAATTTTTATGAACCACACCTAAATAGACTGGGTTTCACATAAAATTCAAGATTTCATTGACATCAACAACATGTTTTTGACATCAACTCCATGGCATATTTGGATCTACAAGTTATCATTAGTTTTTCCCGTGGGTTGACCAATAATTGACTACACTTCTTGTTTTACCAAATTATCTAGTAGTTATTCACGATCTTCGTTTCGGCGTAATCGTTCTTCTTCTCTTCTGCGTTTTTCATTCTCTGCCAAGCTCGCTTGCAAAGCCTCGAGCATTTTCTTAAGCTCTTTCATCTCGTCATAATTGACACTACTTGTTTTCACCATTAAACAGTAAATTTTTAGTCAATTTTTCCACTTCCGACATCAAATGTTACGTTTTTCCCCGTAGGTTGACCAATAATTGACTACACCGAACAATAATCAAACTTAACTTTTTTTCACTTTGAGTACAACAAACCCCTCAACCAAAACTTCAAGTATTATTTGAATGTCTATCGCCTTACTAGATCACTTCGCGCACCGCACTGTAACGTTCACTTGACGGTGTCGATATCCTCGTGGCTAGCTTTTAAATATCTTAATCGAATGCCGTAGAAATTTCGCCGAAGTTCCGTTGAAATCGGTAGCATTATTCTCGCTGCTTCTAGAGTGGAGGGGAATCATCGCACATTCGCGCGGTCTCAGCTACGTCACGTTTGGTTTATGCTTATTTTTCAGGCATGATTTACAACAGTATTAAATTTTTCTGAAAGATCAACCGAATTATAAAAAATATATTCAATGTGCAATGTGCAAAGAAGATCAAATCTTAGTCGGCACTATTGTTAACTTCTTCATTATTGGAGATAAGAGTTGGTTGAATTAAAGAGCTGTTTTTTACACTGAATTATTTCTTCAAATGAGACACCCTGAATATTTTCACCATAATCCATTCCCAACTTTTTTCAACTCAAAAATCATTATGAATGTTATCTCCAAACCAAAAATATTCAAGTTATGCGCCTTTTTCATTTTTCGTCAATTTTGCCACGCCATCCAAAATTAAAACGAAGTGTACAAATCGTTTGCAATATTCATTGTCCGAAATTCGATAATGTAAGAGTACACCTCCTCTTTGCTCAATGCACATTTAAATACCTTTTTTGTATCCTTCAAAATGGTACTACTATCGATTCTAAGAATGGAATTCGTTATCTGGAGATCATCGATACTATCGTGGCGATTATCGTACACTCCGTTCTTCAAAGATCACCAGAAATAAAAATCGATGTGTGTAATGTCCAGAAAACGGGAAGGCCAACAAACTGGTCCTTTAGTATCAATGAAACTACAATAAAAAAGATGAGGAAACATTTCGAGTTCTGTTGAAAAAAACACTATTTGACGATCAGGTGAGTGGAGATTATCAAACATATTTTTCAATATGGTTGTAAGATACCTGTTGAAGTAATATTCAATGATAATGATTTTTTACCCTTAGCTTATTTACCTCCCATTACTCCAGTAATGATTTTAATGGTACATCTAAAGAGTATAGGATTGCATAGATATTAACTGAGTCGTTCATAGTCAAGCCCAAATAACATTTTTGAGTCGATCTTTATAGCCGTCCCCATTTTCATTGAAAATTTGACCATAATTTCCTTTAGTTATACCGGTTGAATAGAAACTCGAAAACAATTTTTGACAATCGATTTTTCCAATATCGTTGAAAATTTTCGTTGTTCACTGTTCACAGCTTGGATTCCGAAGAGCTAATCATTTCATTAATATTTCAGCCTTCCTGTCCGAAAATCCTCTTGAGAACATTGATAAACTCACAACTCAAAAAAAAAGAATATGGCATGATATACGTAAAGATTATTCTGAGGTCTACAATCTAGAATTAACTGTTGGACGTCTCCGATTGGGCCACCCTGTTTATGAAGTTTTGTTGAAGATTTCAATAAGCCCACGCACAACCTCATGTTCCTAATGGGCTACCTTCTCATTTTCTTGATAAAGCTATAGAGAATGAATGTAATAGGTACAATGAAACAATTGAAATACACAAACATTTACAGTAACAACCCGTTTGAAGGCGCATCCAAGGATATGATTGGCCCAGAACCCTTCTACAGGGTAGCGAAAGCATGTATAAAGACATCTATAAACTCACGGATACAAGTCGAATCGATAGATTGGTGGAATAAGCTCCCAAGAATGAGGCAGGCAGTCCAGATTCACGGAAGAACTGCTGAACCACAACCGTAAGGTTGCAAGGGTAGTGGTGGGTCTACTAACGGGGCATAGCCGGCTCAGAAAACATATGAGCAACATGGGTCTGACATAAGAAACCCAATGCAGTGTCAAGAAGAGGAAGAAACCGCACTGCATGTGCTCTGTGAATGCGAAGGGATAGCAAGGCTGAGACACGCAAGATTCGGGGAAGAAAAACCAGAAGCTGCCAGCTAAATGAAAGGGTCAGTGTTTGTTACGTTGTGAATTTCACTCAGCACAAGTCACCTAGTTAACCCAACACTTGGTATAAACGCTGTAATTCTTTATTATTGCAATATCTCAAGGTACACTTCTCAAGAAAAGGTTATTCTATTTACACAGCTTCGATACGATAAAACGCCTCACTCCATCGTAGACTCTACCCTAAAAACACAAATATACATGTCAGTGTGTTTGTCATGAATGAGAGATAAGTCCTTCTACCTTCCATCTCGGTTTTTACTGGATTTCCATCCCAAAGACAGGCTATTCTTGTGTGGGATTGCCAAGTATTACTGGACATGGTTTCATTCATTTCGATAGTACAAATCACTGGCTACTGATTTTAGGAGTCGTCATTATGTTGTCTTGTATTTCAAATCCAGTTATTGAACTCTTGTGCCGATATTTACTTGATGGGATATCGAAAATCTGTAAAATGACACTGTTCAGATTGGAATAATGTTGACGGTCAGAAATCAATACCGATCAATTTAGTACTCTGTTGGGATGTTATGCCAATTATTGGGACTCCTTACCTCATTTTCATTGGGTCGTATCTGAAGCGATTTCCCTTTTCTGTCATATTGAAGGTTCTCATTTTCGTAAACATCACAGTGCTTGACAGCATTGACACGACAGCCGTAACAGCTAACCTTGGTTGAGGGTGTAGGTGTGTTGCATGGAAGTCTGACAGGAGCGCGTTCGGTTAGATGAACCGAGTGGTTCGACTACTCAGCGAGGAGAGCATTTCCGTTAATTGTAAGTAGGTTATCGGTTATATGTGCATTTTATATGTAAATAATTTATGGAGTGTTGTGTTAATCTACGGAATCAAGTATTGAATTCGTTATTTGGACGAGTCAACGTAGAGATGACGGGAAAGTGACATCTACCGGATATGATGGAACTTACGTGCAGAGGGACCGGCAACTGAGGGCTGTCGTCAAGTGGATGACATTTGAGAGGTTACGGGGAGATTTGAGATTGAACGGGAAGAGTCTGGACGAAAGCTGATCTGTTGCTGGTTTTGCAGGATTTTTGAGATATATCCTTAAATGGGAATACTCCTGCAAAACAGTATTTAATGATTTTGGATGGAGCAGTTGGATCTGTGGTGATATTTTTGGTCTCGATTCATAATTATCTCTCCAAGAGGAATCTGAGGTTATCATCCAGATTGTCCCGGAATCGAGCCCCAGGTAGATATCATTATTGGGCCCCTGTATAACCTAATCAAAGGCAGGCTGAAGCATCCATGATAAGAATCGTTTGGTCCCAACTTGTGAAAGAATTAGAATAAGTGTATTATTTACCACATTCACTGGTGATTCCTGTAGAGGAAAAGACCCCTATATGTTTCATTCGAATCAATTTGACTAAATTTGATCTAAAAACCAAGGAGCATTAAAATAGATCTGAAAAGGTGGCAGTGAATCAGGCCATGGACTAGCTCCTCAATTATAATCTTACAACCCGTTACCCTCATTTTCTACTAAATTCTTGAACATTTCTCTCAGTTGATTGAATCTTCATCACGGAGTCCTATTCGTGGACAGAACACTGAACACTTGAAACTAACGATACAAAAATAGTCCAGTTTCAATCCCAAGAACGTCGCCGCCCCCATCATTGCCAACTCGGCGAAGCTTTTTTCAGAATGAAATTCGAGCAATAAAAACTCGAACAACAGACCATCAGGATGAACTCCAATATCCACTTAAATGTAACATAGATATTATCCTACGCTCATTCCTACAGTGATAATAATATAAAAGGCGCCGGCTCGATTCTCTATTTTTGCGCGAACTTAATGAAAATTATTCTGTCGCAAACACGAAACAACATCGGATTTTTGAGTTATCAAATTTCATTATTCCTATGTTTGGTTGTTTGCAATAACACGGAATATTTGCTGTGGGTGGAATCGGAGTGGCAATTTTCAGAATTCAACCCACATTGGATGATACACGTGTGCGTCGTTGATATTCCAGAATTCTCTGGAATTCTAACTCGAATTGGAGTAAATCTCAATCAAAAGCTTTCAATTCAATATTATCTGATGTCAAAGGTGATAGGTATTATACGTTCAACTGACAATTTCGCATTTTTCCACAGACTAATGATACCATTAGAGTCGTCCTATAAAATGGGACTTTGACATTAGTTTGAAATAAACCAATTATAATATAAACAACTCTGTCTTTCGTTGACAGAGTGGTTTGGATGAAGACTCTTCACATGACTGCTACGAAAAGAGAGTTACAGACATGTTCTTGACGGATCATGATGAACCCCTTAATTTCCCATTCAACCCGCTTCTCGATTGTTCTGATCTCTGACTTTTGATGACTGGGTTCCAAATCAGTAGCACAGTTGTGATCAACAACCTTATCTACATGAAAAACTCTCTTATAGAACGGACGTCCATAATTTGAATATTCGTAAACAAACCATTCTTACTATACCATCACACTGTGAAGAAATATACAAACGGTCCTTCTCCTACAATATGGCAATCTGCATTAATAATTTGCATAAACTGGATGGATCATACCTACAACTATCGCCGTTGGTATTCAAATCCAAAAGTCAAAAACTACCTACTAAGTACTCAGTAAAGTTCTCAAAAATTACTCTGCTCTCTCTCTAACCCTTACCTTCTTATGCTTTCCTTTCCTCTCCTTCTCTTTATTTACTTATCTTTACTCATTCAGTTTCGTTAATGTATTGCTATCTGTTAAAACTGTAAATATCTCTTTGGCCTAGGCGGAAGAACTGAAACGGTTTTCAACAGTTATCTGAACCAATAAGTCCAGCCATTTATTCATCAGAATATCATTTAATAGCACCACCACTACTGTATATTCTTCTGTTTTTTTCTTTGATGGGTAATAAATGTATTATTATTATTATTAACTCGTTCACTATTGGAAACTATCATAAGTTCAACAGCTCCAATTCCCGCTCCATTATTGTCTCGGACCATGAAGGGGAGGTTGTCTTTTATATTTCTGGATTAGAGAACAAAAACAAATATCAACAATAACTTTAGTGTTTTTCAAATTATTCGCCATGAAGATCTATACACTTTTGCATAAGTTTGAACCAATTGTCGAAGCACTTTTGCCACTCTGAGGTATCTCCAAAACATGCATTCTGAATGCAGCAACCGCTGCCCAAAAATGCAGTTGTTTGAGCCGATGTGTCAGAGCTAGCATTGTCGTGGTGAAGAGTGATCCGTCTTTGGCGGTTGGTTTTCCTGATTTCTTGGAGACAACTGGCGTTGGGATGCAACGCAAACAATTTTTTTTGACAGTCAAATGTTTATGCAATTTGAATGTATGCTGGTCCAACTAATGCTTAAGGTTGTCTCAATCTCACGATAGGCCACATGACGATCTTGCAATATCAGTTCGCGCACAACATCAATGGTTTCGGAACAACAACAGATTTTGGACAACCTTCACGAAATTCGTCTTGGAGTGAACTATGACCACGATTGAATTCACCATACCATCGATAAACACTGGGTCCTCGATGGAGCTTCATCGCCAAAAATTGAATTACGTTCATCCATGCACTGTTGCTGAGTGAATCCATGTCGAAAGTTGTAAAAAATAATCGCACGAAAATGGTCACGATTTAATTCCATTTTTGGGCCGAGATGAATCTTTTAAGTTACTGTAAACAACACAAATAGCGCGCGTATAAGCTCAAAAATATCCAACTTTACGATAGAGCTGTCAGTTAGTAGATTGCAACACTGGGGTTGCCAAATCTCGAAACATAAAAGGCAACCTATCGTAATGTCTTCAGAGGCTACATCCAGTGTACTTCTGTTAACCTAAATATGGCTCCCTGTTTTCAGAGAAATTATAACCATGGAAAAGACGATTTGCGATGCATACATTTTTGAGTTTCTACAGCTCTATTACTGAAGTTTTCCCCCACCAAAATTTGAGTTCAGCGAAAACGCGAGTAGGCATTTTGGATGGTACTACAATAAGGTTATTCGAAGATGAAAACTTCACAGGTTCCATGACAGATATTGAAAAATTCACAGTTCTTTCGAGTGGTTCAAATTTTTCTGTGGAACAACAAGAATGAACACTACTCGGACCACGTGAAGATCATGTGGTTACAGTTGCAGCAGCTTGGTTACAATATTTATATTGAGGTGCACTTCCTTCACAGCTCATGGAACGTTTTCCTAGAAATCTTGGTGATCTGAGTGTAGGAAGATGGGAAAGTTGCCATAAAGTTACTAAGGGAAGTACCTGGGATGCCCCTAGGGTGAAAGAGTGTTGCTGGAGCTTCAAAAACAAATTTTTGTGAGAAGCACAAGTAAGGAAGCCAAATGAAAAAATTGCTGAATAGTAGATGTGTTATAAAATTTTTGAATTACTCCAAGAACCTTTTTTTATAATTCTCAAACTGAAGCTGATATGAAAACACCAATTAACAGTCAACACATTACATGTAACAGTTACAGTTCCGTCATTATTTTCAAAAGTCATAGAGTATTGTTTTCTGGACAGGTTTCTTCAGTTTGTAAATGAGAATAATATATTAACAAATAGACAGTATGGTTTTGTTGCAAGCAAATCTACATCAACAGCCATGCATAACTTGTGTAACAAGTTAATTTCATCTATAGAAGCCGGCGAGTGCCCTGTGGGGATTTTCTGTGATCTCAGCAGGGCATTCGACTGCGTTCATCACGACCTTCTCATAACAAAGTTATCTAGATATGGAGTTCGGGATGTTCCTTTGAGGTGGTTACAATAATTTTTGAGAAATAGGATGCAATATGTCAGTTTACGATATCAGGATGGAAATTCCATTGAACACTTCAATTCTGATGAAAACCAAATCAATATAGGTGTTCCTCAAGGTTCCATCTTGGGACCCATATTATTTCTTTGCTACATAAACGATCTTCCAAATAGTTATGATGGAGCCTCGTACACTTTGTATGCAGATGATACATCTATAGTTGTTTCCAATAGAGAAGAAACAATTCTTAACGAACAATGCAATATTCTTATGAATAACATAAACGAATGGTTCGTTGATAATTACTTGTAGCTTAACGTGGAAAAGACCAATTTCATTCGTTTTCATAACAGACAAAAAAAATGTTATCTAGATTTATCACTGCGCTCAAATGATACAAATATTTCAAGAAAACAAGACACAAAATTTTTAGGCCTTTATGTGGATGAACATTTAAATTTCAATGAGCATTGTGAACATATTATCTCTCACCTGAATTCAGAAAGTTACAAACTGAAAACCTTAAAACTGCAATGAATGAACACCAAGTAATACAATTATATCACGCTTCAGCTGAATCAAAACTGAGATACGGTCTTTGTTTCTGGGGAACATGTGCGCTGGCTGACAAAGTGTTTAAAGCGCAGAAAAAAATTATCAGATGTATAGCAGGAGTCTCTTCATGACAAAATTGTAAAGAACTCTCCATGAAATACAAAATTTTAACCTTACCCTCACTGTTCATCTTTGAGTTGTGTATATATATATATTTGAAAACAAAAATAACTTCCTTATGAATTTTACTCACTGTAGGACAACAAGACAATGTTCTTTGTTTCATATTCCATTTGCCAAATATGAGATTGGAAAACATTCCCCAAGTATACTTGGTTTAAAAATTTTCAACAACTTACCAGATGACATAAAAAATTGCGAAAGAATAAAAATATTCAAATTGAATTTGAAACGTTTTTTGATAAATAATTGCTTTTACAGCCTTTCAGAAATTTTCGAATAGTTTTCACCGCTTCAACTGGTACTATGTTCTTCATGGTTTCTATTTTTATTAATATTTTTATTATGTTGATGTTCTGTTGTTGTTACTTGTTGGTTGTTGTTTGACTGCGATAATAGAACTACATCAAAAGACAGCATACATTTCTGTTGCCTTCCTGCATTTTTTTTCTCTTATTTTAGTATCTGAATATTGGCATGTAACACAGTACCATGTGCTAAATGTAGTTATATAAGCTTGACGATTACCATACAATGTAATTTTTGTCTAAAAGGTAATAAAGTATTATTTTTATTATTATACAACCCTTCTCATTACAGGGTGTGTCAAATTGAAGAAAACACAGTATTGGAAAATATAATTTCGTTAAATCAACAAAGTTGTTGCTAAAGCTTGATTTCGTTAATAATGAATAAAGCTAGAACATTATTTATAAGCATAATAATTTTGGCCAATCTACATTGGTATATTCATCAGTTGAACGTAATGGCTTAATTTAAATGAATAATTTATGCCTTCACGTATATTAATCGAAAAGCGTAAAATGGACCTTTCATTCGAATCCATAAATCCAAATAAATGATACCGGCCAATTTCGAATCACAGTCGTATGAATTTTAATGGCAATTTATGTTTTATTATTTATATTTGACGAAAATCTATTCGGGAAAATAATGAAGAATTGAGTCATTAGCGCAGATGGTATTTGTGAACGATTTGTTTGAATTTTGAATTGGGGAATAAAAAAAAATCATTCGCATGAGAGAATTTGTTTACGAATCGAACTGAAGAAATAAAAGGCGTATGAATGATTTTTTTAAAGAATCCAAAAGTTGCCTTGTCTGTAGATGAATGGATTCATTCAGCGAGACCATTTGACCAGCAAGATTAAACCACAAATCCCTTGGATAAGTGGTTTTCCGAATGGTATTGCCCAGAAAGAACAAATTTTGAGTTAAAAAACACATCAAGACAATTTTTGGGTTGAATGGTGTTAGTGAAAATAATTTCCTGAAATATTATCAGAATAATGCATTGGTACAAAAAGAAATATCAATTCTCAAATTAAACAAATTTCAATCAATACATTTGTTTCAAAGTACAATTATCAAAGACCTAATGTTGCATAGGAACAGAGTAAATGTACCTTCTATCTATACTAATATAAATGTGAAAGTTTGTTAGGATGTATGTATGTATGTTTGTGGCTCTTTTACGTCTGAACGAATTTGGGTGAAACATTACATACATACAGCTTATATAACAGAATAAAATATGATAGGTTGCCTTTTATGTCTCGGGATTTGGCAGCCCTAGTCTTGCAATCTGGCAACTGACAGCTCTATCGTCAAGTTTGACAGTTTCTGACATACACCCGCTATTTGTTTTGTTTACAGTAACTTAAAAGATTCATCTCGGCCCAAAAATGGAATTAAATCGTGAACATTTTCGTGCGATTATTTTTTACAACTTTCGACGTGGAGGAACTCAGCAACAGTGCATGTATGAACTTAATTCAATTTCTGGCGATGAAGCTCCATCAAGGACCAGTGTTAATCGATGGTATGGTGAATTCAATCCTGGTCGTAGTTCAGTCCAAGACGAATTTCGTGAAGGTCGTCCAAAATCAGTTGTTGTTCCGAAAACCATTGATGCTGTGCGCGAACTGATATAGCAAGATCATCACGTGACCTATCGTGAGATTGTGACAACCTTAGGCATTAGTGGGAGAAGCATACATTCAATATTGGATGCACATTTGACTGTCAAAAAAATTTGTTCGCGTTGGATCCCACACAATTTGTCAATCGCTCAAAAAAAAACTCGTGTCGATTGGTCGAAGGAAATACTCAAAAAATACGATCGCGGTGCTTCGAAACACGTCTATGACATCGTGACAGGTGATGAATCGTGGATTTACGCGTATGAGCCCGAAAGTAAACTGCAATCGACTGTAATGGTGTTTCAAGACGAGTCAAAACCATCAAAAGTTGTTCGCGCACGAAACACTTCCATGCAAATGGTTACCTGTTTTTTCAGAAAAACTGGACATGTCGCAACCGTTTTACTAGAACAACGCAGAATAGTCAATTCTGAGTGGTACGCAACCATTTGTTTGCCAGTTGTCTTTAAAAAAATCAGGAAAACCAACCACCGAAGACAGATCACTTTTCACCACGACAATGCGAACTCTCACACATCGGCTCAAACAATTGCATTTTTGAGCACCTAAAATATCGATTTGATGAGTCATCCGCCGTATAGTCTTGACTTGGCTCCGAATGACTTCTTTTTATT
This sequence comes from Leptinotarsa decemlineata, assembly GCF_025532065.1. Lineage (NCBI taxonomy): Eukaryota > Metazoa > Arthropoda > Insecta > Coleoptera > Chrysomelidae > Leptinotarsa > Leptinotarsa decemlineata. The sequence continues at coordinate 13,017,937 of NW_027412537.1, read as the reverse complement.
CCCGCACGTAAAAAACAAACTGAGAGGTCAACTTTTTTCGACACCTGAAGAAGCGGTTGCTGCATTCAGAATGCATTATTTTGAGGATCCTCAATCAGAGTAGCAAAAGTGCTTCGATAATTGGTTCAAACGAATACAAAAGTGTATAGATCTTCATGGAAAATATTTTGAAAAACAATAAAGTGATTTTCGATTATTAATATTTGTTTTTGTTCTCTAATCCCGAAATATAGAAGGCAACCACCGTACAAAGGTTTAGTGTAATTTTGGTTATAATGTAACGATACGTATCAAGTAGGTCGGAAAAATTCTTGTTTCCTGGGAGATATATTGGCGTGCGCTGCCTTTACCGTTGGAGTTACATCCAGATAATGTACCGTAAGATTGTTTATCTTACCTCTTACCTCTTATGAGGCAGCCACTATATGCAGAATACTGAGCCATAAATACAATTGAATAGAAAACAATAATAAATAGAGTTTATTCTATAATTTTCACTATGAGGGTTTTACAAAAACCGCGACACGTGTTTCACTATACAATAGCTTTTTCAAGCATAACTAAAGTTACTTCTAAATATACACCTTATATACTATAACCTAGAATGAAAATAACAAAGATAAAAGTTCAGTTTCAGAAAAATCAGGAGTGTATAAATTATCGTGTGGGTCATGTCCGATGTATTATATAGGTCAAACTGGAAGAACGTTTAAAACCCGCATAAAGGAACACAAATATAGTTTCCAGAACGGAAAAATAAATTCCACATATGCCAGTCATCTAATCTCAGAGGAACATGAGTTCGACCATGAATACAAACCCCTCCATTTCCAGAAGAAAGGTTTGAAACTTAACCTGATCTTATGAACGATCAAACTGAAATGAATAATTCGCCTTTATTGAATTTGTTTACACACAGGTAATAATAATAAGGTATATTTACAGGTAGACTTTCGAAAAATGTATTGATACCTGACTTTTTCAGGTATAGTTTTTCAGGTAGATTAATTACTTAGGTAGACGAATAGTTACTAGGTTATAGTATATAAGGTGTAATTTAGAAGTAACTTTAGTTATTATTGAAGAAGCTATTGTATAGCGAAACACGTGTCGCGGTTTTTGTAAAACCCATATAGTGAAAATCATAGAATAAACTCTATTTATTAGTTTTTTGAATATGGATTTTCATCAAGTATCGCCAGTTCTATTCAACAATTAAATTGGATACTTTTTTATCATGCACATTTTACATTATCTGTCAAATTCTTATGAAAATTGATACAGTTGTCGTTTCAAGAACTTAATATAGATGAATAAAGATATCTATTACACAAAGTAATTTGGACGAATCGTTTAAAAGTTATCATGATACGATTAACTTCACGCAACGCAGTAAGCCCATACGCGTCTACTGTAAGGCTACGGGGGACGATTCGCGGGGGGAGAGGGGCGGTCTAAGCAATGAAGTGCCATCGCCGAGAATGCCATCCGAACGTGGGCAGACGCGTGAGGGCAGACTTCGTTGAAGGTTGTGTTGGTTTGACGAATTTCTTTATAGTTAACATAATTCGATTCTCGAAGCTATCCATTACTTAGTACAGTTGGCATATTTTTTAATTGTTGTATTTTTAAAGCAAAAATCTAAATTGCCAGCTGTTCCCCGCTCTTATATTAACGTACAGCCGAAGCTACTGAATCTAGAATCTCAAAATATGCAGGTAAGTTCTTTGTATAGCGTAAATAAGCATCGAGAAAGGGAATCAGGTATTTCCAACCCCAGGGGGAAATAGAGGTAGAAAAATTGTATTGAATTTCGTCGGTTTTGAAGTTGTAAACCTGAAGTTTTGGGTAGATAAAAAAATTGTTTATTTGTTTGAAATGGTCTGTCGCGAAACTTAATGTGACAATCAAAATTCTACGCGGGCGAAGCGGCAGACAACAACTTGTAAATGATAAAACTTGTATTTTTCAATGTTGAGTCGCTACAAATAGAATTAAAATTTTATTCCATGAGCTTAAAATGGAACTTAGGTTGGAAATTCCTTGGTGGTCTGCAATTTGGCCGTCGTTTCGATAAAATAGTAGAATTGTCCAGACAGATTGAAAATGGTGACAACCGCAGGATCATATATTCCTTCTCATTATTATTTTCATTACCTTTTCGTAACGCATACTCAAACGACAAGAGAAACATTTTATTATTGTTAAATTCCAATCTTTTTTTTTTCAGAAAATATACGGTCTAATACCCGTATGTTATTAAGCCCTGCTAAATCATTTTCAATACAAGTAGTTTTTTCAAATGCCCATTCATAATCTATAGAAGGGTGCAGGCCCAGCCAGATACTAGGCTTCTCCTGCCACTATGACGTATGGAATAACTTCATAGATTTGTTAAACAATCACGTAAAATAATACAATATAAAGTAGGCCAACTGAAACAGTTATGTTAGTGATTAATGACACCTGCTCATTTGAAACGAGGAATTGCGGAAAACTTGTCAAATAATTGTCCTGTATATTCTTCCCTGAAAGTGCATTGACCGTACGATGAAAAAACGGTTCAAGTGAACTACCATTTTTATCGGCCATCCATATATCGCATAAATACCCATTCGTCTGACTCATATTCACTTTGTCTTGTCCAACGACCTTCTCATCCTTGAGTTTTTCTTCGGTGCTCTTTATTTTATTAAAACTTCCAGGGAAAATTACTTTTGCCGGCCATTATCCTCATCCGAAAAATAGCCGCAATTTATAAAGGCGGTTTGTCAAAACTTCGCCATTGTTGGCGATGTTCTTCTCAAACTGATACGATGTTACTTGTAGCCGGAATCATTTTTCCAAATATGATTTGTTGTACATGTTGAAGGATACGTTCATCCGTGTTTTTTTGATCGTAGAGCAGAATGTTTAATTATCATTTCATAGCAGGAATTGCAGACTTGAACATTTCAACAGATTAACAAAATGGGATGTGATAAGCGGAAGTAAAAATAAATTGAAATTTTCAAACAATTATATAAAATTGGAATAGAATCAATGAAAGTGGACTTCAAACAAACGTATTAAAATTGAATTCCAAAAGAGTGCTGTTAATTCATCACATTGTCCTCAGAATATGACAGTGAAAAAGGTTTTGATACGAAATTAAACATAGTCACACCTAAATCATCATATACTCACGACTGTTTATATCGTTTATCAATAAACAGTTTTGAAATGGTGGTTAACATGTCAAAATTCGAGCGCATTACATTGTGGCGAGATCTCAAAAATAAATTTCGAATGATAAATCTAAAAAAAATATCATTGTTTGTGAATTTCTACTTTTCCAACACTGGACAAGGACTGGGGATTCACCTTTTCGGAGTTTCGATAATGAATTAACCAAGCAATTCTGACATCCACCATGTATTTTTGCTTTGGTGAGTACTTTCACGTCCTTAAAGTGTTGTGTTGACGTGAGTGGTTCATTCTACTCAATCAATCGACCGCTATGTGAGACGGTGGTTCAAACCCTACGGTCCGTCATCGTACTTGAAAGTACGCAAATGAACTCGATGCTGTATTTTGGAGACTTTTCAACTTACAAGAAAGGGGTTTTTCCTTCTTGTTGGAAGATTGCTTACGTTCAGCCTATTCCCAAACAGGGCAAGAAAACTCTTGCAGAAATCTATAAACCAGTTGCTGCTGAAGAAGGCTTTCATTTGGACCTCTTTAATCCTTAGCTCGTACAAGTTTTGACTATTGAATGTTGTCGTGCGTAGGGTAACGACATTTGGTTACCAGATTTCAACATATCTTCTTTCCTAAAATAGAGGATATATGAGAAGTAACTAATTCTCAAGTAGGTACTCTATGTAATGTATTATTTACTCAATGTTAATTGCGGAGTATATTAGTTACCAAAAGTTTGAAGCTGTAGAGTACTTAGCGAAATTACCTCGAAATTACTCATAAAATATTTCACCACAACGATTTTAAGGAAGAGCAAAGGCGATAATGAGTTCTAACTCCTTCCAATGTTTACATAAAAGTATATAACTAGGCCATTCTCACTTCAGACCCTCATTAGCGACTCCATTGTGATTGAGTTATCGTTCTTTCACTCCCTCCAGGTCATTTGCTACTCATTTCACCTTAACTATCGAAAATTATTTATTATAACTTGAGAAATGGTTCTTATGGAGATTCTGTGAAACATGTTCTTCCTCACGAATCAGTAGATAGTTGTCCTGAAAATCTAGAGAAGAAAATTGGATTGGATAATTTAGGAAACTCTTGCTACATGAATAGCATTTCACAAGTATTGTTCATGACGAAGAATTTCAAGAACGAGGTTTTAATGATGAACGAGAAAGGGAATGTTTCCTACTTATTCATCAAACTCAAACACCTGTTCATGCAGCTGCAGTTTCGTAAGAATGTATCATCTTTCCCTACAACCGATTTTTGAAGTCCACTAGATACTCGTTAGGACAACAAGAGGATTGTTCCGAATTTGTGGGCAAAACAATAGCAAAATCAATACTCCTGACCGCTTTGGATTGAATGATTCCGTACAGTCCATCTCGTCTTGTGTTTGTAAATCTTTTGCTGGAAAAATCCTCACTTGTTTTCTTTGTAGTAAATTTTCAAGAGGTAGCGAAAACTTATGTGAATTTCTGGAACTTCATTTTGCTTTTCCTAATATGACTAATAACCAGTCTGTGCAAAGCTTATTATTAAATCATCTGAAAATGGGATTTTTAACAGATGATGATCGACTGTATTGTCAAACATGCGCCAAACTAACTGACTGTTATAAGGAAATAAGTATAGCTGAGGCACCAGTCAACCTAATAATAACACTGATGATGAATATTACTGGAGATTTTTCCCAACACCAAATCGTTATTTTTACACCTCGACACGTGTTTTGATCACCAAGTGATCATCTTCATCATCTTGAAGATGATCACTTGGTGATGATGAAGATGATCAGTTGGTGATCGAAACACGTGTCGAGGTGTAAAAATAACGATTTGGTGTTGGGAAAAAACTCCAGTAATATTTATTACTACACCAAAGGTTCCAAACAGTATATCACAAGAACACTGATGATCTTCAAACAAGACTCAACCTCTGACGGAAGCAAGAAACTCTTTGGAACGTTCGAAATAGATGAACATTTCAATCTAGCAGACCACTATCATAATATTCATGCAGTCATTGTTCACTGTGGTTCTGGCGTTGAATTTGGTTATTATTACGCCTTGGTCACAGACGTGTCACCAAGTGTTCTGGCGATGTATTGAATCTATTGTAGCCTCTGGAGATACCCTACATTTTTTTTATGAGAGGACATTGGTAGATCAATATCTTAAGATAATGTGGTGCTGCAGGCTTTTCCGGATTTTCCTGCAGCTGAAAAAGACAATGCTCCACTGGAATCAATGAAGTCGCCTCTGAGCGCCAATAAATTTTTATTGTTGTTCTTATTTTTATCGTTGTTTTATAATTTCACAAATAAATTCATATTATAACTAATCGATGACATCATTGAACGTTCTTAATATCAGTATGAACTCAACAGCTACATAAAAATGTAATTGTTCAGCTAGTAGATTTGCTTTTTTCATGACTGCTTGCAATTGAACCGTCCACTTGTGTAAGTTGTGGAATTGTGAATTTTTTAGAGTTTTTCAAGTGTATTGACAGTTTGGAACAACTGAATAAAGGCAAGAAGGAACAAAGGAGGTAAAAGTTACCATTTTTTCTGTCTTATCATTATTACTTTATATAAATAATCACAAAACAATACCTCACGCACCTGGACATTTCTATTTTGAATCAATTTTGACCTTGTTTCTATACAATCAGCAAAGTCTCGACCCGGATTAGGGTAATTTATGATGGAAGCGGATGAAATAAAATGGCGTTGTGAAGGGCTCCGGTAAATTTTTCAGCCGGGCTGTGTTTTTTTGTTCTCGTGAAACAAGCTCAACGGACTGTGTTAAATGATGATAACGGTTTACTGGCCAAACTTGACCAAACGAATATATTTTCTTTCGCAAGATTTTTCGAAATTTGTTTTCACACTCGAGAATGTTGGGAATTGTAAAAACACATTTTGCATTAACAGAAGAGGGAGAATGTAGCGAATGATATAATTTTTTTGATTTGGTCTATAGAAGTCAGAAACCCACATATTCCTATTGCTGGAAAGTCAGTTTTAGTATAAAATAGTAGGTTCATTCGATAGTTTCTTGTGTAAGATGATGTTTCACAATCTGAATCTGTTAGACTATCTATCCCTGATTTGGTATAGTAGATTTACTTACAAACGATAGCTGAATACCTCGAGCAATGTAAGAAATGTTGACTTTCGCCTTAAAAATGAACAAACACTTTTCCACTCACACACTAATATTACACATTCAATGAGTAACTTGTCAAAGGTGAGATAAGGAATTAGTCTCAGTTGAATTTTCTTTGATTCGAATACTACGTACTCGATTTAAGTTAACGATGAAAAATGAAATAATAGTTAGTACATTTAAATGATAAAAATCGACAAACATATTTACATAATGATTAAAACTTTTTTGAAAACAGGAAATAGTAAAAAATCATAATGAGATAATCCAAGGAAGCAAATACAGAATACAATATAAAGTGTCTGATATTAATAGATCGATAGATGTTTATTTTACTACATTATGTACAAAGATACATTTATAGCAAGTCAGTTCCTTAGTACTAGGTTACAATAAAAGATTAAAAAATATAAATACTAATTTAGCATTCAGATTAGAAATACAAGTATACATCTGGCATAAATTCAGCTATTTGTATAACATTACAACACACATATACATTATATATAAATAAATGAGAGGGTTTGACCTTAATGTCTAGACTAGCTGGCTATATAGAGTAATCATTAATCAAATATTCATTAACAGAGTAAAAACCGTATTGTAAAAGAGATTTTTTTATCGCAGATTTGAATTTTATCATGTCAAGATTTCTTGCCTTCTTAGTCAATTTATTATAAAGTTTAATATTGGGAGAATTCCTAGCCCATATATCTAGACGATATCGAGGCTCAAATAAAATGTCTTTTGTTCTTGTATTGTAAGTATGGAAATCCGAACTGATTGTGAATATGTCTTTATGTTTACGAATGTGAAGAAGAGTATGATAAATATACAATGAAGGCACTGTCATGATACCATACCTGACAAATAGCGGACGGCAATGATATCTGTATTCAGCATTGGCCATAACTCTCAGCGCTCTTTTCTGTATAATAAACACTTTACTGGCCTGCGTTGAATTTCCCCACAACATGACATCATAATTCAGATGTGATTGAATGAGGACGTGAAAAGTACTGAGTAGAGTTTCTCGATTTGTATATGTTTTTAGTTTGCGGAGATTTTCTTACACAGAATGTCAATATGTGGACCCCAGGCTAGATTGTCATCCAGTGTTATTCCCAGAAGGTTAACGGTATCACCTTTACTCGACGTATGATTGCTGAAGAAGTTTAATTTCTGCGTTTCATCTATATTCAGAGTCAGCAGGTTATCAGAATACCAGTGTTCAGCTGAGTCTAATACCTCATCCTCTATATTTGTGAGATTGTGTAGAACACGGTCGGTGTTAAGAATGGTTGCGTCATCAGCATATATAACTAATTTATTAGGCAAAAATTGATAGAAAAGATCGTTTATATAGATGATAAAAAAAAGGGGCCCTAAAACCGACCCCTGCGGAACGCCATGATTAATTTTTTCCACTTGGGAACGTCTAGTGCCATCTGAAACGCATATATGTCTGTCCGTTAGGTAAAATTTCAATAGTTTCAGTGGTAGCTCTCTTATACCATAGTGCTCCAGCTTTTTTATCAGTAGATAATGGGAAACGAAGTCAAAGGCCTTGCTGAGATCTACTAAGGTGATTGAAGTATAAGTACCTTCTTCAAAACTCTGGACTACATTTTTTACCACAGTGTAAACTGCATCAAGTGTGCTCCGATTTTTTCTGAACCCGAACTGGAATTTGTGTATAAGGGAGTATTTTGAAAGAAAACTATCAAGCGATTTTTAATCAAGATTTCAAAAACTTTCCCTATAATCGGAATTAATGATATTGGTCGATAATTGCCCTGGATCGAGGGGTCTCCTTTTTTTAAAACGGCAATTACCCTGGCCATTTTTAATGATTCCAGAAATACTTCAGTACTGAAACACAAATTTATGAGGAATGTGAGTGGAACCACAATAAACTCAGCAATTTCTTTCAAAACACGAGAATTCAAATCATAGATATCGAAACTTGATGAATTTTTAACTGAACGAATAGCCTCAATTACTTCAGATACGGAAACGGGTTCTAAAAAGAAAGTCGCCTCTGGGGATGGTACAGACCTTAAGAAGCAAGGATAAATCCTGTCACAGGGAGAAATTTGTTCAATCAAAAGATTCGCTACTGTAGAGAAATAAAGAGCAAAATCTTCGCAAGAAATGGGACATTCTTTTTTTTGGATATTCGAGTTCCTTTCTTGGTTTATAATTCTCCAAGAGTCTCTCTGTTTGTTGGTCGATCCCATTAAAAAATTATTAAAGGAAATTCTTTTGCTATCAGTTATTGCTCTGCGATAATGTTTTCTGTAGAGTCTGAATGCAGTTTTGTCATGGTTTTTAAATAGGCTAGATTTTTTCTCATATCCCGTAAATTATCGTTAAAGAAATTAAGATCATTACGCCTGAACTTTTTTGATGGAAAGTTATTGTGTATCAATTTTTGCAATGTTTTCACAAATTCAGATGACACCAAATTAGGATCACATTTTTCATTATCGCACAAGCGGGTAACGTGTTACGTTTCAATTTAGCACTAGATCAAACTGCTCTTATGTGACCTTTCAAAACACTACCTTACCTTTTAAGATCTTTATTCAAAGGATATTAACAATGTAATTAAGTTGCAAGTAGATTTTATTCATTTAACATCATAGTAATGGGAATCTTCCGTTCCATAGAAAACCATACCTGAAATGTATAAGAATAAATGTATGCTCCCTGACTAACTGCTTTGACCAGTACTTACGCATTCTCCTATTGCCAATCGACGTTGGAGATCCGAAATTCCTCGCTAGGTTGAAATAGTTGTTATTGTTTGTTTCTCAGTTTTCTTCACCTATCATTTTTTTGCCGTTGTCTGCCTTATTCCCTATATCTTTCCAAGAATATTTCTTGCATAGATCGTTATTCATTACTTCCAGAAGGATTACTGACATATTAGAGCCATATCGCCTGAAAAACAATATTAGTTAGCTCTGGTTTCTGAATACTGTTTGATATTTTCGGTAAATAATCTGAATAATACGAATGCTCTAATATTTGTACTGAAAGGGAAGGATGTGGCGACTTACCTTGTATGTTTCTATTCCATCGCATGAATAAGGATTGGTAAATAGTTGAAAATAGGTTGGAACAATATATTTTGTAAATATTCGTAAACAAGGTTAAGAGACAGCTGTTGGTTGACATCTGCCGAACTTTCGTAGTGTCGTTCCGTCGACTTACACCGAACTAGTTCTACAGTTGTTCACGGGTGAGGGATTGATCGGTTACTCAAGTTGTCAAGGGTTGTTTAAGAGTTGCATTGCTTTGAGAAGGAGTTTTGATGGGTCATGGACTTGTTGATATTGTCTCAAGTGGCTGTGGAGGAATTGATAGATGTATGATGTTGTGTACAGCGCCCCCTTGGTGCTTGTAGTGTAGATTGGATGCACTGTGGCAACAACTGGTTAGCTGTCAGATGTGGCAGTCGCTTAGTATTTGGAAGTTAGCCTTCGGTGAGCTTGGTTCGGAGTTCAAAGGGTACCATCAGACTGATTGTAGGATATATTTGGTTGTATTTGTGCCATCCTTCACGGGGATTATTTCTACAAGTCAGGATTGTATAGTGGAAGACTGATTGGTCATTTTGGTGTGGATATTTGCAGTCTGAAACTTAAGCTCTTTTGAGGATTTGTGGTGGTTACCGAACTCGTGCCAGGTGGAAGGATTTCCGAAATTAGATTCATAAGAAACAGAAGGCCCTCAGTCACTCATCAAGTCCCAGCAGGACTTCCGTGCAGAACACCGCACACGAAGAATCGTATAGAAAAGCCCTTGGCCAGGGGTTTTTCTTCCTGCTTTTTTTTGTCTTCGTTAAGGGTTCCTGTTTTCCTTTTTTTTTTCTTCTTGGGTCTTATTTGATGATCCATTACTGGTCCAGCTTGTCCTGCCCTACAGGGTGATCTATCTTGGTGGTGCTACAGGGTGATCCATCTCCGCCGTACTACAGGGTGATCCATCTCAGCAGTACTACAGGGTGATCCACTTCCGTCGAACTACGGGGTAGCCTAACACCATATACCGGGTGGCCCAAAAGGAGCACGCAAGTTATAATTGATTTAATTGAATATTTGTGATATACTGAGATATCTGAATAATTGTTGCCCTTATGTTTATTGATACCTGTTGATATAGTGTTTGTTTATCGTTTATTGATTAAGAGTTTGTTATTGATACCTGATTGACATAGATATTTGTGAAACGGAAATTGAGGTATATTCTTCCTTTCACGATTGCTGATTGACACCGATGCGCCTACGCCTGAGCTCACGCGACGCAAACGAGTTTGTCTTACCATCCGACACTAGTATTTACGATTTCACCTACTCAATTTTCGTGGTAGTTTTACTCGACGTATTGTAGTTTTTTTGAGCGTCGTTACTACCGTAATTTATGGCTGATTGAATTCGTGGTATATACACCGCGCTCTTGTATGGACATTTGAACATCGCGTAGTAGTGTGAATATTGCATTGTTGTCTTAGAAGCGTTGTTGGTTAATCCATGTAAGTTAGGATTACTGAATAAATCATATTGGGGACCTTTATCTTTTATTTCCAATATTAATTGGTAAGTTATTGATATTGTAAGTTACTTAGGGTATCTGGAGGATTAAATTTACCTGGCGCCCATTAAGATCTATTTGAAATTTGCTAAGTTGTTCAAACCACTCCCGTCTCTACTGTTTAGCTTAGCCGCGGATACCCATCTGTCTTATTTGTTACCGACAGATGATTTAGTCTCCTCTTGTGGTTTGTGAGGTGACAAACGTTAGTATTCAACAGAGAGTTTTATATTATATTATTATTATATATATATATATATATATATATATATATATATATATATATATATATATATATATATATATATATATATATTCCTAGATTTTTTTGTTCAGAAATGAAGAAATAGAGAGCCAAAATCTTTATTTTCCGAATGTTCTTTATTTTTTAATTGGTTCATGAAGATTTTTTAATGGCAATTGAAAGTTTATTGTATAATCTGAGAACACTATTGGGAATCATTGCTAGCTTGTATTAAGAAATTATGATTTCATGTTACCTAGAAGCAGATTTCACATCGGATTAGTACTGATAGCTGTGAATTCAAAAAAAATATATAATTTCTCATATGAAATAATGTTCAAATTTTTAACAATATTCCCAGCAAAAACAGGGAAATCCACAATCGCATAACTTTTCGATATACGCAATCAGATATATACACATAGCCGGTTTAGCAACTGAAAACACATTAAACGAATATTCGAATTTATGGTCCACAAGCAATGGAAGAGAAGTGATTTATGCTCACAACTGTAAAATATTGCCGAATCTATAAATCGGGTCGCGATTCCAACAAATTAGATTGTTGTGGGGTTGAGCAAAATTACGACATTTTCCTAAACCCTGCGTCGTATCTACAAACAAGACTCATATCGAATGAGTGTGAAGTATGACGTCTTTAATAATGGTAATATTTATAAAACGATAATTCTATCAGACAATAGTCACAAATTTTTAATGATGAAACCGATGTAATTATAGAAAAATTGTTTTCACAGCGATAAAACGCTTCTACCAAAACAGTGATGAAACTGACAGCCATAAAATTAGCATGTAAGAGTCATTAATCTTAAATCATGATTATTCATTGTCATAATCTCAATCACTGTCACTGTGTTTGCGCTCACCAGCTTCCTGAAAAAACATTCGTTGCAAGTGGCCGTCGATGGATATCTGCCGGAAGAAAGTGTTACATGCTCTGTTATACCAGTAAAATTTCATAATATATGTTTAAATATGGACTGGAACCCTGTGTTATACTCTGATGATCCTTTTCTTTCTTATCATAATAGTCTTATTGATTGTTTTGAATTATCATTTCCTGAGCAGAAAATGAAAAATAAAAACAAAATCAAAAAGGCTTGGCTAACTATAGGAATTCGTATTTCTGCCAAGAATCTGAGAAGCCTACATTACATTAAAAAATTCACCGCTAGTACACACTTTAATCAGTACTACAATAAATTCAGAAGCATCTATAGAAAAGTTGTAGAAGCAGCAAAAAGTTGCTACTACCATGATAGAATCTGCAACAGTAAGGATACCATCAAAGAAACATGGCGATTAGTGAATGAGTTTTGGGGCAAAACTCCCACTCTGGCAAAGAATGTCACCTCGGATGGCAACACTCTGAATGAATTCTATTGCTCCGTAGCAGAGAGACTGTCAAATAATATAGATAATGCACCAGATCCATTATTATTTATGAATGACATTAATATTGATGAAACATTTATTTTATATGAAACCAATCTAATAGAGCTGATAGATACAATAAAGCAGTTCAAAAATAAAACTTCTTGTGACATCGATAACATATCGATAAGAATTTTTGAGAATATGCCAATCTTTACTCTAGAGTTACTAGTCAAAATTATTAATGACTACTTTGCCAAGTGAACCTACCCACACCATCAACGGTGGTGTTCCCCAGGGATCCAAATTGTCTCCAACTCTCTTTTTATTGTATATTCTTTTTATTGTATATCAACGACTTATTGACGGAAGCACTAAACTCTTACGAAGGTTCGAAAAAGATGGACACTTCAATCTAGCAGACCACTATTATAATCTTCATGCAGTCACTGTTCACACTGTGGTTGTGGAGTTGAATCTGAATCTGGTCATTATTACGCCTTGGTCGAAGAGAAACGGACTGGTTCAGATTTGATGATAGTCGTGTCACTAAGTGTTCTGGCGATGTATGGAATTTATTGGGGCCTCTGGAGTAACCCTATATTTTGTTTTATGAGAGAGAGGTCATTGGCAGATCAAGATCTTCAGATGATGTGGCGCTGCAGGTTTTTCTGGGTTTTCCTGCCACTGAAAGAGCAAATGCGCCACTGAAGTCAATGAAGTCGCTCCGGAGCGCCAATAAATTTTTGTTGTTGTTTTATAATTTCATGATTTGTATTTTGGAAGTGTTATTATTATATAAACTTTAGTAGAAATATTATACAAATTGTCCAGTTTATACTATTGATATGTATGTAATTTTGTACACCGCTGATAGCCGAAGGTTGATGCGGTTTTACTGCTGAATGAAAAAAAAAATTGAACAGCTGAAGAGAAGTGAATATAACAGTTAGGCTAACTGCATACTCGTTATCGCAATGGAAGTGATAGCAGCTATCGAAAAACTCAAATGAAACGCAATTTCCAAACAACCGTCGATAATTAAAAACAACTACAAATTTCATTTATCGCTAATTGATTAAATCGAAAAACTAAATGTCTGTCACAAAACATGAACAAATGTGCAATAATCTACGATCTTTCAACATTTGCGCAAAATTACAACACAAATGCGGTGCCATGAACATCCGCCCGGCTTCCAAGCCCACTTCAGTCGAATCGAATCAACTTTCAATAAAAACCACTTGTTATACGGTTCGCGAAAGAATTAAAAGAGCACCGATCCCCAGTAACGTTTTAATTGCAATATCGCAATTAAATATACGAGTTCAATTAGATATAAATGGCGTGGAGGGTAATCGAAACGAACTAATGAATTGCAAATTCCAATTATCTGTTGTGTCGCTGGGAGAACAGATCGTATTGATGATCACAGGAAAAATTGAAAATGTCAACATGTCTCTATTTGTATAGTAACAAAATCAGTTGATTTTGTAGCAAAATGAAATTCCACAGTAATATTCAAGTGAATAATGTTTCCTGCTCAACAGTTGTGGACGGATTCAAGTAGCACTTTATTGTTATAGTTTTGAAACCGCAACACGTGTTTCGACATACAATGGTTTCATCAGTCGGGCTCACACTGCAAAAATTATGCATAATCACTGCTTTATATAACAATTTGAATCATATAACTAAACTAATAAAAAATTCAAGCATTATAAAAGATATTCAGCCAACTCATTGAATATACATGAATACTCATTACAATTTTTCACATTAGAGAACAGGGTCAACATAGAGAAAGAATTCAATTATATTGATCAATATTAATAATAATAAGCGGGTCACCATAGCATCTGGTCAAGCCAGAGTTCAAACGGGGTGTCCGTTTCTGCATCTCACTATGGCTATTATCCGTTGTGCTCAGAAATACTCGAGGGTATAACTGGCACCACCAGAAACTGGAGGCACAAGGTCACCCATTTGTTTCACATGGATGATCTTAAACTTTATGCCTCTCGAGAGAAGGATCTCCATCAATCCATGAGGGTGGTGGAAGAGTATACGCATGCTATCGCTATGAAATTCGGGATAAACAAATGTGTAATGGTCCGTATCAAAAGAGGACGATGCTGGGACTACGGAGAGGATGTGCAGCTCGTAGATGGAAGCATCCTACACCATTTGGATGCCGGAGAGACGTATACTTACCTCGGAATGAAACAACGCCACTCACAACAGGTAAGTATCAGCTCAAACTTCGACAGATCTGGTCATCGGAACTGTCGGGAAAGAAAAAAGTTGCTACAACAAATATGCTTGCCGTTCCAATCTTACTCTACTCGTTTGGAGTAGTGAAGTGGACTCGGGAGGAGCTGTATCAACTCGACGTAAAGACCCAAAAAATGATGCATCTCTGTAGGAGTTTGCATCCCAAATAGTCCATTCCACGATTGTACTTCCCCCGACAACAGAGAGGCGGTGGACTTTAGAGTTTGGAGTGTCTACATGGCAGAATGGTATTGAATGTAGCCTTTAGAGTCGTCGGGAGTTCGGATTCCCTTCTCTGCATAGTCCGCAACCATGAGTGAGCAGGAATTGAAGCATTTTTCTTTAGGGCACATGCCCGAGCATCTGATGAACTCGTTTTCTCGATACTGAACGATACTCTATTCGTTTACCATTTATTCTGATATCTAAGTCAAAAGTTAAAAATGTTTGATACAGAAAATTATTACCAATAAACATATATTTACTTTCAGTTTATCGATTTCGAATTTATGAAAAAGTTGATCTATTTCATAATTCAATGTGTTCATAAGATCAACGGAATCACCACTATTGAAATATATCAAGGTATTATTAACGAAAAGATAAATTTTACATTCTGTCAAAACAGAACCCAAATCATTTACATATAACAGGAATAAAAGGGGAAGTGAAACACTTCCTTGTGACACACCATAGTTGTTAAAGTGACACTTTTTCTCTATGTTTGCCATTTCGGTTCTTTGATATCGATTGCCCATGTAACTCGTTAACCAATGTATTATTGAACCCGAAAAACTATATTTCTTTAATTTCAATATTAATATATCCCGATCGATTGTTTCGAATGTCCTTTTCATATCAATGAAAACTGCATATGTTCCAACTCCTGGTTTATCCAAAGCATTCTTCATGTTTGATATAACAACTGCTGATTCACACGAATGCCATTTACGAAATCCTGATTGGTACGAACAGATAATATTATTCACATCAAAATATTCAATCATTTGCTGATTGATTTAGCCGTTACTTGATGAAGATCTATAGTAGTTTATGAAATTCCATCATTTGATTCAGTACTGCTATTTGTATGATTTTGTCAAAAAACGGTATTTTTTTGCTCAATTTTTTATTTTATTGTAATTTCTTTTCAGGAAGAAAAGAAATTACAATAAAATAAAAATGGAAGTCCGAACTAATGAAATTCAACAATTATTATGCAAAATAGCAGCAATACCCATCACAATGTTATATATGAAGCCGTGAGCGAGATGATCGAAATATTGCGAATCATTCCAATGCAGATGAAGAAATCGCATGAGAGGAGTACATGTTCAGTGTTGCTAAAAGTACTGTTATTGCAGTAGAACTCCTGTTAAAATTTATTCAGGTTTTTCTCTACAAACTATTACATGACTCTTAATAGTGGAAAGAACCATATACAGTATGTTTCTATAAAATCCATTTCTTAATATTCACATCAGTTTTCTGTGGTATAAATCTATAATTTTTCTACAAAAAATCTACTACTAAGTTCGGGTGTGACCTGACAATACTGGTAGTTTTAGTATGACCCGACTTGGTGCTCCACAAATACAATGTGAAAAGTTAATATCTCAGTTAATAATTCGACATAATACTTTTTTTTAATTGTTTTTCGGGTCATAATTTTGACTTATATGACTACTAAGGACTAACGAGGTCTTACCTTTCTACGTGTTCAAGCACTTTCCTGTGCGTCAGTCTCTTCACGTTTGATCTGACCGCTCTCAATTAACATTCAATACCAGGTTCGGCAATATATAGCGCTTGTTCATCGAAATTGAACTAAGTTCGTTCTGGAAGAACCACCGCCCGATCTTGCTCCTCCCCGTTTTCTTCGGATATCGAAGGTATGTGTTTACTAGCCAGGCCAAATTACATTACGGGAACTCGCAAATATTTCCGAGCATGATCGAGTTAAATTTGGTGGAGCGCTCAAGGAAAACATCGATGCCGTAGATGGGGATTCACAGAGGAAATTTATACATCACCGAAGCAGTTCTCGAAGCAACAAACAAGCAAGTGGTTGATAGTGGCGCCGTTCCTCTTGATTGGATTGATTAAGCTTGCTTATGTAAAATTGAGGACAGGTAGCCAGATTTTATTAATGTTTATTGCCTCTTTCTTCCTATTGAAGTTATCCCTGTGTTTCTGAATTTATATTGCCTCTTTATATATTCGTGTATAGTAATTTTGAGTTTTATCGCGTATTTATATATCTTCGAATAAGACAATGTGAGTACTTTCTTTGAGAGCATTTTTTTTTGTATTCAAAGAGGCGAGTACATATACTTCTTTTCGTGGTTCCAATGTAGACCAACCCGCAGCTGAAAGGAATATGGTATATCTCGGGTGTTGCTAAAGGTTCTTTAGGGTCCTTAGCTGACCTTAGACTATCTCTGATAGTTTTCGTTTTTTCAATTATTGAATAGAACTGGTCGATACTTGATTAAAATCCATATTAAAAAAAACTAATTGATACAGTGTATTGCATGATTTATAGTGGAAATCATACAATAAACTGTATTAATTAGTTTTTCTTTTTTTTTTTAGTTTTCGTTGGCCTTACTATCACTTTCACGTCATGTTTTCTATCTTGGGTTGTAGGGCCAACTCAAATTCTACTTTGCTGTATCCATTTCCTTTGAAGGTCAATTATGAAACTTCAAAAACGTATAATGAAGAGATTCATCATCAAAAAGCGGCTCCGTATGTTAATTAGGTTTTTACAGAAAAAAATGTTGATTATTGAATGGAAAATTGTTGGTGATGGTGAAATAAAATGTTAATGTAATGTAATGAATAAACTCTTGTGTTTTTCTATAGTTTGTATTGTGCGAATGAAGGCTGAAACGTTTCAGAACTTTGGGGGGTTGTAATTTTTGGGAGACAATGGACAGCACCGATTCCGTTTCGCGGATTCTCAAGAATATGTCAAAATACGGAAGTACACCCAGAAGTCCGTTCAAGATCAAAGGGTGCAGCCTATTCAAAATTTCACCAAACTTTTTCGTTTTGCAAAACGCTTCTTTGTATAGTTTCTTTGATGATTCAAGGCGCCAATATTCACAAAATCAATACAAGAACCCAAGAACCCGGCCCAACAAACAAAAACACAAAAAGTTGAGAAAAAAAATTGTATTTGGCGAAAAGGGTGCACAAGGTAGCAATTCGAACTTTACTTCGGTAATTTAGGTCACTGCTATAATGGATTTGTGAGCTAGTACATTGTCTTGATGAAACAACACTTTTTTCTTAGCCAACTGCGGGACGAAATTATCCCACGTGCATCCCATGACCTTGCCTGCAGATGACACGGTCTTCTCCTTCTTTAGAGCAGTTTCTCCTTTTTGAGTCTACTGTTTTGATTATTCTCTTGAATGCTTCAGATCTGGGAACACTATCCGTAATAGCCTCACGAAAACCAGGCCACCAAACGCGGACTGCGATTCCAAGAATTGCATTTACAGGATACCCTGCGAGTGCGGAGAATCATACATCGGTGAAACTAAGAGGCCGTTGAAAGTTCGCATTGCTGAGCAAAAGAAACACACACAGCGAGGAGAAATCACCAAATCCGGAACAGCAGAGCATATTTGGACTTATCAACATAATATCAAGTGGGCTCAAGCTGAAATCACCCACAAAGAGGAACACGGGTTTAGGAGAAAATTCAAAGAAGCCGCATATATGTTGTCCAACAACGCATTTAGCCAAGCTAGCGTAACATATGGAAACCTCTAATCAAGCGAAAAACGACCAACTCCCGCCAAACGGTCATCTCCTGCTAAAACCAATGAAGCGGAAGAGGCAAGAGGGGATAGGTGAAAGCACTCGAATGACATATAAATAGTCAGATCTTGGAGGAATGAGTTCAGTTATCACCCGAAGACGATTGTGTTTACTAACAATCGAAACGTCGTGACGTAACTTGGTTTGGAATCTTTTAATTTCCAATTTTTATTTTCCATTTTTTGTTAGTATTTGAATTATTTTTTATTTTATTTTTTTGGTTGTAGCGTGTATGTTATTTTTTGTAATTTCAGTTTTTGGTTCAATAAAATTGTTTATTTCTGACCGGGATATTATAAGCTTATATCGTCATAGTTACGCTATCAATAAAGAGGGTCATAACTTCCTTGGGACATTATAGATTTTATAATTCCCTCTACCTTTCACAAGTAAAAATAAATAGAAATTAAAACTGAACCATATTTTATTTATTCACGTCATTACAAATAATAAATGTACAATTTTGAAATGTTCCCTGAAAATTAATTCCGCCACTGGAAACAATTTCTTCTTTTGTATGGCTGGAGCTTCTGTTCACTACAGTCGAGGTACCTGCCTCTTCTGATGACAAAGTAGACAACATACGCGCCGTTTTATTTCTCAATTCGATGCTATCCTCCAAATACCCCTCCGCCACCGTGGAACTTTTCCAACCTCCGTGTCTTTTTAAGTTAGTCATAGTTGCTCCTGCATTGGCTAGAGCAGTAGCAGAAGTGCGACGAAGGCATAGGAAGATGAGTTTGGCAATCCTAAATACATTGCGATTTTGCTGGGGATTTTCCCAAACATGTTTTTTCCAATTGGCTGAGATGTACATTTATTTTGTCGGAAGCTCAAAAAAAATCGTTCAATACCTTTAGGACGCAAAGACATATAAAGTCTTAATAAAGGCAAAGCGGAGAACTCTCTTTCATCCACAACTGTAAATTTCTTCGATACACCAGTTTTACTTTCCGGTACGTTCACTACCATAACGGAATCCCGGTCCTCTATGTCCGATATCTTCATATTCAAAAGTTCCTGACTTCTGCATCCTCCAAAATAACCCATAATCAAAACAACCTATAACAAAAAAAAAGGAAATAAATACACACAAAAAGGAAAATAAGTAAAAAATTACCTTATGCAATAAATGAATATCATTAGGAGCGTCCTTTAGGAATCTGATAACATCTTTAGGAGATAAAACAGCAGACTTTTTCGGCTTATAACTCTTACTCTTCCGTTTCAAAAAAGCCTGTAGTTCATTGAACTTGGTGATATCTCGTTTCTCATGTATAGTCACCATCGATTTTAGCATTGACCATTTAGTCCATAAAGAATTCGGACTATACGTTTCTGACTGAAACGAATAAACACAATTACTACCAAATCTACCGAAAAACATAGAAAATTCCTTACCAGTTCCTGAAAATATGCCAGAAATACAGTTTCAGTGACATCTTTTGGCATAACATTTTTCCGTGTCAGCCAGTCCAGATATATCTTGTATTCTTTTTGGTATACGGCTTCACTTTTCGATGGAATTAATGATTCTCTTGCTTGTTCAGCTTTTTTCAAAATATCCTCCATTATATTTGGGGTAGAAAAGTTTTCACCGCAAACACAGCTTGATAACAAAGTTCTGTTTATAAACAAGTAACATAGCAACAACCTAGCAATAAGAAAACTCTACTATAATCAACGGTACCTGATTCAAATATACCGGGAAGGTAATGAATTGGTACATATTTCCGTTTCAAAAATGAACAAAATTTCATTGAAATCGGTCAGAAATAAAATTATCTATGTACCACGGGAATTAATGAGCCTTAATAACCTCAGGCAATTGCTGTCCCTTGGGCCAGAGGCCCTCGGGACGCAAACTTTGCCATCGGTAATTAAGGCCCTCCTAATTCCCTTGATACATAAATAACTATATTTTCGGTTAATCTATTTAATTGTTTTTTATTGTTTCCAAATCAATGTATATTATATTAGACAATGGAAGTCCGAACTGATGAGATACACCACGAACCATTGTCAACCAACCACCTTCAAACAAACGTTTATAGATTGTGTATTTTCCAATAGAGTGAGGCCATCCTAGTGAATGCTATTGCACGCAAGAAACTTTAAATTCCGAAATATAAACGATTCTAGTAGCTGCCTTTTGGCATCAAAAACGTGCTCTGTTTCAAAATGTGTTTGTTATTTTGATCACAGCTGATTCCCGATAGGCAGGAACTGCACGCCGCTGAAGTTGCAGTTTATGAACGTCATGTTGATTGACGTGTCTACAAATTGCAATGCCGCTAGCCACAACGTGAACGAAATATCCAATTCAACTCATTCGCACGTTCACTGAATATTAAGCTACGTTAGTACATTTCAGAATTCTTGTTACAGTCAGCAAGTATCAAGAGATGGTGTTTATTGCCCGAGACTCGAGAGATGGCATATCAGCCAGCTATAACACGTTCTGTTTTTTCTATCAACTCGTTTTATCCTGTTCTTTATTTCACGTTGTTTTAAATTCGATTACGGTTCTTCAAAAACTCAAAGTACGTAAGTGGCGACAAAGAAAAGATGTTTTGTTTATTTTGAAGTATGGTGCAAGAATCGAATAGTGTCACATTATGAGAAAAAAAATGTTTTGGCTTTGTTCTCTATACTTTCTACTACTATATATTTTTATACAAAAATATGGGTCATGACTGATGGTAAGATGGCGACTTGAATGTTCTCAGAACATCAGTGCCTCCCTTCCCGGTGCACCCCCACCTGGCTGAGGTGAGACGGATGAAAAAGATTGTTCATCTTTCAACGGAGGACATAGAAGCCTCATTCGACAGAGTGTCAGGGCCTTCTATATCGGGAGGGGTCGTCTACAGCATAATCTATAGCTTCCCTAACTAACGGGTTATCATGAGTTTCTGCGCGGTCAAAAACTCGCTGATTCCTCGACTGAACGGACTGCCGAATGGAAGGTAGCTGCAAATCTCAGCGGATGGCCTCATTCCACACGAACCAAGGAACATTTACAGTCATCCTTATTGATTTATTTTGCAATCTCTCCAGAATGGAGATATTAGACGGAGCCGCTTGTCCCCAGACGCCTGAAGCATACATGATGACAGGCTTGAACATCGTGTTGTAGATGGTAATTTTATTCTTGAGATTCATTTTGGATCTTCTGTTGATCAGAGGGTATAGACTGGCTATCCGGCCCTCGATCTTTGTTTCAACTGATATAATATGTGGGTTCCAAGTGAGTCTGCGGTCTATTAGCCCCTTAACGCATGATTTTTTTGTTTTTAATAAAAAAAATACAGTAGCCTAATCAAAGGCCCAGAAAATCATAAAAAATTCTAAAAAAAATTGTTTTTCAAATATTTCCTCCCAAAAACACCCCAATTTTTTTGTGCCAAAATTGGCACAGTATGTAATAAAGACTACATTTGCAAAAACTATTTATTAAGTAAAAAATGTAGTTTTTAAACTAAACTCATGAAATCTAACTGAAATCATTCTGTGTGAAACTTATAAAAGCAATTTCTACCTTTGTTTAAACAAAGGTGCACATTACATTTGGAGCACTTAATGAAACTCTTTCCACCACAGGGGTATTTACATATTTGCCTTTCTTGATACCACAGAGGTAAATGATGGTATCCATCGGCTCCAAAATAAATAAAATATTCAATGAAACTGGTGCAGTAATCGTGCACAAAGACGAAAAAGGAATGACAGGAATGATTAAATCATTTTAGATTACTTCGGAAATAATCCTAATACCAGTATAAGGAATGCCACTTTAGATTTGAATATTCTACGGGAAACTATTCGGAGATGTCTCAAGGCGAAGAATATTAAACCTTTCAAGCCAACATTTTTACACACACTTCAAGAAGGCGACGAAGCAAGACGCCGGGAATATTGTTTATGGACCCAAGGGGAATATTTAAACAATAGAAATTTCCTAAAAAATATTTTATGTACCGACGAAACCACTTTCACTACAAATGGAGTAGTGTCATCACAGAATTGTCGCTATTGGGCAGCGGATAATCCTAACTGGGTAATAAACTGTAAGAGCCAGTATTCCCAAAAAATCAACGTCTGGTGTGGGATATTGAACGAACGAATTATTGGTCCTTTCTTTTTTGGGGAAAACATTAATGCGCAGAGGTTTCTAGAATTTTTACACACAGAGTTTTGGAATGCTATTCACGAGCTGCCAATCAATGAACGATCAAATTTAATTGTCCAGTTAGATGGGTGTTCAGTTCATTATGCCAGAGCTATGAGGCAATGGCTTAACGAACATTTTCCAAAACGATGGATAGGCCGTGGTAGTCCGTTTATTGAGTGGCCACCCAGATCTCCAGACCTTACAGTTTTGAACTTATTTTTCTGGGGACTTCTCACACAAAAGGTTTACAAAAACCGCTCAAGAGATAGAAATGAACTTTGTGCAAGAAATCGACAGGTATGTGCAGATATTAGCCCTCAAGAACTAAAGAACGTAAACAGAAACATTCGTAAGCGCTACGACACATGTATCGAAATACGTGGTGGACTAGTAGAGGCTACTAGAATATGAGTTAGAAACACTGAATTGAAACATTTCAATAATTAGTTATTAGTTACGATTATTAAAATTTTTTGCTTCTTTGTTAGTTGAATTGTGTGAATGTAATTCCGTTATATTCATTAAAAATATTTACGCTATTTATTTTTTTTTTCATCTGGCGGCACTTTATTGTTGAAATCATAAAAAAATGATATATTGTGACTGTTAGCTGTGTGAGTTTTCGAATGTTTGAGTCGTCATAACTTTGTTATTAATGAATATTTTTTCATGAAATTTCGGTCACACCTATTTAGAGGCACTCTGAATCCAGTGGCGTAGTGGCGCTAATGAAAAATCCCGATTTTCGACTAAGAAAAAATATCGTAGTATGCCCTGAAACTTTAATAAACATTTTGGGTCACACACACTGTACCTATATATATATATATATATATATATATATATATATATATATATATATATATATATATATATATATATATATATATATATATATATAAAGCGAAAAAACGTTCAATACCCTAAACCGTTGAAGCAGATAGAGGAAAGAGGGGGATAGATAAAAGCATTCAAATTACCTATAAATAGTCATCTCTCGAAGAAATAACCCAGTCATCACCTGAGGTCGATTGCGGATACTAATAATCGAAACGTCGTGAAGTTACTTGGTTTAAAATATTTTTAACTTTTCATTTCATTTTATTTTCAATTGTTCAATTTCTAATTTTTTGTTTATTTTTATGTTGTCATTTCGTTTCACTATTTATTGCTCAATATATTTGCTCTTTTTAGCTATTCCGAACTAGTTATATTCACCAGATAAAAAATACTCTTTTATGAACACCGAATTTTACAAAAAAACTTTTTCCTGTTCAGTTTATACTTCAACTTGTTATGGATTTAAACCGTATGTCATTCACAATATTGCTACATAATATAGCATACGAAGCAGGCAAAATTCAAGTCATCCATTAAATTACGACTCAATGTCAGGCAAAAAATTGAGTGCGTTGTTTTAACATCCATTGACATATTAGGATTGTGTCAAATTTGATTTAAAGTGAGACTTGATTGGAAAAAATTCGGAATTCGAAAAATGTATAGAAAACAAGTGCTTTCATCCCACAATATGACAACCCCCACCGGCTTCATTGAGTAAAAATACAGAGCTGAACATGTAACCCTTGCTAATTTATTCATCACAAAAACCTGAATCATCAATTCGTTTTTGAAATTGGCCAACGAAAATGCCACGGCCCGCTTTCCCGAATATGCAAAATAAACAATCGAAATAAAAAAACATATGCAAGGACCGCCGCTAATACCACGGCAGCGTACCTCCCCTCCGATCTAATATCGGAAATTTGAAATTAATGTCTGTGTAATCTCTCCTCCCGAACTGGTAACTAATAAAGAAGCGCAGGGGTCGGGGCATAATTTATAATTTCTATGGTGTTTCGTAGCGGGCCACGGCGATAACTGTATTTTATAGCCGTTAATTCCGAATAAGTGCCTTGTATATTTCGTGTTTTTAATCATCCGGTGTTTTATGACTCGGAGTGGTGATATTTCAATTCGCGAACGCGGACCCTACATGTCTGCCACTACGAGAAATGTCTTTTTCGGAAAGGGCATTACGTAGGTAATGGGCCGTTGAGAGAACCATCGCTACTTTATAGTCTACTACGACTACTATAAAAATGACAAACCACGGCTTCCTAGAAAAGTAGTGTGGGTGACAAATTAAAAATGGCGATAATGAAAAAGTTTATACTATGTTTGCTAATAGTAGAGAGTAATAAATACTCATTATGAGTGCTCAAAGGATATTTTGTGATTTTGTCACAAATGCCACAAATGGAATTTATATTTTAAAAGGTCTACCCAATTGTTTTGTATGCCAAATGGGTCGAAAATAAAACATTTCATGAGCGTTTCGGGTCGTTTTCTAGCTGCATTGGCGTGCGTACTTGTTAAGACTGACAATTATGTTTCTTTATATACAATTAATATTGTAACAACATTTTGATTCAAAATATTTACATGAAGATAAATATATATGCTCATTTGAAAAGATACTAGGTATAAGATTAGTCTTCTTCTTTTATAACATGTTCAATACATTTTCGCCATTTTTCGGAATCGACATTTTTTGAGGGCTCCTTAAAGAGTATTTTCGAATCTTTCGTTTCAAAAGTGGTTTATTTCCTAGCAACGAAACCCCTCACTTGTCGACTACATATTATGTGAATCAATTTTTATTTGAACAAACTTTCAGCAAATGGTATGACCTTTTTTCGGAGCCACTTAATGATATCAGCTTTTCTCCATGGAATACAATAAAATACAATATTATATTTTTTTTACAATGAAACAATATATTTTTTACAATTTTTTTTACAAAATGGAGTTAAATTTGCTTCCTGAGTACAACACACAACACGTGGAACGCTCACTTGGAAAAAGTTTTACACTAAGCCAGACTGTCCCTATAGACATGTCGAAGGATTTGTGATAAAACTTGAGGTTTAGATCCCAAACAGATCCATTGGATCTATGTGATGATTGTTAGACCAATGATCACTTATGGTGCAATTGTCTGGTGGCCAAAGGTTTTACAGAAAAGGGCCCAGGCAAAGCTCTCTGACTGACAGAGACGTGCTAGTCTGACCATCAGTGATGCCATCAGTACCACCGTCAGTGGCCATTAAGATCCTTCTAGTTACTTTCTCTCCACATGTTTTTGTATAGAGAGGCTAGATGGACTGCATATAGACTTGTGCACATTGCCAATTGCAAAAATCAATTTGATGCAGAGTGCAACAGACTGTTGGTTGACACTAGAAGTCACAGAATTCTGGGAATGACCTCTGACTTTATGCCTACAATTGTCAACTACGAACTGCCTTATAAAGTATTGTTCCCAAGTAGAGAGGACTGTGTCCTCCAGGAGACGGAAATATCAAGAGCAGATAGTTATTGGTTCACAGATGGATCAAAAACACCTTACGATTCCGGTGCAGGTGTTTTCAGTCGCAGACCCAGGACAGAGATATCAACCTGTCTAGGAACCTATGCGACTGTATTTCAAGTGGAAATTTACGCTATTGAATTGTGTGCGGAATGATTGGACGAATCCAACCTCATACACAAGTCAATGTCAAGCGGCGTTGGAAGCTCCTACCAAGCAACGTCTAAATTGATAGCAAATTGTCAAAAACGACTCTCCTTGGTAGGAAGACTTACCAGATTGTCTCTGGTCTGGATTCCTGGCCACACTGGCTTGGAAGGCAATGAGGCTGCTGACTCCCTTGCAAAGGTGGGTGCTGCAAGCAGCTTCATCGGACCAGAACTTGTCATTGGCATCGCTTTAGGCTTTGCCAAACAAAAATTGAACTCCTAGATGGCAAGAAGATTTATGGACTTCTGGCGAAATCTTCCAGCTTGATACAAAACAGTTATTGGACTACAGTAGGGATTAACTACGATGTCTAACAGGCCTCCTTACAGGTCACTGTCATTTCAATCATCATAGGTAGACACTCGGACTCTCGGAAGACACTGTGAGTCGCCTTTGTTTGGAAAATGATGAAACAGTAGAGCCGTACTCTTACCATCTGACCTGAAAGACCACTCACTATACAAACCTAATCTACCTGGTTAGGAAACTAGGTTTATTTGGTCGAGTGTGAATAGGTGTGATCCACAATAAACCTTTGCGGGTTTCAGTCGAATAAACCCATTCAGTTTGGACCCAACCTAACCTAACAACATACCTAGGCCTAATTGCCTGTGTGTGTTGTATTCAGGGTTTCTCTTAAAACTATTAGTACTGTACATAAACTATGTTGAAAATTGTGGCGTGCAAAAATTTACAACAAAAAATAAGGAAGATAACTGAAATGTAGTGTAGGGCATGAGTTCAAACACATGTGTATTTCATGTGTGCACATTAATTTCAACCAAAATTCTGAATTATATTTGACGATTGGTAGAGGGCAGAGATAGCAGCAGTGGTGGGTGTATTTATTATCGTTGTATTTCATAAAATGTTTCCTTGTTTTTCAGGACATAGTTCTTTATTTCAGTTTTGAAAATCGTTAGTTTGTCATTTTTTTTAATGTAGCGATACTGCATTGTGAAATTTTGGACCGAAAAATTGAATTGTTCTCTGGGTTAGAGTTTGAAATGATAACTTGCATTTCTCGTTCCACACAATGGATTCAATATCCCACAGAGCGTAGGGCAACACCGGTGTCTCGTCAATACCGTAAGAGTGCCGTAGATGGTAATATAGCACTTTTAGGGCCGCGTTATGTCGATGGATATAGGCCGAGACCGCATATGCTGGACATGCTGATAGCAAGTGCATTAGGGTCTCGGGCGCCTCGCGGCAGGCTCTGCACCTTGTATCAGGAACCTCTATACCCATCAAGCGACTGCGATAGACTGAGGTGTTGAAGACACGGTCCTGGCAAGCCATGATGAACCCCTCAGTTTCCGACTTCAGCCCACTCGTCCTGAGAAAAGCGAACGTCAGGCGCTTTGATGAGCCGAGGTCTCCAATGTTATAGAAGAAGACCCCATGCATTGGCTTATCCTTGTCTCCGCAGAAGTAAAGTGATCTCTGCTGCTTTTATCCGAACTTTCTGCTGAACGGGTTCCAACTTGGTGACAGAGTTGTAGTCACCTCGTTCAGAGTCGAAAACTATACCGAGTTCATCAGCTGCTCGGGCAGCTGCCCTGAGAAGAAATGCTCCAATTTCTGCTCTCTCCTGGTTACGGACCATGCAGAGAAGGGGATCCGAACTCCTGACTACTTTACAGGCTGTATCCAGTACCATTCTGTCATGTAGACACTCCAAACTAAAAAGTCCATGGCCTCCCTGGTGTCAGGGGAAGTAGAACTGTAGGACGGACGATTTGGGATGCAAACTCCTATAGAGATGCATCATTTTTCGGGTCTTTACGTCGAGTTGATACAGCTCCTCTCGAGTCCACTTCACTACTCTATTTCACTACTCCAAACGAGTAGAGTAAGATTGGAACGGCAAGCATATTTGTTGCAGCAACTTTGTTCTTCCCCGACAGTTTCTATGACCAGATCTGTCGAAGTTTGTGCTGATACTTGTCGCGGAGAGAGTTTTTCACTGCAGTTACCTCTTGTGAGTGGCGTTGTTCCACCCCGAGGTAAGTATACGTCTCTCCCGCATCCAGATGGTGTAGGATGCTTCCATCTACGAGCTGCACATCCTTTCCGTAGTCCCCGCATCGTCCTCTTTTGAGATGAACCATTGCACATTTGTCTATCCCGAATTTCATACTGATAGCATGCGTGTACTCTTCCACCACCCTCAAGGACTGATAGGGATCCTTCTCTTCAGAGGAATAAAGTTTAAGATCATCCATACAAAATAGATGGGTGACCTTGTGCCTCCGGTTTCCGGGGGTGCCACAGTTATACCCTCGAGTATTTCTGAGCGCAACGGATAATGGCAATAGTGAGATGCAGAATAGAAGGGGACTGAGGGAATTACCCTGAAATACACCCCTTCTGACAGTGACCCACCCTGTTTGAACTCTTGCTTGACCAGATGTTATGGTGAAGCGAGTTCGCCAAAGTGGTATCAAATGTTCAATGCATCTCACTCACTATGTTGTCGGGTACCGCAAGGCATCCGAGCAAATGCAAGATGAGCTCATGCGAAATTGTATCAAATGCCTTACGGTAATCGATCCAGGCCATAGAGAGGTTACGCTTATATTGTATCGAGTCCTGCGTTACATTATTATTATTATTATTGCTATTATTATATACATTAGATGAAAACTAAAGTGACCATTTCACCTGACACACTGCACACACTATTGTGAACAGTGAATGTTTGAAATAAATACTATATTTTTCTCACTTTTTAACCGACTCAATTATGTACGCCAATGGAACAGCCAATTGAAAATTAATTATCACTCCGTGGCTCAAGGAAATAAACTATGGTAACCAAAATTAATAAACACACAAGTGAAATAATATTACATGAAACACTTTGTTCATTCACATCCTATTACAGTTGAGTTATGTATCATTTCAGTTTTCGATGGCAACATTTTTCTAGATCTTTCTCCTATTCATGAATAAATATTATAATTGTATTCATGAAATTGACGAGGCTAATTCCAAAACTCATCACATAACATAATTGTGATTGCGGTTGAACCTAATCCAGGCATCCGACTAGAAATTACATTTCGCGCGAATAGATATGCTCCCGGCCATAAAAGTAATAATAATAAATCGAATATATGTATCAGCTCCCGAAAGCGGAGCGCAAACCCGTGGGATGAAGAGAGAGAGAAACTACGGGAATATTCCGAATGTGATATAGGCCTTCATACTACATTTCCCTAATCTGATTCGGGTGAATTGTTCCGAAATTCGTATTTCGGGTACTCCGCTTGGCAATGTAATAATTTTGCGGTAATCAAAGACAAACAGGATCTCTAGTAAATTAGCGAGTTTGCTTACCCAAATAGGTACCAAGATAATCAAACTATCATTGGATCATTACGAAAATAACATGGAGGACTCAATGTTCTCCTCTTTGAATTTTGAACAAGTCGAAGGGACAGAAAATTTAATATAATGGAAAAATTGAAAAGCAGAGCAACAGGTGCAGATGGCATTAATATTCCAATGTTATATTTTTGCATTTCATTTTCACGACTATACGTCACAAATCTTATAAATTACTTCCCAAATAAATATAGTTTAAAAAACTATAAAAACACGCTTCTAAAGAACATCGAACTGAAAAGTTGAATTTTTTTTAATAAGCTTAAAACAATAACGAACGAAAAATACTAAAATTATTGTGAAAAAAGCGACGGACGCTTGATATACAAAAAATATGGCACAAAGCGCCCACGCTTTTTTCACAATAGTAGGTACTAGTATTTTTCGTTCGTTATTGTTTTAAGCTTATTTGAAAGCAAGTTTTTTTTATTTTTTGAACATTTATTTTTAACTTTTTGGTTTCGTATGCTATAGAAGCGTGTTTGTTAGTCTTTTCAAACTATATTTATTTCAAAAAAAAATAAAATAAAGATTTGGAAAAGCTGAATACACTTATTTGAATTAATTAATCGAAGAGGTTTTTGTATTAAATCATGAGGGTACATGTAAAAGAAAAGGTCATTAATATATATGATGAATAAGAGAGGTCCCAAAACAGATCCTTGTGGGATACCATATGGATTTTCCTGTATGTCCGATTTGCCGCTCTTTGAAGATACATATTGTTTTCTACCGGTCAAATATGAACGAATAAAAGAAAGTGCAGGACCTCTTATCCCATAAAATTCCAGTTTTTCGAGGAGGAGGTCATGAGAAACAATCGAAAGCTTTCATGAGGTCACACAAAATTAAAACAGTATGTTTACCTTCTTCAAATCCTTTTATAATTGCGGCGACAATTGACCAAAATACACGATTTTCTTATCATATCAGCACCAGTTCACAAAAAACAATCAGTAATCTAAGACTGATTTATCAAAGAAGACAGTGATTGAATGAAAGGATTGAAAGTTTACCATGTGACTGGTGAGTAATATCCAGTATGAATTGTTGTGTTGTTCTTTACGCTTCTTGTATGAACTCCATTGACATCAAACAAATTGAAAAACTCCAAAATAGTTGCTTGAGGACAATCTATGATATCAGAACATACAGTAGGATTTCATAAATATTGAAAACTAACAACTGGCTCAATATGAGCGATCGAAGGTTCCTTCATTCTGCTTGCTTCTTTTACAAAGTTTCAAAATAGCAAAACCCTTTCCATTCGTACAACAAGATAACCTTTCGCTCTGATTCACATATTATCAACATTCCACAAAACAATGTGTTTACTTCTCCAATTCACAAATAATTTTACAGAAACTCAGTTTCTTATCACATTGTATATAGAACTTCATTCAGTGTACATATAAGTATAAATATTAAATAGTAATGGAATTACAATGAATAAAATAGAAATCAATAAGAGTATTACTAGTACAGAATATATGTATGAATAATATCAGATGAAATTAGACTAGGATTTATATAAAACATTAACATGAATGAATGAAATACCACCAAAGTTAAAAGAACTCTCGTTATCGACGCGTATCATCAGATTCCTCGATAGATAGTAAGTTCTATTTTTATTTTTAGATCTATTGTTCATTATTCTCTTATAATAGAAAAAATTGTCACCCTTCATCTCCAGATCTGTGAATTAATAATTTAGCATTAACTATGGTGAAAAATCGTTATTTATATTTTCTTGACTAGCGTTTATTTATGATCTATGATAGTCTGCTTAGTTTGGACAACTTATTTTCTAATGAAATCATCACAGCTCATTTCGTGAACCACATACTTTGACACGTTGGCTTCCGGATTTTCCAGTGGTTCTCTTTGGTTATAATCTCCAAACGTGTCTTTATATTTTCTAAAACATTCGAATATATAAGATCTTTCAGAAATGAATGAACTATGTGGTGAATTAAAGTAGTCGGAAAATACATCCAGCTCATACAAATTAGCTTGGTTGAATTGATTTCAGTTCGCTGTTTTTGTGAACAGTATGAGGGTAACTGATAAAAACTTTATCCGATTCCTTGATTACAGAGGTAGTATCGCAACAAAAACACCATGTGCAAAATCATCCATGCTGCGTTTAAAGTTGGGAAACAAAGTTGCGGTCCGGAATAATGGAAGGAAATGGTAATTACATTGCCAGCGCTTCGAAATGTACACGGATATCAACAACAAAGAATTTACTAACAATAACAATAGGCAAAGGAACGTGGTGCGCGAATTGTTATTATGCATTCATTTTACAAAGTTTTGCATAGTTGTTCCATTGCTAAAAGTACCTTGCGTAGATGTATGGAAATATTTTGCTTCTAGGAACATTGGTTATCGAAAAATCTACATAATTTTCCCTAAAATAATATTCTCTCGAATATGAGACTGGTCTCAGTGGTTTAGTTGAGATCATGATCATTCTGAATAGAATTCATATTGGATTAAATGGGGATATAAGAATTAATTTCAGTGAACGCTGCTATAACCCAATTCTAACCTAATGCAGCAAGTATTTCTTGTCAAATGATTGTTATTTTCGGGAAATATATACTGTTTATGAAAGTAATACAAGTGTTTTTTATCGAATGTGCCTCAAGACAACACAGTGAGCCAAAAATAACAGCATTCATACGGCCAGGTTTTCTGCCATAGTATGGCAAGTTAAGTCAAGACTCCAAAGGAACTCCAGTTATCAGAACAACCATTTCAACAAAAAAAAACGGTCGTTTTTCTCCTCTTTTCCGACGATTTTCTTCCCAGAT
This sequence comes from Leptinotarsa decemlineata, assembly GCF_025532065.1. Classification (NCBI taxonomy): domain Eukaryota; kingdom Metazoa; phylum Arthropoda; class Insecta; order Coleoptera; family Chrysomelidae; genus Leptinotarsa; species Leptinotarsa decemlineata. Next base: position 12,985,257 of record NW_027412537.1, on the reverse strand, counting down.
GATATTCGCCATTCACGGCGAATATCATCTTACTCTTACGGTTGAGAAGGACTACCTCAAGCTCATGAGATCTATCAGCCTGAAGGTGAAGAATGAATGGAAAATTCGAAATTTCTCAATTCCCAAACGCTTATACCATAAGAGCGCTGAAGGTGGTAAAACCGCGTTTTTCTCTAAAAGTATCAGCCTCTGGCGCCAATAAATTTCATACTTCCATGTGATTGTGGTCGACTTCAATCGAATGACCTGAGGAAACCAAAGGTCATGTGTCGTTGTCTTCAAAATTGTTAAAGAAAAACTTAAACACTTACCTATCCTTCTGTGACCACAGGGGTAAAGTGATCTTTTTTGCTTTCAGTGGGCCTTTTGCTGAACGAGTTCCAACGCTGTGACAAAGTTGTGATCACTTCATACAGTGTCGAAAACTAAACCAAGTTATCGATATCCCCTTCGGCTGCCTTGAAGAAAAATTCTCCAATTCCTGCTCTTCCATGTCGCAGGCCGTGCATCATCTTGCAGGACTTTACAACGAGTGGATGTATTTTTCCCGAGTTCAATTAAGTACTTCAAAGAAGTAGAGTAAGATCAGATTGTTAGACATAGCTGCTGCAGTACTTTTTTTCTCTGATAGTTTCAATGACCAGATTTGTTGGAGTCTTCACTGGTACTAATCGTGGAAAAAGATTTTCACGTAGGTTACCTTCAGTGAGTGGTACCATTCCATATCGAAGTAAGTCGACGTCTTTCCGTTATACAATTGGTGCGGGATTCTTTCGTCAAAGAGCCGCACATTTTCTCCGTAATCCCCGCATCGAACTCTGTTGACATGGACTAATGCAAAACTCTCCATCCCGATTTTCATTCCGATAGTAAGGGTGTACTTTTTTACCATAGAAATATCCTTTTATCTGGAGGCATGAAGCTCAAGATGACCAATATAAAAACAATGAGAAACCTCCAGTTTCCTGAATCTCAAGGTCCAACCGAATATTCAAGGTCATAAGACCAATTTTATGAGACTTCTTTCAAGGTCAAACTTCGGGGCCACATACCTAGTCTCAAGGTCATATGGTCTGACACGTAGCTCAATGTCATGTGTGTTCAGTCAAGGTCAAGTAGTGGGGGAGGTCGTCAATCGGTCTCATACCACTACTATTGGCTTCTAGAATCATACTCGTAGTCGCGAACTAAATTTGGATTAGATTGATATAAATACAGGAGTTGACTTATCGGACATTGCATTCAAAAAACACATGTTTTGGGTTTTGCAGCCAAATGCAGCCAAATGCAAGGATGGACAACACTTGGTTGCCAAAAGAAGTACAAATGCACGGAGTCATCAGCAAAAGCCAGTAATACCCTCGAGTAATTCTGAACGCAACATATGATGGCAATGTGGAGATGTAGAAAAGTATCCAATACTACGAACCACTTCAACAGAGTGATCTGGGTAGAGTCTGTGGAGTTCTAAGAGAAGATCCCATGCATCCTTCATCACCGACAAAAATAATATCAAGAATTGTAGAATATCATGCAGAACTATTGTAAAGTATCTATACAAAAATAACCATTGTTCGTAACAATGAACAAGCTTGTCCAACCAGGGGTTACTCGCGCAATTGATTCGATTGTCCTCGCACCTACACCGAATGTGAATTAAATGAATTTCGACTACCCTCCGTCATTCAGCGAAAAATAATCCGACACAAAACGTTTCGGACGGCATTAGCAAATGAAAAATGGCGTGTAAACTCGTACGCCGGTAATTTTCATCAAACAATTAAAACCGCCGTCAAGAGAAACGCGTTGGCGGAATACTCCTCTTCAACAAAAGCGCCGCGCGTATATAGTCTGAGAGCCGGTGACACGTTTTCATTCGGATGACAGGCGTGACAATTACTTCCTGTTTTCTGTTTCGAGGAAAAGTGGATTTTCCGAAAGTACTGGTAGCGAGTGGAAAGACCCCAAGGATGGTAGGAAGCAAATGTTGAATTCATCAAATTAGAGATTATCGTTACAATGGAATCTGTTTCGGAAACTAATTTCTGGGCCAGAGTTATACTAACTGACTAGCTATTTGTTATCCGCGACTTCGTCCGCATGGACTACAGCTATCCAAAATTTCAATCGATATGACTGAACAGAAATGTTTCGTGTGAAGAACCATTCAGCTTTAGCTTCTGAATAGAGTTGAACAGTATGCATAAGACAAAATAGTTAAGGCTTGCACGCTCGAAGTTTTCAGTGTCCTTATTTTTAGCGTTGAAGGCCGTCGATTTTTGGAACTACTTCCTGGCGTTTCTCTGGCGCAAGTGGCAAGCTTCTTCAGTGATTTATCCATCATGAGTTATCTCCGATGTTACGGCTGCGTAACACGTATTTATGTTGACTCAAGTAGTTTGGTGTGCTAATACTTGTACCTGGTTTGGGTGAATTGTTGATAACATTTGTCGACCCTTTTCTATCTGCCGTCATGTTGTTTGCTTTTCTGTTTCCTTCACTGAGTGCGTGCTCCGACTTTCTGATGTGGCTACGTTACGTGGATAACACCTTCATCATCTGGAAACATGGAAGGAACGCTCTAAACCTTTCCTAGACCACTTTAATGCTCAACACTACAGCATCGAGTTCACCATCGAGACTGAGCAAGACTAACGGATAGCATTCCTAGACTAGCGTTGCAAGACTAACCCTCAAAGTGTACCGTAAACTCACGCACACGGATAAATACCTGCACGCTTTATCAAACCACAATTCCAGTCAGAAGAGAGGGGTCATCTCTATTCTAACTGAATTGGTTCAAAGAACATGTGATTCAGATCATCTCGAGAAAGAACTTCAAGTGACCAAGAGATTGAATGGATACAGTGACCAAAAATCAACAAGGCCAAGAAACTTAAGGACGGGGAGATGGCTCAGATTGATACACGTGTGTATCTACCATATCCATAGGGCAGTGTTTCTCAAAATATGCGCCCCGGCTCCCTGGGGCGCCGTGGAACCTTTACTGGGGCGCCGTGGGCCACAGGCGAGTTTCAAGTTTCAATGTTTTACAACATAGATGACTGAGAGTAAAGGAAATACGTCAGTACCTATTAATAAAAATCCTCTGATAATATGATAATATCGGTAATTGCAAAATGCAATCCGTTCAGACAACCACCTACCTACTTTTATTAATTAAATATCTAGTGTAGTCTTTACGTTCGGGTCGCCGAGATAACCTTCAAAAAACATAAGGGATCCGTGAATTCGAAAAGTTTGACAAACACTGCCCTAGGGTCGCAAACAGAATTGGAAAACTCTTTGGGAAACACAACATTGAAACGGTTTTCAAACCCACCAAGAAGATACAACAAAGTCTCAGGTCGGCTGAAGACAAATGAGACTTACTTTCAGAAGCAGGGGTATTTCCATACCGCGCACTTGTGGGAAGGTATAATAATAGTAATAATGAATGTCTTTATTGTTTCCAACTAATAAGGTAACAGTTTTCGAACAGTATGGACAAAAATATGAATAAGTTGGAAACAAAAGGCGAAGTTCAATTTTTATAACGATAAATCGTTAATAATTGCTCTTTCACTTAACCTAACGTTTCACTTAACAGAAATGAGGGACTGCCAATGGAATCGTCACTTTCACCGGTTATAGCCAACATATATATGGAGTGGTTTGAATCTCTGGCAATTGAAGAAGCCCACAAGAAGCTCCGAGTCTGATTGAAATACACTGACGACACCTTCATAATATGGAATAGACACCTTCACAGAGCACATCCCAATGGAGAAGAAAGTTCTCAATGAATTGCCATTCTTATACATATTGGTGAAGAGAACCGACACTAAATGGGAAACATCTGTATACCAAAAATCCACTCATACGGGACAGTATCTGAACCAGGAATCCAACTTCCGTCAATAGAGTACGAGAGGAATCATCAAGACTATAATAGACCGCGCTTTTGGGCTTTGTAATACGAAAGAAGGTCTCGAGAAGGAACTAGGCATCATCAAAAATGATCTTCAACGAAATGATTACTCCAAGGTGATGGTGGAACAGACTTTGGATAGAAGATAGCAAGAGCCTCACAAGGAAGAGAAGCCGCCACAACCAGTACTTCTACTTCCCTACATTAGATGATTATAGGAAAGGATAAATAGAATTGGGCCCAAGTATAACATCAGAACCTGCTTCAGATCTGGAAAGACTATCCTTAGCAGCCTCACGAAAACCAGGCCACCAAACGCGGACTGCGATTCCAAGAATTGCATTTACCATGCAAGTGCGGAGAATCTACATCGGTGAAACTAACAGGCCATTGAAAGTTTGCATTACCGAGCACAAGAAACACACAGCGAGGAGAAACCAGCAAATCAAAAATAGCACAGCATGTTTGGACTCACCAACATAACATCAAGTGGTTTCAAGCTGAAAACATTTATAAGGAAAAAACACTGGAAATTTCAAAGAAGCCGCATATATGTTGTTCAACAACGCATTTAGCGAAGAGACACGCAACATATGGAAACCTATAATCAAGCGGAAAACGGTAACTCTCGCCATACGGTCAGCTCCTGCTAAAACTGATGAAGCGGACAGAGGGAAAAGGAAATTGGTGAAAGCACTCGAATGACCTATAAATAGTCATCTCTTGAAAGAATAAGTCCAGTCATCACCCAAAGACGATTGTGGATACTGACAATCGAAACGTCGTAAAGTAACTTGGCTTGCAATATTTCAATTTTCCATTTTCATTTCTCCTCAATTGTTCAATTTCAATTGTTGCTTGTATTTTATTTCATTGTAATTTTAGTTTATTTTGCTTATTATAATTGTTATTTTTCAGCTATTTTTTTTGATTTCATTGAATCTTTCAGGGATTTAAAATCTTTTTATATCATAGTAAACAATGGAAGTCCGAACTAATGAAATGGCATGACAAAGGCAGTACAAGCCTTTGTATAATAAAATTTTGAGGCCGTTCAATTTAACTAATTCAATCCTATACAGGTTTAAATTCACCGTAATTCACAGGTCTCAAGAATGTTCTTGAGGTGTCTAAAGAGGAGATATACTTGCAAACTTTCCTATATCCAAGATTGAGAGTAACGTTAATAACGACCCAAAAAGACAACCCGAGAGAATGTGTCACCAACTCTTAGACTAATAGGCATGCTCTAACGCGATGCATTTCGAAAGTAGACACTACTCGTTGGTATTCCATCCGACGAAGGACAATGAGCAAGCACAACACGTGTTCATAATTACTGGGATGCAACGCTGTGTACGTGTACTAGTATACTGTGCTAATGATGTTTTTAACATACATAACGGCTACTCTGTATGCCAAGCTCGCGCTCAAGGTTCGATATTAAATATTCTGATTAAATAATCTGGCCCTGCACAAGAGCTCGCTAATTGGAGTTTGGTGCACTTTTTGTCCGACAGATGCGAGCGCTGACGGTCGCCCAAAAAATATATCGGGAGCTTGAAAGGACCGAAAGAGCAGACTGGAACGGTACGCTTTTTGTGCGCGACGAGGTTTTGAAAGATTTTTGTAATTAATCGGATTAACGTGATGACGGTGGACCATTATTCGGTTAGCTAATGTACGCCATAACAATATTATATTTTTGTCAAGCTACGGCTTGACAAAAAATAAAGATTCCAGAGCTAATCTGACGACTATCAATTTCTCTTAATGTTAGATTTTTGAATTCGTTTGAATTCAAATGTATTTTTTCAATGTAGCTCGATACAGTTTTCTTTGGATTTGTTTCATTTGACTTCAAAATGACGACCTTATCTAATTCAATCTCGAGTGTGGAGTTGCCCTAATCTTATAGTATAGCAGATTTTATAATTTATTTTTAAATCAGTATTATCGTGAACCACCATATCCCCAAATTTTTGGAAGGCTTCAACATCTTGAGCGATCATCAATATGGTTTTCGGAAACAATGATCGACAGATAGAATGGAAAAGAATAGAATAGAATAGAATAGAATAGAATAGAATAGAATAGAATAGAATAGAATAGAATAGAATAGAATAGAATAGAATAGAATAGAATATTTATTTAACTATTTTATATACAAAGGTATATTTATAGCAAGTCAGTTAGATTAAAAATACATGGAGATAAATTGAAAATACCTAAAAGGACATATTAGTGACAAATAAAGATTGTCACACAATCGTATGTCACCCATATTTGAAATAGAATAGAATAGAATGGCATGAAATGGAATGGAATGGCATGAAATAGAATAGAATAGAATAGCATAGAATAGAATAGAATAGAATAGAATAGAATAGAATAGAATAGAATAGAATAGAATAGAATAGAATAGAATAGAATAGAATAGAATAGAATAGAATAGAATAGAATAGAATAGAATAGAATAGAATAGAATAGAATAGAATAGAATAGAATAGAATAGAATAGAATAGAATAGAATAGAATAGAATAGAATAGAATAGAATAGAATAGAATAGAATAGAATAGAATAGAATAGAATAGAACAGAACAGAATATAATATTTATTTAACTATGTTATATACAAAAGGACATTTATAGCAAGTCAGTTAGATTGAAAATACATAAAGAAATATTAAAAATACCTAGAAAAACATATAATAATGTCAGGACAGACGACTCCGCTTTCTGCTTTGATTAGTTTGTTGGGGGTTGAATAGGATACAAATATTTTTTTGGCACAATCATGTCGCTGGAATTGCAAAAGCTACTTCTCAAAACCTTAGAGCCGAACCAGAAAACTGTACACACCTCAGTAACTTTTGATGCTTCATAAAGTTCCGATCATACATTGTTTGGAGTATTGTTCTCAGGTATAAAGAGCGACTCAAGTATCAATATAATTCAAGCACGGACAAGAATTTTCAGATTCAGCACAGATTGTTCTTGGTTAATGAGAGTCCAATTGTTATGTCCAATTGTCAAGCTACCAAATTAAATGAAATTAATCCACAATACAAATAAGGTGAAAGAATTTCTTCTTAGAGTCATTCAATTTTCTGCCTGAGTACTTAACATTTGAAATGTGATATTCGTACAATAAGTGTACAGTTAGTAAAGGAGTTTTAATAATTCGATAGCTATCCTTACTATTGACAATATTTTTATTATTTATATATAATAATCTCATATGACGGCTCCGATACTTTTTTAGGTTTATGGAATTGAAGATTATCATTATCATCTTACCCTTTTTTCAGTGTTACAAGAATACTACACACTTTCAAGCATTTTCAGTGTTCATTGAAGTCAAAAGCATTTATTATTATTTAACTTGCGTCAATTCTCAAGAAATACCGATTTCTTTATTGATTTACTGACAAACCTGATGACATTTTGTACATTCTGTTTGTTTCAAATATTTTTGAACAACACCAAGGAATAAAAAGGATGGCACGAAAAGTTATAGACTAATCTCATGCTAAGCTCATGGAAAAATATTGATCACTTGAAAATCAACAATATTGCATGGCAAATTTTTATGACTTTTTCCGGGCATCTGATTCAGTGAATCATAATATTTCAATCAATAAAATAGAATACTAGGGAGAGAGGCATAAAAAACTGGAAATATTCAATTCAGATTCTAAGCATATGAAATTGAGAGTTAAATGAAAGACTCTGTGTCGGATTTTGTTGTAACGGAACATGGAGTTACGCAGGGTTTTGTTTTAGGTTCTCTACTTTTATGCAACAATGACATATGCATTATTTATTTGGGGTGAATCAAGCTCTACACCTCCAGTGGTGTAACTGCAATGTCAAAGGTTAGATCTTGAAGTGGAAATAAACTTGGTCTTGTTCAGCAACATGTCCAACTTGATTTCTTTCTCCTGCATTAGTCACTTCTGGCATCAATTTGATCAGAAAACTCTCTTTAAAAGTGTATAATACTGACCTCATTTACCCTTTGACCTCGCTTCGTACACTCTGGGAAATTTAACAACGAAATTAATTAAATGCAAACTTCATTTATTCATCGTTGCGGAAGTAGTTTTTCTTGTGCTCGGCGAAACACTAATTTCATTATACGAATTAGTCGGCGATGTCAAGAAGCTGATATAAAAGACTCCGAGAGACAATAATTAATTGGAGTTTTTTATGTTTGCGCGGTCGCGCAAGGCCGGCAAAAACAAAGCAATATATAAATGAGGTCGAGAGGGATGAATCAACAATGTTTTTCCAGTTGGAGAAGTTGGATGATCGTTTGAAGGCTTTTCTGACATTCGAGAAAGAAATGAATGGAAAAAAGTATTTGAAACACTGGACAAAATGGAACATCGAGCAGGTGGATGGGAAAATAGTATATTGTTTTATTTGGAGAAAATTATTCGCACGGCAACAGTTTTTCAAATTCCCGATCAGTGTCCGTCGAATTCCTCACAATAGGACTCTGCTGTGGTGGTTTGGGTCAGTTGAACACCAACCACCGACTACTACGCAGTCACCATGGTCTTTTTTTGTGGATTTGCCTTCAGAAAATGGTTGGATGGCTCATCAGTGTCCAGCCACTGTACTAAACTTCTCCTGTTGTCGTGTAGGATCCACTTTTCATTACGTGGTGACGATCCAAAAAAAGGATTTGTGAGGGGTCAGTCTCCACCAGGATCCTCAAATCCCTGTCCTGGAATACTGTAAGTAGACCACTTCGTTGCTCATATTCGAGACTGTAATCTCCAGAAGAAAATTCCACAAACCAATATCGAACAGTTCATTAACCCTATCATTGACAAACGTCTGGTTGATTTTTCGGGCAGTTTTCATAAGTAGATTCTACTCATTTCGAATATAGGCAACAGCAATTTCTATAGATTATACTGATGCCTCAAAACCAGATGAGAAGTAGGAGGAGCAATAATTGATCCTAACATCTCCATTCAAATGAAATTTTCACAATGTAGCTCTATTTCTACAGGGGAACTATATTTCATATGAGCATCCACTTACAAAAACTATATTATTTTATGTATACGGCAACAATTGTATCATATGAACCCTTCAGGTGTGCAAATCAAGTCTATGAAGCAGAGATACTTATATTCCTAATCGCACAATTAGAGCTACTAAGCCGCCCAAACCCTGGATATCGTACAATATAAAAGTAATGCTTGAACTGAAACACAAAGCATTCCAACGATACAAGAGAATGAGAACACCGGGATCATGGGAATACTATAAAGAATTCCGTAATTATGTATTTAGTGCTATCCGCCGTGAAAAAACTGTTTATCTCAATTATGTACTTAGACAGAAGAATTTATAGAAGAAGAATTTATTGGAATACATAACATATATCTTCAACTCTGCCACTGAGACTAGTAAATTTCCCTCTCAATGGAAACATGCTAGAGTTAAGCCATTGGCAAAATGTAACGATCCCTCAGAGTTCTCTGATATTAGATCTATTAGTATTCTTCCTGCCATCTCAAAAGTCTTTGAAATGATTATTTAAGAACAACTCTCAGATTACGTTAAACGAAAAAATCTTATTACCTCCGTTCAGTCTGGATTTCGCCCTCTATATAGTCTCGTCACTGACGACATATTCAGATCACTTGATGAAGGAAATTTCACATGTCTCTTAATGCTTGATTACAGTGAAGCATTCGATACCTTGGATCCTTCTTTATTGTCTATAAAATTCAAGTGCTCTGGTTTCGCCCATATTGCAGTGTCACTTATGAGTAGCTATCTCTCCGGAAAGACCCAATCAACTTACCTTGATGGTAACCAATCAACAATAATATAAAAAAAATTGGTATACCGCAAGGTTCAATTTTGGGACCGCTCCTTTTTGCAATTTATATTAGTGACTTCCATGAATTTGTTAGTTTTGGTAAAATACATCACTACGCCGAAGATACTCAATTGTATAGTTCATTCAGCTTCAAAGATATTACACCTGCTAATGAAAATATTAACATAAACCTCAAAACTCTATAAGATGTATCCTGTGCACATAATCTTACTATCAATCCAAAGAAATCCCAGGTCATAAATTTCATATAGATCCCATCGCACATACGAATACGAGGTAATGAAGAAGTCGATGAACTACACTGGTAAAAATTTTTCCACCGGTACCGGTGGCAATTTAATGACCGCCCATATTAGCGAGAAATTACTTTCGTGTGTGATCTTAGATTCCATGTGGAATATTATTTTGTAATTCTACCCCGAAGACAAGTGTGGAATTTTTCAGTGTAATTTTTCATTTTGAGTGTACTTTTGTGTTGAAATAAAACTTTATAGGGTAAATTTGCGATATAAATTTATATCGAGATATTACACTCTTGACAAAATTTTACAGTAGAATTTTACACTCTTATATAATTTCACAGTGGAATTCTATACTCTGATAAAATTTTACGGTGTAATTTTTCATTTACGGGTTATATTACCTTGGGATATTCCGTTGTAAGAAGGTCCGTATTCAGAGTAGTTTTGAAGACAATGATACCTCAATCGGATGTTGACTCTTGACTCTTAAGTGGCCATTTTTCCTCATAATTTAGATAATTGAATGCACAAGACATATTACACATTGATATATTAAAAAAAATATGTATATACAAAATTAGTTCATATACATTCTTGGAATGAAATTCTACAAAACATTTTTTTTTCATTTTCAAAAAAGTCAAATAACAGTACAAAATAAAAAAACCATTCTTCAAATTAACACATTTTCTTTCTTGCTCATGGTGGTATTATTCGGAAAGAGAAATGAAAGTAATATTCCTTTTTCTATTTTCCTCAATTCCTGTTATTATCCTAAAAGAGAAATGAAATATCATCAAATGAATAGGTTTAGAAATCTAAAAACACAGTAAGTTGACGAACACACATTCCTAGAGAAAAACTACTACTAGTTTGACTTCAATATTAATATTTCTCAAAACTTTTTGATACATATTCAACCGTTTGAATAAAAAATTAGATTTTTCCAAATGTTTTCCAACATTTTCTGCAATACAGCAAATATAGCTATAATGATATGGTATGAAGTGGTGATGAAGTGTTTTGTTCACCTCTTCAACAGAAACAAAAAGGTCGTAAAGTGTTTCTCGATTCCTTCAATTTTGAGTTCCAACTTGCCTCCCATCGCAAAAATGTTTTCAAGTTCAGTGATAAGAATCACAAATCCTCAAATTTATCCAAAATTATGAGAGATACGAATGAAACGTTCAGATATTTTTTAGGTGAATGAAATTACGATTTAACATTGTCCGATATTTGCAACCACCAATACGAAACTTTATTCCTCATAGAAATTCATTTTTAAAATGGATCGTGCATACGGCGTCACTGATGAGTCACGCCACTGCTATTGAATATATCTCTTTTTCTCAATACCATTCAGTAATTATCACAAACATTTTCAAATATATGTTCTGTAATTATTTGAAAATCAGTTAAAATATGTTGTACTATTCCATATAGTATGACATAATTCGCGATGTGAGGTTAGGATATACTTGTAATAAAAAAAACACTCTATAATGCATAACGAGAAAACTCAATGAATTCATCTGTTTATTGGACTAGTTATTGAAATTTTACAAGAAATGTACTCACCTTCTTTACTTATTTTCACCAACAACAAAAATATTCTAATGCACACGTCAGACAAACCGATGCGCTTCTGTAGACAAGAATGAACAATACAATAATCACTCACAAATACAAGCGTAATTTTACATTCGATAAAGATATGGCGAAAATTTACATTTCGCTAAGGGGGAATACCCATCGTCCAGTTAGTAATTCTCTTCACTTGAAATAATATGTTATGATTTCACACATATATTAGATCAATATTTAATTCTCAATGAAAAGTACATTGCCTACCAAAATTACGCTCGGGGATGTGAATTATTCAATAGAGAGAGTATATTTTCAATAAAACTGAAGTAGTTTTCTTCGTTCGAAATGAAAATTCCGAGGTAAATTTCAATCATTTTTCCCGGTGTAGCCAAAGAAGCAGTACCCAACGCAAAATATAACAAGAACTATGACAGGCGACATGCATAATTCATTTAAAGGAACCTTGCTGGTTGCATGGCAAAACTGTTGGCAAGGATCAACATCAAAGCTAAGAGAAGTGAAACCATGGACTAGATTACCTAAACATCGAAGGGACCAAGTGATCCTAACCCGTTTACGGTTAGGCCAAACACGCTAACTCACGAGTATTTACTTCAAAACAAGAATGAACCAACATTAGAAGCGTGCCACGTGAATCTGTCTGTGAAGTATCTCCTGACAGATTGTCCGCTCTCTAACCAATAGGGGTAGGATCATGGAATATCATTATCTTTGAAGGGTACACCATGGCCTAATTGTGCATTTGATAAATTATCGTCTTTTCTGAACTCTATTCAAATAACAAGTAAACCATAATGAACTGTGACGCTAATAAAAAATTTGATTGATGCGTTGTTTAATTGAAAAAATCTTCATATCCATGAGCAAGCATGAGTTATTGTTGACTACGAGGATGGCTTTTTGAATGTCCAGTTCTTGATCGTCGATCGGCTTTGTTTCTCGCATTGCATTATTATTATTATTATTAGAATAGTCCTCATCTCTTCATGACTACAATATATGACTTCCCTCGCTGTTTGAACACAGAACTAATTCGAATGATACTTATTTACAAGCAAATAATACCCGCACCCGGCATGATTCCTAATTGGCTAATGTACAGGAAATTCGGTTGTAGTTTGTCTAACTGGGTACATGTTTATATTTACCCGTAGTAATCCAACAGGCGGTGTTCCGAACGCTGGAATACGGTAGAAACAGCTCTGCGGATCGTTGCATCTTGTTCCTGCCGTTCCCTTGTCTAGATGTGTTTCGATTTACGTTCAACTCATGTGCTCGAAATGGATATTGTTTCGGTAATACTTTCCCGTGACACAGACGTTAATTTTCTGATGCACATTAAAAGATTAGTTTAGTCAAGATAATCTGAGTTTCACATAAAGTTGGTTACCTCGTTCACGGGCAGATGGGGCGATGACAAACATGTTGTTTGTCGTTCGCCTCAGCCTAGTTCGAGGAATGATACTCTGAATGATATTCGATTTTCAATTATGTGAAATCATCTGCTTCATGTTGATGATAGACAATACATTGCACTGACGAGTGGCCATATAGCCCGAAACGATCTGCAAGTGTGTTCCAATGATTGAAAATCGATTCTGGCTATCCAACACCAGTTGGATATAATCCAAGGCCCTTCATAGTATTAGCCAGGGAAGTAGGTGACTGTCGTATAACCTACGGTGTAGATGAGTTGAGCCTGGCCTGAACGATTTGTTCTTTTAGATAATTTGATAATCTTAGTTGTTCGATATAGTGATAGAATAAGTAGGGAATATTAAAGTAGGATACAAGTAGGTAGATAAAATATTGAAAAATTGGACACATAAACAAATTAAATTAACAAAAATAGTTACAAAATTACAAGCTGATTTGTTGAAATTTCCAGATAACTGATGTTGGACCTCTAACAATCGATAATAAACATCGTTAATGATATTTCGATAAACGTATCCCCTGTACAGAGGCTGTCTGAATCATAGGTCGTTCCTAGATTCCTTGATTGTTACCCAATACAGATATTATCACCACCTTTTTTGATTTATCAAAATGAAAATGAATATTATTCACGATGACAAGTTTCAAATTGTCTCCACTGATATTCATAATATTATTATGTTTACTTATTTCTACGCTGTCATAGGCATCTATATGCCAGTTGTTGCCAACTTGTCTAACTGATCTCAATGAACCAAAGTCTATGGAAAGGTTTTGTTGCAAAACATGATAGGCGTCTGCTGATTTTTCTGGTCATCCATATTGTAGGTGTGCTAAGTGTTCCTTATATCTTCTTTTGATAGATCTTTTAGTCTGTCCGTAATTTTTTGCATCGCAATTCTAACATTAAATTTCATCAATTCCAGACTTTTCCGAATTCTTGACTTTGTCCTAAAATACTCTGTAAAGTATCTGTATATGTAGAGTAGGGAGGGCGAGTGTAGGCCCACAGCACTTAGGCCACATGTAACCCATTGTACATCTTCCCGAGGAGCTGTCCGCCTAAGTCATCGTCCATCCTGTCCTTTCCCGGAAAGTGGACAGGTCACTGGCAGACATCTCCTTCATATCGGCAGGTGTAGGCCAATACTCGCCAAACACATACTCTCTCATTGACAATAACTCCGCACACTCGCAGAGGACGTGCCTGACAGTTTCATCTCCCTGTTCTTACATCCTGCATAGAGGTGTTTCCACTAGCCCCATATCATGGAGGTGTTTTCTTAATCGACAGTGGCCAGCTAGAAATCCTACTGTTATGCGTAGATTATTCCTGGTCATCGCCAGATATTTCTTCGGCGCCAGCTTCCTCGGGTCGCCCAGGGTGATCCTGGCAAGATTGCATCCTTTGAGTCCATCCTAACTCTTGAGGGATTGAGCATAGGTGTGACGTTTGGCTAGTTCTGCAAGTGTCGAAGTCATCAGGCCGTAGGTGCCACTGGGTCCAAAAATTCTTAATTCAGCCGCTTCCTTGGCTAAAGGGCCAGCAATGCGATTACCTTTACTCCTGTCATTCCCTTTAACCCACCTCAGGATAATGTTATCATCTACCGAGGCTTTGGTTAAATCTTGGTGGCAGTCTAGTACTAGCCCTGAGGTAACACATTTTCTTATTCCCCACTTAATTCTGTGGAGTACACTCCACAGCCTGACCCTTCTTTGGTTTTTGAGCCGTCTATATATATATATATATATATATATATATATATATATATATATATATATATATATATATATATATATATATATATATATATGCGTATTGCATTTGTTCTGTTTTATTTGTATTTTGTAGGGTCTATTAAACACAAACCTGGGTTCAATTGCATCACTGGTTGCCTGCAGCAGAGGTTGCGCATTGAGGGCCATAGGCTCAGCCTCAATTCACCCATTCCTACTTCGAAGTTTACACCAGCCATACCCAATCGTAACATGGTCATTAACGCAACCTCCTTAACTTACAGGTCCAAAGAGATCAGACCAGACTCCGTAGTGTATGACTTGTTTAAAATACCAACTTCAAACCTGATTTCTTAAAATATTTCTGAAGTTCTTCGTATATTGGTGGTATGGAACTGATATATATTTAAATTGGTTTTCGTCCTTTCTAAAAATCGAGATTTCGTTCTTTCTTAACCTAAACTTTTTCTTCCTTATAATATCGTCTACAATACCCCTCGAGAAACCGTTACTGACTGCTATTTCCTGTACTGTCATTTTTTCTTTTGTGAACCCCTTCTGAGAAGAAACGTCAAAAGACGAAGCACTAGAAAATTCAACCCAGCGCGTTTGTGCTGTCCACAGTGATGTGAACTGTTAGGAATATACCCGTACGTACTTGTTTCTTTCCTAAATACATCATATTCTAACCCTCCATACTGAATCTTCAGATTAATATACAGGGGGATACCTTGTACCCGGTTAAGTACCTCTACCAAATATGAGCCCCATATATAAGGCCGCCTGTGAGGGATAAAGGATCAGATTAGTAAAAAAAATTGATCATCAGAAATTTTCGAGCGCTTCAGATTAAGGTAGGGTGAGTTATTTACCTGCTAAACAGTGTATATTCCAGTATTCTGACAATTTGAGAGTGACGTAAAGAAAGGGGAGGGCAGTAAAGTTGTAAAAAAAATAACATCATTTCGACATTCTCGAGCGTAACAATTTTATTTTTATTTTGAAGGAAATTATTCAAGGAAAACATAGAAAGTTTCATTTCTCATTTCTTCATTAATCAATCAATTGATTACAAAAATTTTTTTTAGCATTTCATTAAAATAATTTTCTCATAAATACAAGTATTCTACTTAAAAAACATTCACTTATTTATTTGCATACTATTTCCTGAGCTTTTCAATTAATTGAGTTCAATGAATTAAATAAAAATAAAAAAAAATTGTTTTTGTCAGATACGCATTCAGATAAGCATTCAGATTAAGCGAATTCCTCTAGATAATCGTCAGATTATAAGACACCACATCTAAAACTCAAAGATGAACCATATATATCTTAGTCTGACGCGCTTGAGTATTTCAAAATGGCGAATTTCTTTTGCACATTATAATAATGGCCGCGAATTTGCGTCAGATCGAAATCGTCAGATTATTGAACGAGAGCTTTTTTTTGTTGCATTTAACACACCCTTAGAAAATCTGACGCTCTCGATTAAATTTTTTTTCTTTTCACTTTTAACCCTTACGTACAACCACATCATGCAAACGATCAGAATAACATACGTAGGACATTGATGCTATCAATATCTGACGCGCTCGAGTATGTCCATGCAACAGAATTTTTTTAATAGGTATTTAAAAATCTATAGCCGCTTCCTCCACCGATGAAAAGGTATATATTATACAAAAATTTTTTCTTCTTATCATCTTTGCAACCTAATATGTCTCAATGATGCTCGAGTAAATCCCCAGTTTGCATCGTGGGCTCCCCCTGCTATTACCGAAACTTCAAAGAAATGGAAGTTGTCCTTCATTTTTTAACTCATATGTAAATTTTATGGATAGAAGTCTGATACTTAAAAATGAAACAAAGTCCTCCATATTCGATTTTTTGTTATCGAATATCGCAAAGACATCATCTACAAACCTCAGCCATATCCTAGACAAATACTCTGACATTTCTTTGGTTTTATTTCCGAATTTGCTTATGAACAGGTTAGCCAGGTAGGAGATGAGGGGTTTAAATTCTGTTTTCCAGTTAACCAGCTGTCGCACCCCTACAAACGACAACCCTCAGAAGTCGAAACATGTGCGAGCTAAGGACTAACGAGATCTTACCTTGCAACGTGTGATTCCTAACACGGTTACCCATAGCCATTCCCCCATGTTGTTTATAAAAGCTTTTATAAACAATAAGAGGATCTAAAATGGCATTTTTGATATAAAAATTCGTTTTGAACTATTCCTGAACAAGAGGTAACGTCGGCGATCCGCAAATCCGCGAAAAATGCCAGCACGGCCGGCAATAAATTGTTCGTAAATAGTTACGCGAAAAAAGAATTCAGAAAATGCGAGGCTCGTACCACATGTTGTCACTGTATAATTTTAATTTGTTTAGTAAAATAACCCGACCCGGCCACTTTCAGTTACTTGTATTTTGTAAACCAGATGAAAATTAATTGACGGACAGAGTGAACAAGCAAGGGTTTGCGGTTTCGTGACGGTCTGAAAGGGTTCGTCGGTTTTGTGAAAGGAAGCTCCCTGCCGGAAGGATTAGCGGCGATTCTGTATTTTATTCAAATTGGGTTCAAATACATCGAAAACAATTAGAGACAATTCCCCGTGGCTCGTGATATTCCATTATATAATATATCTTGTGGAGCAATATAAAGCAGTATGTCCCTTTGTCACTATCCATAATGATAATTATACAATTTTTCCAGCGTTTCGCTACTCTCTACCTTCATCAGTTGGACTGGTACATCAAGCTATTCTACGAAGTCTTTTATAAAACAGAAGGTAATTGAAAAACTCAATTAGATACATGAATTCCGGGAGAACAAACAGATTTTGAAAAATCGACTACAGTACTATAATACTTTTAGGAAAACAGGTAATTGATAAATATGTCAATTATTTGCGTCTCATGCCATAACTTAATTATATGAATGATTATTTTTGTCAAAACAATTAGATTATGAAACACTAGGAATAATCATGTGGCTGCTCATCGTTTTGAGGTTCAACTCTGTACACCTCGAACTTCACTGTTTGAGAACTCTTTCATTTGGAGAATTGCGTTCATGTGGAATAAACGTGGAGAACGTTTTTCCAAATGGATTGAATCTCCAGCGAAGCGCGTAAAACTCCAAGGAAATACATCGCATATTGAGAATAATACATCAGGTATACCACAGGGTTCGGTTCTGGGCCCAACCCTTTTTCTGCTTTATCTGAATGATCTAGTAACCATTGACATTGAAGGAAAGTTCACTCTTTTTGCGGATGACACCACGATCCTTTGGCGTGGGACAAACGAAGACAATCTCAGAGACATGGTAACTCTGGATATCTATAGGGTTAAACAGTGGTGTGATTCAAACTCCTTGTGTTTCAACACAAATAAAACAAAAATAGTTTGCTTCAATCTCAATTTTGACGACTCAACTTATAGAAAATCACTCTATAGTTAACAAAACCCACACCAATTTTCAGGGGTTTTTATAAGTGATAAATTAACATTTGATGAACATATAACAAATTCATGCCAAAAACTAGCATCTGGCTGCTATGCAGTTCGAGGCGATATCAAACGCGTGTTGCGTTTTTGTAAAACAATTTAGTGAAAATCTCACATTAAAGTGTTTTTGGAATACGTTAATTCATCTTAACTTCACAATTAATCTACCACTATCACCATTATCAATCTACCAAAAGAGGAATCATCAAAACTCTAGTTGAACGTCCTCTGTAATACAAAGGAAGGTATCGATAAGAAACTAGGCATAATAAAAAAAAACTTCAACAAAGAATTGAGTTCAAGTAGGATATCAAAACCTGCTTCGGATCCGGAAACATCATCTGCAGCAGCCTCACGAAAATCAGGTCACGAAACGCGGACTGCGATTCCAAGAATTGCATTTACCAGGTGTAAATTCCAGGTCTATTTTACGGTCGATATAGTTGTCCTACCAAAAGGTCCATTCGCAATGTGGTGGATGAATTTGAGACTACTGGTTCAATAAACGTTTGATCAACACTCGTACGTCTGCCGTACACAAGATCTACCAATAAAAACGCCGCTGTTTATGAGAGTGTGCAGGAAAAACTCTACGATACATAGGAAGACGTGAAAGTTGCTGTTATGTTTTTATTCAACTCAGTCAACCAATTTCCAGGGCCGTAATTTAAAAGGGAATAATTCACACAATTATAATCGAATATTACCGAAATATCCGAAAATATAAAATTGAATTTGATTTCTTAGTATGAAGTGAACGTCTACGATCCAAAAACTACAACAAAAAATACAGGTCCATATTCAAAAATTCAAAGATGGGGGTGGCCCAAGTCAGATGACATCCTGTATAAAAGATTCATGGAAATATTCTGATAGCCCACATTAAGTGCCAATAGCAAAATGCGGACTGATTTTCAATATGTCTGCGAATAAAGAAGATTTAGGCAAAAAAATGATCTGGGATTTTTTGGTTTTTCCTGTAAATCTTCACAACCAAAAGAGCTATATTCGATTTTTTTACATCATTGAATAGGTCTCTAAAATACGCAACTTTGTCACAATTTAACCGACACTCTATCTTTTACCGTTTACGAGAACCTCATGTAAAGAAACAAATTTGAATATATAATAATCACAGTTTTATTTTTGTATTTCTTTTCTTTTTCCTTTTATTTGTTCCCTTTTCAGGGTTAAGTGGAAAAACATTTTCATTACGGACGATGAACTTCGCCCTTCATTTCAATTGTAAGTTGAATATTCAAGTTATGTTGTGTTTTTTGTTTTGGTTATGAAATAATAAAGGCGATATTATTATTATTAAATAGGACGCGCCTGATGAAATACCCTATAGATACAAAACCATACTAGTTGACAAGGTTTGTTTCATTCGGAATTCAGTAGCTTGCCATAACATAAACATCAAGCTAACAATTTATTCGATTCAAACTTGGAAATGTTTGTTGCTCCCGGACAAAAATTCTCGCTGCACGCCAGATGAAAATTCCAAGTGTGCCGTCGACGGAGAACAAAAGCTGCAATTGCATTAGACAGCGCAATGCAAACATCGCTAATAACGACCATAAATCTGCCAAAACGGTGACCAGATCCATTTTGCTCACCGGGGCGGCTGTAACAACAATGGCCGTATCTTCAGTGAATGTCCTCATCAATTGCAATACCACCCGACTGGTGGCTAGCAAGGCGCTATATGTCCAACTAGAAAAGACCGAATTCGTACTTTGCTGAGCATTCATTGTTTCGTCCTAATGAACCACTTACTGAATTGGAGACACTTGCGAAATCAGGAGGAATTGAAATAGGTGACATTTGTGTCTGCGTAATAATAACAGATATATCCACTACATATGAAACTTTTACAGAAAATTTTTTGCCAAAAAAATTATCCTATCAAATTTGTCTATTTCTAGTCATGTGTGTCGAAATAACCAATGAAACCATCATTACACTGATAACTACCCATGGATAGTTTTCACGGGTAGTTATCACTTATGTCATGACATTGCTAAGCAACCAACACAATAAAGTTGTTTGACATTTCAGTAATTCAATTTATTTCGAAAATGTCACTTCCTCGCTTTGGTGATGCGGCAATTGACAAAATCATTGAAGAAAATACACCAAAAAATACTGTCAATAGTAAAAAATACACTTGGAAAATATTTATGGAGTTATATCATTATACGAATTGTTCTTTTAATAACTGTGTGTTCAATAAATAATTTTGTTCGAATTGCAAAAAATTTTCTCACCGAATATCCCTCGAACATTGATGAATAACTCATAATTTTATCACAACTTCCTCAAGCACGTTATTTTAGGTAACATCCCTCCGCCTTCGGCGTCGGGATGTTACCAAATAACGTGCTTTCGAAAACTGTGATAAAATTATTTCGTTAGTTATCAATGTCCTTGGGATATTATAGCTGATAACGCCTCTATAACAGAGCAAAAACAGTTTGCAATACAGCGAAAAAAATTTGTAAATAAGTGTCATGGAGAAAATCGGTTCTAATAGAGATTTGTTCCTGAAGTCTACAATGAATGCGATCGAAAACAGAGCAGTCAATTAACAATCAATTCACAATCAAAACTTCACAAACAGCAATACAAATGCAATCACCTATTAAAAAAAGGACACATATCATCAAGGTGTGTCCTGACTACAGAGAGGAGAGATTGTAACCACGACTACCTGAAGAATTCAGTGATGTTTTTGGGAAAGAAAGTTTTTGGCTTTCTACTAATTCATCTTGATACAAAAAAAGAAGGATGAGGGAGTCTTCCAAAGAAAGGAAGGAAGTAACTCTATACATGGATGTGTAAATCATGCAAAGAAGTAACTTTCAGACACAAACTGAAAGAAAGTCCTCCTGAAACAGCTACTTTCATATAAACATTGAATTAACGAAAGAAAAAATTCTTTCGAAACAAATACTTCTATATGAACACAGAATTATAAGATACTTTTCTCTACTAAGTTTGTATTTCAAACATTCGTTGTGGAATAAAATCAGATATCATTCACATGAGTTCTACATTGAATGAATGGTAACAAATTGCACTTACATAGAATACTGCCACACTTCATTCATGAATTACGATTTTTTAATGTCACGGAATAAGCTTGATCTGCTTATGTCATCGATGACATCGTAATGACATTCATTCACCATCGTGCCCCTACGATGCCACTGTTATTTAGCCCTGTGGCGCCAACACGGTGCCCCTGTTATTTATATAGAATTTAAAAAAGTTCAACATTCAACATTTCAAAACTTCTTCGACATTTGTTGAAGAAGTTTAAAAATAATTCTCATTAAAAAAAATTAAAATTACTGATGAATGAGCATTTTTCTTTTCGAGAAATCCATTGAATTAACGCAGTTACTTGTCGGGGTGAACTAGAAGTCTGCTCTTCCTACACCATTAAACCTTTGATTTTATCAGATTGTCAAAGATGATAATTCTGAGAAAGATCCATTGAAAATCTCTGATTTCCTCCACAAAAAAAGACTTTTATTCAAACTGAAGAACTCCTCCAAAGAAGCAGGACACTGCTACTCATTAGACACTGTACGTTTGAAGAACACCTGACCAAAATAGGGCTGTATTAAGAAGAAACAGAGACAGCCTATCATGTTTTTTTTTGAACGTGAGACACTGTTCCAAATGAAACAAGCAATTAATGGACAATTCAAATTATGTCCAATGGACGTGGAGAAACTAATACATGAAAAAAGCTCTCTGGCAGTGTTTTTTAGAGATCTAGATGAGCAAAACATCTTCGAAGAGACAAAAACTTGTTCAAATAAAAATGGGAGATATTTTGGTTTGCAACGGTATTGTAAAATGATTGAAATGCGTCACATTTTGAGGAACTAGCCGGGTTCACGTATGACAATGAGCAAGCATTAATGAATACATTGGGTGAAATATTAACTTACACGATATATGTCGTCTCGTTCTTTGGATGAATTGTGGGAATTGCAAATATTGAAGATTTTTTTTTCGACTATCGATCAAATCATTTCGTGAATCGACAAGCTTTTTCAAGAAGAGCGCAAGAATTCTATTTTGAAGAGGGAGAAACAAATCAGGCCGTATTCAAAAGAAACTGACAAATGGAATTTCCCCTCAGTCATTACAAGCTTGATTCAATTATTTACGAGTACGAAAATAAATGAATGGTAAAAAGTTTTGAATCAACAGTATATTTTCTATAATATATTCTAACAAAGTATGCTAATACAGTCGATGGAATGACTGAAGCTACCTTATAAAAATATATTTTTAGAGACCGTATATTTTTCATGGAAATTATGGTCCATAAAATAATACATAAACATGATTTTATAACAACAATGAAATCATGATATGAAGCCACAACAATGTGGTTTCCGCAATATGAATTTTATGATATTTGCCGTTTCGAATAGAAAAATTGTAATTGAAAATGACATACAGGTATGATATTAAATGAGCGAAATATATTTTTTTGCATTTTTTAATAACTGAAACGACAATTTCAGAATAAAGCCAACATCTATTGAAAACCACTTTTTTCTCAGCAGAACAAAAACTCGATGCGCGTTTCACTAACCAAGCAAGCATCATCAGGAGATGATTAAGTCTTATATAAGAGGTCTCTTCAAAAAATGAGGTGAATATTCATTTTTCTCAAAAAATATTAATTTGTTCATCAATTTCTAGTCCCCCTGAGATATAATACAGTTGTGCCAGCGGTTCCAGTTCTTTGGAAGATTCCCTCATCCTTTTTTTTGTATCAAGATGGAGTAGTAGAAAGCCAAAAACTTTCTTTTCCAAAAATTCTTCAAGTAGTTCTGATATGAACTTTTTGGTATGTCCCTGAGCTCTCTCAGCGATTCAATTCTCATCTCCCCAATTGTCGCAGAACGCCATCCTTTCATGGTCGCTGCAATCTTGGGAAAATGAAAAAGTGACAGGGAGCCGAATCTGGTGAATGTGGTGGCTGAGACATTATCACGGTATTGTCTTCAGCCCAAAAATTATGAACAAGCAATGACTAGTGAGCAAAAGCCATGAATTGTTTCTCCACAATACCGGAAGTTCAAGATAATACTCCTTAACGTATTCCAAAAACACTTTATTGTGAGATTTTCACTAAATTGTTTTACAAAAACGCAACACGTGTTTCGCCATACAATGGCTTCATCTGGCGTGTCTTTCAACTACTCCTTATTTCCCGTAAGACCATGTGGCAGGAACTTCTGGGGCACTACGCCACGATTATCGAATGTACGTAGACCGAGAAACTTGAACATCCACATTTTATCCAACTATCAATAAATCAAAAGTTTGGAAACATATTTCTCTAGCTACAAAGTGGCAAGAAGAATATTATTCGAAATCAATCGTTAGTAAGCTATATCTCAACTGATTCACAATAATTCACAATGTAATAATTCTCATTTTTCTTCTTCAGAACAAGTTGCAAGTGTATGCTGATTACAAAATGGTCAGGTCATCAACAAAACTCATCATTTTCCCAGATGTTTTATCGTGAATTAGTATGGTACAGTAACTCATCAATATAAATAATGAACAATAATGGACTTTACACAGGTCACTGGGGTACTCCACATCAAACCACTCACTCGTGAAACTCTTTCATATTATGCAACTTAATTTTCTGTTTATATTATTGTTGTTCTGACTGCGTATGATATTGATAACTTGTTTTCGAGGCCTTTTTGATGGTTAATCACAGAAAGCAAAGATATATTTGATCGAGTGATAATAATCGAACAGCTATGTAGTACTTAATATACTACATAATGTACTTTTTTCTACCTTACAAAAATCATATACATTTGGAACGTGGTTCGAAAGGAAGAGGTATTGATGGTATTCAAGTCAGTTTTTTTTAACTCAGATTTTCCTTCAAAATGCGTGTTACTTTCTACGAGGGTTGCCTTTTATATTTCGGGACTAGAGAACAAGAACAAAAATATCAATCATCGAAAATCACTTTATTGTTTTTCAAAATATTCCCCATCAAGATCTATATACTTTTGCATGCGTTTGAACCGCTTCTTCAGGTATCGAAAAACGTTGACCTCTCAGTTTGTTTTTTACGTCAGGGACTGGAAAAAAAACGAAGTCATTCGGTGCCAAGTCAGGACTATATAGTGGATGACTCATCAAATCAATGTTTTGGGTGGTCAAAAATGCAGTTGTTTGAGCCGATGTGTGAGAGCTCGCATTGTCGTGGTGAATAGTGATCAGTCTTCAGCAGTTGGTTTTCCTGATTTCTTGGAAGGCAACTGGCAAACAAATGGTTGTGTACCACTCAGAATTAACTGTTCTGCGTTGTTCTAGTGGTACTGTTGCGACATATCCAGTTTTTCCGAAAAAACAGGCGGCGTTTTTTTTGGAAGTGCTTCGTGCACGAAGCAGAGAAGGTATAGTCTCTGTTTTTTCTTGTTACAGATTATTGGCCATTGATCAACATGAGAAGTGTTAATGTTGGATTTAAAATACCCATACAGTTGACTGCTGTTTACTTTCGGGCTCATACGCGTAAATCCACGATTCATCACCTGTCACGATGTCAAATACGATCGTATTTTTTGACATATTGTATGGGATCCAACGCGAACAAAATTTCTTGACACTGAAATGTTTATGCAATATTGAATGTATGCTGGTCCCACTGATAGGTCACATGACGATCTTACAATATCAGTTCGCGCACAGTATCGATGGTTATCGGAACAACAACTGATTTTGGACGACCTTCACGAAATTCGTCGTGGAGTGAACTACGACCACGATTGAATTCACCATACCATCGATAAACACTGGTCTTTGATGAAGCTTCATCGCCAAAAACTGAATTGAGTTCATCCATTAACTGTTTCTGAGTTAATCCACATCGAAAGTTGTAAAAAATAATCACACGAAAATGTTCACGACTTCATTCCTTTTTTGGGACGAGATGAATCTTTCAAGTTTCTGTAAACAACAGAAATAGCGCGCATATGTCAAAAGGTTCTGTCTCATCATTCCATTTGTTTTCCAGGACATCGAGCATATGGACACCAATATGCTTGGCACAATCATGTCGCTGGAATTGCAAAGGCTGCTTCTCAAAAGCTAGGAACAATGTTCAAAACCCAAAAACTGTACACACCTCAGTAACTGTTGATGCTTTATAAAGCTCAGATAAGACCTTCTTTGGAGTATTATTCTCATGTCTGCCTCCAAACATACCTGAGAGCGTCTCAAGGATTTTCCTGTAACGCTTGTGTTTTGTCCATGAAAAAAACGAAAAATATCACCCTTTTTTTCAGGAAGTGTAATCGAGACTGATATACGGAAAACAGTGGAATTTTCAGAACATCTCACATTATCAAGAGCGGTCAACTCCCTTACGAGACTCCATAACAATGCAAAATATCCAATCACATTTCCAGCTTTCGTCCATAACATAAAGTAATATAAATCTGGGTCAAACAAGAACCGACCGTAAAATTCAATCCGGCTCCGGGCCGATAAAGCCAAACGTCCAGCACCAATACCTCCGTCGATAATCTTCGAGATCCGGAGCAAAACGCGCTCATAATGGGCGCCACGTCGTTGAAAATGTATGAGTATGCCATCGCAGGAGGCCATTACTGCGGATGGCCGGTCGTTCGGTTAACTCTCGATGTAATCACGCTCGAGATCAATCGAGGCTTACGCTGATCCGATCACAAAGAGTACTTTCACCCTGTGTCTTCCGCGTCGTTGTGTTGATGATGGCCGGCGGCGGAGTTTTGGGCTTTGATGGATGCGACGAGGCGTCGGCTCCACTAATAGTCAGAGTCACTTTCCGGACCACAACTCATGCTAGAATCTGCCGGTTATCAAACCGAAAAATGTTGCTAATCCCTAGCCAAGGTAACAGATCAATAGCTGGTAAATTTTCAGCTATAATATCCCAAGGACATTGATAACTAACGAAATAATTTTATCACAGTTTTCGAAAGCACGTTATTTGGTACCTAACATAACGTGCTTGAGGAAGTTGTGATAAAATTATGAGTTATTTATCAATGTTCGAGGGATATTCGGTGAGAAAATTTTTTGCAATTCGAACAAAATTATTTATTGAACACACAGTTATTAAAAGAACAATTCGTATAATGATATTCCGTTGATCTTGCTGTATTTGCCTCGGTTACTGCATAGGTGTTTAGGAAGTGACATTTTCGAAATAAATTGAATTACTGAAATGTCAAACAACTTTATTGTGTTGGTTGCTTAGCAATGTCATGACATAAGTGATAACTACCCGTGAAAACTATCCATGGGTAGTTATCAGTGTAATGATGGTTTCATTGGTTATTTCGACACACATGACTAGAAATAGACAAATTTGATAGGATAATTTTTTTGGCAAAAAATTTTCAGATAAACTTTCGAAATGAAAATAATACAATTGCTAACAGCAACAACACAATTGCA
Source organism: Leptinotarsa decemlineata (assembly GCF_025532065.1). NCBI lineage: Eukaryota > Metazoa > Arthropoda > Insecta > Coleoptera > Chrysomelidae > Leptinotarsa > Leptinotarsa decemlineata. The sequence continues at coordinate 12,958,403 of NW_027412537.1, read as the reverse complement.
GCACAACTATAGTACAAGATACAAAATGAAAACAAGACCAATTCTCAAAAAGAAAAAAAAACGGTAGCTCAATGATTCTATAACTACCGCAGTCCAAAATCTAATTCCAAAATACCCATAGCAATAAGACAGTTGAAAACGCCTTTATTTAGAATTGAGGAAAAAAAAAATCCGTACAATTCTTATTCTACCTAGCTACTTCATAGTACAAAATAATAGTATATTATATACCTATGGTGAGAAATGAGCTATTATTTACCGAGCATTTTTATATCCTGAGGCGCGTAGCGCCGAGGATATAATGTACTACAAGGAGTAGTTTCACCCTGTATCCTCCATACTGTTGTGATAATGATGGCCGAGACGAAGTTTTAAGCGTTGATGGATGCGGAGAAGCGTAACTGACGACGAACGGGCAGATATTGATATGCAGGGACATGCTTCCGTGTTGAGAATGGCGGAAGAAGTTAAGGTGGAAACGAGTCGTCGACACCAAGAAAAATGTGATGCAAAACTCTCACGAGACACTTAAATAATTTTTTGTGTTATGAGATCTTCTTCTTTCCTCTTAGATAAAACATTCGCGGCTCGCGGCTCATTAACATCAATACATATAACCCGACCTCTTTCTGAAAATGTAGTACTAACGAGTTGTTGTTCTTATTATCTTCTAAAAATGTTTGTGGGTCATCAGGAACTCTGAAGCTATTTTGTTCTAGCTGAGGTATTTACATGATATCAGAAATGATTCTACTCTGGCTATGGCCAGTCAGCATATAACTGCTGGTCTTTCGATCTCACCGGAATGTCCTAACTGATTTCTTGGAAACTGGCTTTGGCCGCTTGATCCACCAGTTAGTTTCCTTCAATTCCGTTATGATAAAATTTTTGTTGTCGTTTTGGAAACCGATGAATCTTAGGGCTTGATTTAAGTGAACAAAATCCGGGCAGGTTGGCCCTGGTAGATTGGAACTTGAAGTACCGAGAGTTTCTACTACTACTACTGCTACTGCTACTACTTCTACTACTACTACTACTACTACTACTACTACTACTACTGCTGCTACTGCAGGGTGGAACATAAAAAAAGAGATGTGGAAGAGCACACACTAAGCGCGGGAGATATACGTTTCGAGGACACCCAGCTTCTTGTCATCAGTCAGGCATTTACAAAATTTTAGTTTGTGAGTCAACTGAAATCTACAAACATAACAATTTCAAATGTGAGGAAGAAACAATGGAGATCATCATAATTTGTACAGCTTTACGAAACACAATCGCCAAACAACCGTTGCGTGATTGGTCAGAAGTGGCACCACCTCCTCAATTTTGGCATTCGCTGGTCGCTGGTCAAACTGTAAATTTCAGTATTCGATGTTAACTTCTATATTAGGAGCGCAACGTCATTTGTATGAACAAGTGCTCTTCAGTGACGAACAATTTGTTCTTATTACTGTTTAAAAATTGTGAAGTTGAAGTCCGTTTTTTTGGCCACAGCCAACAAAATATTTCTTTGATTAATTATGAAAGAGAACGATAAAGTAGGAGGAGAAACACCTATTCCCAAATACGAGGCAAAGAACTTTTTAGGTTACCAGGTATTTTGGATGGAGGCTACGTTAATACCACATGAGTCCACCGGAAAATTTGTGCTGATCAATTCTGTCTTCGGACAGACTTTGTCTCACAAGAACGCCTACTAATGTTTTGAAGATTAGTTTTCTGCGTGACATCAATCATTGCACATGAGCACTGCGGCTAAACCCACACCTTGGTTAGAGAACGTGGAGAACTTCAATAGGCCAGGAAATCGTAGGAAATAATTATATTGCAAATCAATCTAACTGAGTGTTTGATTCTGCAGGAATCAACTTCAGCAAGTGTTTGGCAGCTTTTCCCACTGAGAGTTACTGAATACCATCGGATGATGGAATTAGGTTGTCGAAGTACCGAATTTATGACGTAGCAATTATATTTACTTTTATCTGGTGAACCATTCACTAGCGCGTCAGAAAAGGAGAAAATTTTTGACAGATGACGACCTAAGAACGCGAAACAACAAACAGTTTCACTATTGATATAATTTGAACTGTTTATTCCTCTTGTCCCGGAGCTGAAAATTCCGAACCATTCCTCAACTTATAGAATATGAGGTCTCACTGAAAAAATTGTTTTCGAATGAAAAAATCGCTGATTTCGTTTTCTATCTTAACTCAAAAACATGACATTTTTCTTTCTTATCGTTCAATCAGATGATTTCGCATTATTTCAAAGGTTGTCCTACAGATGGTTGTTATCCAAACATAGTGCCTATCAAACTGGTTATTGCTCCTGAAATATCTATACAGCACAATCACCAACAAATTAGTATCAAGTTTTACGATCATCTCAACAACGGCCGTTGGGACGAATTACGTCCCCCGGCATTAACCTAATCAAGGCACCCGGTTCTGCGAACTCCACAATTGCAATAATGAAAGCAAAGAAACGCGGAGAATGTCCCATTCTTTCCTTTTCCCTCCATTCGAAGGAAAGGAGTGGCGCGCTGCATTCAAAGGACATTAGCGTTAAATGAGGTGCTGAAATTGTAAGAGGCATCAGACCAAGGATTTATTGTGGAACGCTTTAACGCCGAAAGTAGGAGCGGATATACGGATGGAAATCATTTGATGTTTCGGAATCAGTTTGAGGTGATCACGAATGGATCGGAATAATAGAGTTTTCGGAAACACATTGGAGAAATGCACCAAATTACCGGTAATGATTGTTGTCCCATAGCAGATACCTGATTAGGTGTTCAGAATGAAATGTTGCCCATTCAAGAAACGAGTGCTCTAAAACATTATCATGTATAATGCACGCGATCGCCTAGACTAGGCTGCTGGTACAGAGTCGCACTGAAGAATGGCCGATTTTTTTTTAATAATAAGCCGCTGTATATAGGATGTTTTAAGGTGGAGTGTAGGGACACAAATCAGCTGTTTTAAAACGTAACTCACCACTTCGACTCTGTAACGATATACTTGAATGAAGTCCGCCAGCCGATTGCAGATGAATTTGATTGGTCAGCTTAAGGAGACTTGTTTACGTTATCCAATAGATGCAAAGTTTAGTTTAGTAAATGTATTGCCGTGGATGTTCTTTCGTAATAAATATTAGAGACGAGGGCCTACAGTGAGTATTTTTGTAGACGACTTTGGATGGTTAAGGTCACTTTCACAACATTTGTGCATAGTTATTGATACAGCCTTAGTTTCCGTCAACATATCAGATATAGTGTACACAGCTAAATGTTCCATTTAGCTGTCACAAATGAGCGACTCACTAGACAGAATGAAATAAAAAGCCATAGTAGACCTATGTGGATACTGTTGAATGACCTCGTGAATGACCATTATTGTATTTTACAAAAATAAATAGGGCGCTTTTATAGATCGAAAGAATTTTTTTTATAGAAATCAAGATGGGTACCAGAAGATTGATTTCATCTGATGCATATCGAAAAAAATTTGAGAAATAAACGAGGTATTATCACGTTTTTCATGAAGGAGTTAAGAAAATGTTTGGCTAAAGTACGCTTGGTTATACATTTTTAGGTTTTTAAAAAGCATGTAACTATTGAAATTATTCAAACATTTGGCAATAGGCACAATAAATATCGATATATATTGTATGTTTTGTTGCAGATTGAGCAGTACCAGTAAAAGAAGAAATAATAATTGATGAGTCAGAGCTATTTTCTGGATGTCTTGACTGTGGTCTGCAGAATTTTGCCTGATGTTTCGTCTACAACTGCGGTGGACATTATCAAAGGTTTTCTTCAAGTTCACGGTAATGTGAATCCAATGAAAATTTTCACTTTCACGAAAGAACTAATCTTAGAGCATCTTGAACATTTGTCAGCAGTGTTTGTGCATTTTCTTAATGAAACTATAAAAAAATAATAGTGTATACTATATAGATATGTACACAAATTGTATAAGGAAGCCAACTGAGTCAGGAAGCAATATTCGATTCTAAATATACCAGATGTGGCTTTTATTTAAAGTAGGTAGATAATACAAATTATGAAATTATCAAACAACAGTAAAAATTAATTGGCGCTCCAGGGCGACTTGATTTATTCCAGTAGCGATCTTTTTCCTATAATATCTTATCCACAGTAAATCAACTCCATGAATGGGAAAACATTTGTTTTAACATGTCAGAAACTGTTTTTAAAAGTATGTTTAAATAACATTTGTTCAGCATTCAGAATAACTAGGTCCGTGGCGAGAATCTTTAAATGGTTTTAGCTATTAATATATCTCTACATCTAAATATTATCTTCTCTTTTTTTTCTTCTTTTCTTCTCTTTAAGCCCTTATATTATATTTTATTTTAATACATTCTGGGGCATTGGTGGAAGAGCAGATGAGAATGCAAATTTCTGATCTAAACCAGAATCCATTTGCATATCAAATACAAAGTGTTTTCATTTTTCTTTCTCTTGTAAATTTTTTTGTTGTTATCTTGTTATTTTGATAGCCAATACATTTATTATAATTATTATTTGCTTTTTCAGCTGCAAGAAAACTCGAAAAAACCTACAGCACCTACAGCACCACAGATCTTGATCTGTCGAAATCCTCTCTTTCATAGAATGAAATGTAGGGTATCTCCAGAGGCTCCAATAAATTCCAAATACTCAAGACAAGTTCACGAATTGAATCCGACATGAAATTTCAATTTAAGTGTAATGATGTAACATCAGGCACTTTTTAGACATCTGTTGAAGAAAATGAAAGATATACAGTTTTAAAGAATTGTTTGTTTTCAACGGAAAAACACGAAAAACGATAAACTCAAGAAAAAGCCTTTTTTCAAATTTTGTGGCTACATAATCACACCATATACATATAGTTTTCTAGTCAATTATTGGTTACCTTTTTGTAGACCAGACAGGCCATTTGTATTACTAGATACATTGACGATACAGTGGAGGCAAATCAGTTGAAATTATCAAAATATTTTTACATGACAACAGGCTAAATGATGTAATTGTCGTGACCTCTTTTTGTCACCAATTCTATTTTTGATTGCTTTGAAGTTTGAGAGGCATGATAATAATCTGTTTGAAAAATCTGTTTAAAACCTGTTTTTCTGTTAATAATTTTATAACAGGTTTGATTATAAGTGGAATTCGAAATAGCAATTCTAATTGATATGTAAAATCTAATAAAACTACAAACAATGTCAATAAAAGTTTGTAAGGGTGTCGATTCGTCATGTTCATTAGAAAAAACTGTAGAAAAGATGTCATAAATGTAGTATTGAGGCTGGATAACGGCTACCTTTCATGGAAGGTACATAAAGTTTTCACCTCAAGTTAGCAAAAAAACTGAAAGTGTCAAAAATACTCTCCGAAAACTCATCTGAAAAAACTACCCTCAAATCAGAAATGGGAGAGAACGCGTCATTTCCAGAGATTAACCAAAAATGTATTTCAAAGAAAAATTATATTTCTTTTCATGTCATTCCACAAGAACACATGTAGCTGAACGACTCTTTTTCCATCGTATAATATTATAAAGTAGTTTAACTGAAAGCAAACTACCAGAACATTCCGAAGTCTTCCATTTTTATAGCACCACGCCTGACAAACCATTACGACTCCATAAAGCCCATCTAATAGGAACTTACAATTCCAATAAGTCGCCATAATTTTATGTCGAAGACACACAACGACATACCGTAGAAAATTAATGATACCGTTATTTTCACTAACCTCTACAGTTATCTTGTTAATTTTACTGCTTCACCTAGAAAATTGTTGACTCTAAGAAAGGAGCCTTTATTGGATATAAAACAGGAATCTATGGGCTCTAGCCGTTAATATAACTTCAATTTATGAATATTACATAATCCGTAGCATGCAATTACGCCTATATCGTATTCCATGTTAATAACACAAGAGCCGAATTGGCTTTGGTTAACTAGGATTTATACAATGTAATTCAGAAAAAGGATTAACAATTTGAGCCGAATGAAATGGAGTGTTTCCATTCTCCAAATGTGGATTATTGTTTTGCTCAAAGATATGTATGAAGTTTATTCAAAGTCATTAACGTAGTTGCTAATTATACATTCTGACCCACTCAACAGCGGGACACCTCCCTAAAATCTGCTTTTTTTTCCGATTTCGAAGAACTTCATTTTGAATTGTAGAGCTCAAAAAACTGTACTTTGGGAACAAATATCATTTTTTTTTCTACAAAAACCAAGGCCTGCTGCGAATATTTTTATAGTATTAGCGATTTTCTTAAAACAAAATCAAACTCACCATTGGACTGGAATGGTATAGGGGAAGTAGGGGCACAGTGTTACACAAAAAACATATCGGCCTATAATTTTTTTTAGTTATAAATTTGAAATAACGACTCTCTTTTGTGTCTAGTCCTTGGACATTGGCATCATCCTTCGTGAATGTTTGTTTCTTGAAATATTGAATTTTGGAATTTTGAATAAACTCTGCATAAATTGTCGAAAAACTCATTGACGGTGGTGCGGTTAAAACTTGTTGCGCCCCCTAGACTGGTAGCTTCTGGCTTTCGTATAGCTAAAGTTGGATTCCGCTTCATAAATCCGTTTAAATAATCAACACCAGCTTCCTGATTTTTGTCCCAACTAGTCGGATATTTCAAATTATTTTTTAAGTTAAACCATGGTGCATGTGAGAGGCAGTGAGCAGATACTCTCGTAATTGTTGTTCGAGTTCATTAGAAAATATTTTATTCATCTTGTAATTAGGCTTAAAACGAAAGTTGGCATGGTCTGCATTAGAAACATTTTTGTACTTATCAACGTAGCTTTTTAGTGTCATGTGCACTAATCCTTCGTTTCGTGCTGCTGATCGGATGGAAACCCCATTATTAATGACGTTTAACACAGCCCTTTTCATATATTTTTCATCGAAATTAGCGATTTTTCTATTTTCTTTTCTATTTCGTACCATTTCTGAAATAATGTTATGAAATTCATTATAACATTTAATGATAGGGACACTGTGCCCCCTTGTAGAGTGTAACACTGTACCCCAATCGTAATTTCGTCGTCAAATGCCGATTTGTATGAAAATAAAAATGTTTTAGGTTATGTTTCATAAGTCACACTAACCTATAAACATGCCTTTTAAGCTATAAACTCTAATTTTTACGATATTTTATTATAAAAGCAGTAATATACAATTTTCAAATTAACTACAAAAATTACTTTTGACTTGAAAAAATATAAAAACTTACTTTCAACGTATTCGGCACTTCACAAAACAAAAAGCGTCCGTACAGTAAAAGGTCATTAGCTCAACTGTAAGTGAGTTCTATTCCACTGCCTTACTACATCGTATAAGTTTGCAGAACCCAACGTAACACTGTACCCCATGTAACACTGTGCCCCTACTTCCCCTACTAAATTTCATAAAAAAATATTCAATATTAATAGTTCTGTGGTCAAATCAACATTCACATTGCATCATAATACAATGTTAACTGCATACCTCTCAAATGGTTTTTACATCGTGGTGAGTTAGCCTTGAAACACGGTGCTCTTTCCATTTGGCACTTGAAACAAAAGACTATTGTTGATTATTATTGCTACTGCCAAAAACTGTATTGAAACAGTAACGTCAGATTATGCCCAATTAGTTCAAAAAATATTTTGTAAAGCGGTAGAAACTAATGATTTATTTATCATGGGAAAGATAAAATTGAACTTGTGCGCCTTGTCGGAGACAATGCTCTTTCGGTAAGTAAAGCTGCCAGAGGATTTCATAGCAGACATCCTGATAAACTTCCAGTGAACCGTATCAATTCTGTTTTCAACGAAACAGGTTGTGTGTCGAGGCATATGCTCAAAAACAGAAATAATCCACATCGTTAGACTAGAAATGATGCGCGAATATTGCAACCTTTTTGTAATAATCCTTATTATTAGCTTGTGAACGGCTAGCTCAAATATTCCTAGAGAAAATATCAGAAGATACCTTGTAAAAAATAAAATCAAACAATGCAAGCCAAACATTTTACATACTCTGGAACCGGAAGATGAAGAAAGAAGGTTAGAATTCTGTTTGTGGGCTCAAGGAAAATATTTGAATGATATTAACTTCTTCAAAACAATTTTGTTTAGTGTTGAAGCTACTTGCAATACAAATGGAGTAATTTCCTCCAAAAATTCAAAGTACTGGTCTGCGGATAATCCTAATGGGACTATGAACGCAAAACGCCAATATTCACATAAGATGAATGTGTGGTGTGAATTATTCCATGATGAGATTATATATTCGTGTTTTTTGAAAGTATCCAGGAATTATATTTTTAGACTTCTTGAGAAATGAGTTTTGGGACGCAATAGATAACTTACCAGTGCAGGCTCGTCTGAATTTGAAGTCTCAATTAGATGTGTCTATGTACATAATGCAGTTATTGTAAGAGAATAGTTATGGAAATCGATAGATAGGTTGAAATAGTCCTTACATTGAGTGGCCGCCAAGATCACCGAACCTGAAACCGCTAGATTTTTTTATTGGTTAAATAAACAGAGCGAGGTGTCTGGAATTTTCTCCATCTCCTTCACCCGATTGGTTTCAAAGTAAATGAACCAACAACATCAAGAACATGAAGAGCGAACGAAAGAAATATAAAAGACGAGATGAAAGAGATTTTTGGTGAAAACCGCTGAGAAAGTGTGACAAATAGAAACAGGAAAACAAAACCATCCAAAATTTCAACAGAATCACTAGGGAGTTATATGTATCATTTCAATGATATTATTTTCGGAATGATTTTGAAAAGATTTTGATTCCACCAAGAGCGGTACACATCAGTAATACGCGACAGTATATGTTTTGACAGTGAATTGAGAAGAAAAAATAGTTCAGAACCTGCAAATGAGGAGGAAGAACGAGTTAACCAAAAAATCAGTGCAACAATCATACGCTCGGATGAGAAGGATCTAAAAATACATGTTATTCTGCCAATTTCATATACCTGATAGAAGCCATAATTTTGACTACTTAGAATGTGTAACCATATTTTAATACTTTTGTAACCTATGCCTTTGAACTGTTGTAACCACTTCTTATACTTTTTATCAGAATAACCTTGGAGAAGTTGATATGAAGTTAGCTAGAGAAAAACGTCAGATGTGATTGTCAATATGTCGAGTTTAATGCAGTTATGAAAGCGTACTGAGTACTTGAGTAGCAGGATACTTTGGATGCAATAAAACATCGGAACGATTTCGAGAGCATTAAGGCCGAGACACACTTGTCATATACCCTTCAGATCCAACTCCCATCATACAGTCGGACGAGTGTCTTTAGTACGAATAGAATAGTTCACATCGTTCCGATACGTGGCCCGCTCCCACCCGACTCCGATCCTGCATTCGATCATGATCCGATAGTGCAGCCTATTTGTTCTCCAGCTGCGGGACGGGTATTGCTTGGAGTTTGTATCATATTTGAGTTTTTTGTTTTCTTCAAATTAAATTTAAAAAATGTCATTAAAACCGGAGGAGCTTATTGTCAGAAAATATCCAGTTCTATATGACCAGACTAAAGATATATACCATTGTTCTCTATGAAAGACCGATTTTCCTCATTTTTAGCAACTGAAATTTAGCCTTAATGGCTAACTGGCTAATGGAAGCATGAAGTAGTGCGTCTCGACCTCTACTACTGGACCTTACAACGAGTTTTTCGAGGAATTCGATTGAAGACTTCGTGAGGAAATGCCAATGCATAGAACAGATGAACAGCGGTTGGACTGGAAAGCCTCGGACCACTGCGCAGTCTTTTCAAATTCAATATAGAGTTTGTTTTTGTGATTGAGTTCTTCAGGAAGACTCTCAGATTTTTTATCGACCTTTTTTTTGGGTAATTGTTACCTTCCACAATCTGAAAAAATATAAAAATTATAATGGAGAACTTTATACAAGTGTAGAAGGGCAAACTTTTTAGTTTACTCCGATAAGTTACTGCGTAAAAATCAAAGTATTTTTCACAAAGAAAAATCTTCTATTTATCAATAACTTGTCGTATTTCACAATTTTGCCTATCAAAAAAATTATTAAGAAATTATACTTATCTTTTACGTTTCGGAGGCCAAAATCTGCCTCCGTCTTCAGAAATGGATAAAAATTCGAATATATACGCAGTTATTCCTTTTTTTTGAGAGCTTATTTCTTTACTTCTTCGACAGATGTCAAAGAAGTTTTGAAATATGAAATTATGTCAATGTTGTTGATTGACAACTGAAATATTTGATGTAATACTCCGATATCAGTTTGTTGCCATTTCGCCACTATCCAAAGTTTTCTTCAAGATGGGTAGCCGAGTATAGTCTATTTCTAAGGAGCTATTCGAGATACAATTCTCTCCAGACATGAGAATATACGCTGATTCTTTTAGCTTACGTCTCTTAGAATGAGGCTCATTGGTAATCTTTCTTGTCCTATTCCATTCCACCCGATGTTCACCGTCTGATTTTAAAATGTGTTCTGATAATTTTGATCCTGTCAATTGTTTATTTTTTATATAATCTCGATGTTCATTCTCACGCACTTTCAATGGTCTTGAGGTTTCACCAATGTAACTTTTACCACAAGAACAAGGTATTTTATAAATACAATTTTTTGTTTTATCTTCAGTGTTGTTGGGTTTTGTTTGTGTGAGTATAGATCTCAGTGTATTTTTTGTTCTGAAAGTAGTTCTAACATCATATCTCCACAAAAAATGACTTTCGTTGAATACTCTCAGATTGTTGGTACTGTGTTGGGAACAACGATAACAACAACTCGAGCACCAACTCGGACACTACAACCGTTACCACATCGCCTTTGATGTTTACCGCAGTAGTAAACGAAACATCAGGCATGACAACCTGCAGACCACGGTCAAAAAACCCGAAAAATAGCTTTCAGACAGTCATCTCCGACCGTGAAAGTTTACATTCTTCAATCAACCTAGAATATATGTTGAAATTGCGCGACCAGTAAAATAATAAAACAGGAATATAAAAAAACAAAAAGGGAGCTCCTCCTTTATTTTCTTTCCACCAGCGGAAGTATCTCCGAAGTTATGATTTCCGACTAATAAACTCCATTTCCCGTTCGTAATAAGAAACCCAAATGTCCTCCACGCTAGCTTTCTGGGCCCTGCAAATCCTTTGAATAAATAACCCCGACGGAAGGTAGGGCGAGGTGGGAGTACTGGAACAGAACAGAAGGCCATTTGTGCAAATTCTGGCCCAGTAATAACATATCGTTAAGCTGAAAGGGCTTAGTGGTTCATAACTAGAGGATGAATGTTGTATGCGCGCCACGGCTATTACCGGTTTCATCGTTCGCAAATTATAATTCGTTGTCGGCAGTGATGCCAAACGTACGTATCTTACGTAGAACTACGTATTTCAGTAAATTTTTAGAAACATACGTCTTTCAGTTCCCGTGACATATTCAAATCATCAAATTAACAAACAAACTGGTACGACTGGAATAAGTTCATCCTTTTTCTGTGAGAAAAAGGTTTAGTGACAGTCCCCCTCATTTAATTTTTTTGGCCATCGTTCTCCAGAGACATTTGGACTCCATGTCGATTCTTGGTTCAACCCTTTCAATGGAATTCAAATCTGCATTAACTATGATTCTGTAATTAGTAAAATTTCCTGAGAAACATGACCTAAAACTTTGTATTTATAACAGAAGCTACTTCAAACAAAAAGTAAAGCTTCACAGTAATATGAAATATTTCAATTAATTTAGGTATATATGAACTAGCCCTACGAATTCATCCGCCTTAGTATGGATAAATATTGAGTTAATTTATTAGTTGAGTTATATTAGCTTTTTTACATTGTATTTGTGAAGCATGAAGTAGGGCCAAACTAACGTAACCTGGAAACCAATGTTGCCTGGTAATTTTTGAACTGAGCAGTAGATTTTGTGTCATAAAAACAACTGATGAAATAACAGTCGAGAATATATTTCATAGATGCATACCACATAAATGGTAATTTCTACTACCTATTCATAGGTAGGTAACAATCATTACAACAAGTGAACTGAGTTATTATTAGAGTTTGACTCTCAAACAGTAACACCGTAGTTCGATAGCCAAAATAAGACATCTACTACAAAAACTGGCAACACTGAAGACGGCGCTCCTCTTGTGTGATTTCTTCTTCATTTGTAGTGGGTTGTAGTTATTCGTTACGCGGATAACATCAATTGTATTTGCGAGCAGAGTAACCTGACAAACCAAATTTCGTCAAATTGTTTATTTCTGATTTTTCAAATGTTTTGTTTCATAAATTCAATTCAATATTCAAGAAAAAAAAGAGTGATGCGTATCTGCATATTTAAGAGAATCGATAACCTTCGATTTGCCTCTGAACTTTTCTGTTGAAGAAGATATTTTCAAATTTATGAACGAAATTCGAAAAACTAATTGATTTTGCATTTCGAACACCTCCATTTTCACCCCTATTTGAAGTACTACAGATGACTGGTTACTTGTGAGGGATAAATCTCAGAAGAGATCAAAGCTTACTGGGGAGTAACCACAATACGAGTATATACATTTCACTGTAGACTTTGATTAACCTACCAAATCATTGGCAGTCTTGGAGTTATCCGTTCATGAATGTGTAGATCAATGCCCTTGCTTTCTTCATTATCGTTCAATTTTTCATTAATTTTTATCAAAATTTTTTTGGGTTTCTAAATCTAACACTAACTTAACTTAACACTAACTCAATCATCTCTGTTTCTAAGAAAGAATTTTCAAATATTCCAACAGGAGAGCCCCTCGAAAGGGTGAAAGGGGCGTGTTTACATATGGGAATTACCTTTTCATCACTCTTTCTCCGTACCGCTATACTTTCGGAGGCTGCAATTTTGTATGTAGGTTCGTTTTATATTTTAGATGTGTAATAAAAATGAGTGTCAATTGAGCCATCTATAATGGTGAAGTTCTTAGGAACACATTTCGACTGCAACCTATCATGGAACTCGCATGTCGATGTAGTTTGTGGCGAACTGAACAAATGATTTTATGTAGTCACCACACTCCAAAACATGCTGGAACGAGATTGTCTGCTTGAAGTTTACTATGCACTGTGGTATTCCATTATTTCATATAGTATCGTTGTCTAGGGTCAAGCGTCCGAACTACAAAGAATGTTTGTGTTGCAAAAACGTATTATTAGACGTATTTTCTGCTTTTCTCATAGAACATCATGCAGAGACCCCTTCAAAAGTAATAAAATTCTCACGGTACCCTGTATATATTTATTAAATCTTTTGACTCACATTTTCAGTAATCTTAATAGCTTTAGAAGACATTGCGATATTCACATGTATGACACCAGAAACAAAAGGAATATCCTATCGAAAAAAATTTGACACTCCATGCAAAAAAAAACTCCAGTGACTACTGGAATTCGTCTATTCAACATCCTGCCCCTCGAATTGAGAGAGAGCAGACGTCCAGATATATTCAAACGCAAATTAAAGAAAGTACTGGCCGAAGGATGCTTTTACTCCCTCCGTGAATTCGAACTTTTTTGTCGTTAGTGACTTTCAGTACTGACCTTCTCATGTTTTTTCATATTTTGCTTTATCTTTGTGTGATTTTTCACAGGCGGTGAAGTATGCATCACTGAAATATCCGATTCAAATTCGGTTTTTGACTCGATGTTTCATAACATTCTAATATTCACAGATTCATTGAGTGCAATAGAGGGAATCCGCCAATTATATCCTAAACATCCCCTTCTACAACAAATTAAGATTGAGCTTTTCAAACTTCACCAAGAAGGAAAAAGAGTCGAGATAATCTGGATACCTTCATGCTGGCACGTAACGCTCTCTCAAACACTAGTGCAGTGACATTCGAAAAAACACTACACACAGACATATATCGTCAGATTAAAACTTCCATAAACGCTATCTGAAAGCAGAAATGGCAATCTTCAACTGCCAATAAACTGTACAAAATAAATCCCAACATGGAAATAAAAAATTATGCTGCCCTTAGTCGAAAAAATCAAATAACCATAATTCGCCTAAAAATTGGACACACTCGTCTCACTTACCAACATTTACTAACAAGGGAAGCTCGAAGTAAATGTGAAAACTGCAACATGGACCTAACTGTGGAACACCTATTCAAATGTCAACAGCACCAACAAGAGATAAACGAATTGAAGCTAACCGGAGACATATCCACCATTCTAAATAGAGAATGGAATAATGTAATAAAATATGTCAAACGAATCCATATATTTAATTCAATTTGATGTATACCGATATACTGTATCTCATATGTACCGCCGCTAATAACCCTATGTGGTTGATGCGGTTTGAAATCTAAATAAAAAAAAAAGAATGTAATCTTTTTTTTTCAAACCATTATTTATGTTTGTCATTTTAATTGTATATATTCATCAGATACAATTTAATTTGTGAACTTGGACTAATCCGATCTATTTCTTGTTAATAGGATATGGATGCAATAAAATTTGAATTTGAATTTTAAATATTCCTACTGATCAGCAATGCACCCGTGCGGACCCGGGGCGGCTCGGTAGTGTTTCTATATAAGATCTCATAAACCTTCCAAAAGATATTGGAGCGGAGCATCTTGCCGTTCGTATCTGTTCACTACTCCAGTCGACGAGCCTGACGACCATAGTTCCTTGATCACTAGAAATACTGGCTCGGATATCTTTAATATATCTTCGTGTTCAATAAACACTGAACGACTTATGCTATTCTTTGAAAGATATTTTTGAGGAGGAATCAGTACTTCTTATCATCTTTTGAGTACATGACCTGTCACAATCTGAAAAAATTAACGAAGCTATATATAATTCAATAGAAAATTCAACTCCGAAAACTTATTGCGTATTACGAACCACTGAAGAGTCTAAGTAGTCAGTAAGTTGCCTGAAAGAATGTTCCCTGCAAGCGACCGTCGACGGATATCGAATACTTCCATCAACGCTGGTGTTCCCCAGGAATCTACATTGGCGGTAGGAGATTGCATATCTCAATGAGGATCCGAACCGGATATAATAATATAATGTCTGAAGTCCGGTCAGACAATTCCCCTTTCTGCTTCGATAAGTTTGTTGGGGGTTCAAATGGACACCAATATGTCTTGGCCCAATCATGTCGCTGAAATTGCAAAAGCCGCGCTTCTCAATAGCTTAGAACAATGCTCCGAACCAGAAAACTGTACAAACCTCAGCAAATTTTGATACTTTATAAAGCTCAGATCAGACCTTTGCAGTATTATTCTCATGTATGGAGCTCCGCCCCTAAGCATACCCTGAAACTGCTGGATTCCATCCAGAAAAGAGCCATCCGCCTGATTGGAGACGCAAACATTACTTATAACCTTGATAGTCTGGAACGTCGAAGAAAGGTTGGAGATTTGTTTCTCTTCTATGGGACTCACTACACATCAAACTACACTGGAGAAATGTGTTTATGTGAAATAAACTTAAGGAATTTCCTGTAGTGCTTGTGTTTTGTCCTTAAAAAAATATATTATAATTAGCTTTCTTAAGATAGTTGAAGTTTCTAAAAATAACCTTTTTTCGATTTCAAAACCCAAAAATAAATCACTTGTTTATAACGTTTTAAGCAGATTGGAAAATCGAAATCAATAGATTCAACCTTGTTCATTTCTCAAATAGACAACCGGCAATAATGATGAATACAGAAAGCAACCAACATGGAGAAATTCCTTTCCTATTCCACGTAATCTTCCACACTTATCTATGTCTTTCCAAAATTCGAGTTGGCAACACTGGATTGCCGGTGTTTGTCGGCTTATTGCAAATTAATATGTTTCTATTAGATGGATGGCCGTGTTAATGGCCGGTCGATTCACGTCGCGTTTACATATGTCATTTGTGATATGTGTATCGATGGGGGAAGATTCGTCGCCGAGGAATACGACATGTTCGAGATGATAGATGGCAGTGGAATCGCGCCGCCTCTCTCAATATACGAACGCTCTCAACTTCGACTGGTCATTCAATCATGACACTGACGATGATAGAAACATATTTCAATTTTCAACGACCTTGAAAGGAATATTGACTTTTAGACTAGCTGTTTGCCCAAAATAAGAAGGGCCAGCATTGGAAAATCGTGAACAATGAGAGTGTAACGTTACTTTACTCGTTTCTCGATATTCAGCAAGATGAATCGGCTGTCGCAGAACACGCTCTCTAAGAGGGCAACCATGATTGCCTTCGAAAGCCGCGAGTTCTTAATAAAACCAGATCCGAGGCTATTTAGAGGCCATAGAAATACATGAACATAAGGACAATTTCAAACGCAAGGAAGAGATCTTAAACATACACAAGACATAGTTACCTGCACTTCATAACACAAAGATTCCAACAATAATTGAAGAAGGGGGGGGGGGGCAATCGTGTACAAGAGCAGCTGACCGTCCAAGTTCTGAAATACGTACAAACGTACCAGGACCATTGTATGTATGTATATAGTAGGGAGGGTGAGTATACCCACAGCATTTAGGCCACATGTGACCCATAGTACATCCTCCCGAGGAGTTGTCCTCCTAGGTCATCGTCCATCCTGTCCTGTCCAGGAAGGTGCACAGGTCACTAGGAAACATCTCCTTTATATCGGCAGGTGTAGGCCAAGACTCGCCGAACACACACTCTCATTGGCAACCTTGAGGTATTTCACGAAGGTTTTGGAAGGTGCAGCGACATTACTGTCGTTGCGCGGCTTCTTCAACCTTCGTGGGGTTTCCCTAATGTGAATGTTCAAGTGGGGGTGCTTTCCTGCAGGGGCAGCCGGTTTCTTGCCTTCATTCAAGGCGGAGATCTTGGCGTTCGCCGCAGGAAGTACCCTTACTGATGGAGGTGGAGTGGGGGAAGAGTAGGGTGTACTTATAGTTGCTGCCAGTTCTACCTATTTGGCTCTCTTTCTCCTTTTGGCTTCGGCGCCGCAAATGCGCTTACGCCTTGGCCTTTGTATTACATCACGAATTGATTTGCTATGTCCAGCCTCATACCGAGCGGTAGATTGGGGTGGACATTTCTGTTCATCCCCAACCACCGCCATAGATTGAGGTGAGCACTTCTGTGCAGCCTCGGGATTGGTTTCTGTTGTGTCTGTTTGTTTATTTCATGTATGTGTGTTTCCACGAGTAGCAGGGAAAGAGTTGGCCACCTCTGGCAGAGCCCCGCATTACCAGAGGTTTCACCCGGTTCCCTAAGAGGATCGTTCGTAACCGCATATCACCCTGCGGCCATTCAGCCGTCGGCACGATTCCTGACACCTTAACTTGGGTAGACTGGTCCACGTTGGCTTTTGGAGAGTTTCAGTTCCCCTCTCCCTACTCATTTCTGCCACTGACCAGGATTCCGGCGATATCGTCCGTGAGGCCACATATAGGCTTCCCGGACAGGGCTCCAGTCCCCTGGCCATTCCACTATCTGCCACCTGAGGACGCGCTCGATAGGTAGACCAACCCACGGGACACCAGGACCATTTTCAGGCAATCTTTCCACTTTGGAAACATTGCCAAATGAAGCCATATGCAGTCGAGGAATCAGAAAACTCATCAGTTGGGAAAGCTGCAGATTACGCTATAAACAACCCTTTCTGCTTCGGAAGACCCCGTCACTCAGCTGGAGTGAAGGCCCCACGACGTCAGTAAAAGATGAATAGTTTCTTCAAACACCCCAGTCAGGAAGGGATGCACCGGGCCAGGACGCTATAGAGCTCGACCACTTTCCATACCACCAATCAACACATTGAGTTATGAACCATTTGTCCTTCTGACGAATACACTATTGAAAGGGTAAGGGAGTCAGGCTCAAACCTGATTTAAGCTTCACGGATAGGATTGGAACAATGAAAATGAATGGACAACCGCCCACTAGCACGGCACGGCACAGCCAAGAGCGTTCGCCGCCGGAAAGGATTCCAGCTCTCCGATCCTGTCCGGCAAATAACGGTACGTGCTGTGTCGGACTGGCCAAGTGAGCGCGTCGCCGGCCAGCGCTTGCCAGCATAAACTTGCCCAAAAGTGCCTGGGAAATTTTAGTCTTTCTGTTTTGCTATTCCATCAGTTGACAGCACAGTGTCAGACTGTACCTATGAAAATGGACGAGGAAAAATTGAGTTGCTTATTAATGCAGGTTCTAGAATATCCAGAAGTTCTGAAAATTTGCCTGGAGTCATTCGGAAATACTGGAAAAATGTCTCCTCGTCTTCTTTCAGATCGTTGAAAAGATGATGGAACTCTCCCAGATTTACCCTCTTTTGATTAATGGAATGGACCCACAACATTCTTTTTTGTGACTATTTTCTTCTACATTCAATAATGCCGGCCACTGTAATGACGACGTCTTCGTCAGAACTGCTAGACATGTTTCTGTCACCGCTCGACTTCCGCCTTCAATATGCTGGTTGTAGCTGGACAACTGGGCGATGCTACTACCGGTTGCCATCAGGCGACGGACAGCGCCGTGCTGTGCTGTGCCGAACAGATCACGTCTGAAGCCGAAAGTATAGGACAACTTGTACATCAGACAATAAAGGTGTGTGTGTGAAGAGATGCTATGATATTGCTTCATTCTAATTGTCTTTTATTGAGAATCCGCCATAAAAATTATCAGCAATTAATTCAATCCTTTTTCATTCTTCAATTACTTCCAATCACTGCAGAAATTATATTTCCTCTCTTGTCAGTCCAAAAATATTTGGATTCTAACTGTTTGAAACGGATTCAGCCTTTCTCCCTTCATAAACGAATGACTAAAAGTCCAGTTCCGCCCGTTCTGGTAACATCTGAACAATTTCCATTCCAAATCCAAAAGGAATGAAACATAATGCGCCTTTTATCCTTTTTGCCCATCAACGTCATTGTTTTATCAAACCGGAAAGACGTTAAGTTTTCGTGCCGGGTATGGCGGTGCAACTTGTGCACTTTTATCTGGACAAAAATGCCTATCTTTTGTACAAACTTTACTGCGCCAAGTTTCACATACTTTAATGTTCAGCGAGAAATTTCCGGTGAACAGAAAGTTTGCCGAGAAATTTTCAACATTATGTAAGTGTGTTCATCTTCGAATATTCTTTACCGGAATAAATTCCTTTTTTCCACGACACTTCCGAAGAGAATGTTTGCTGTAATGCGACTTTGATTGCCGTACACTTGACGGGAAATTCGTGAACATGTGATTCACTCTATAAAAAACAGAGAATGATAAATAGTTTATAATGAAAATACAATATAATGGGTACGTATTTTTATTGTGCACTGTTTGGAACCTCTGGTGTAGTTATAAATATTACTGGAGATTTATCCCAAAAACATATCGTTATTTTCAACATCTCGACACGTATTTCGATCACTAAGTGATCATCTTCAGGGAATGGTTAAACTATCAGAAATCAATGTTAACCCTCGTTAATCTATACACCACTGTAGGTAATAACAGACGGTCCTTAATGATCTTATAACCTGAATTTTGTTAACGTGTGACATACAGATGAAAATAACAAAAGTAGTGTCACTCATTTGGTGTTCCAATTTTACACTGCTTCTTAATGGAAAAAATATTGTTCAAGCGAAGCAATAGCTTGAAAAGTATTATAAGGACTTCGCGCCAACAGCAATTGAACGTTGGATTCAATTGCTGTTCGTGGTCGTAGAAATATCGATGATGCAGAATGCAGTGGATGTCCAAATGAGGCAGTAACACCAGAAAACATAAAAAAATCCACAAAACCGTTTTGAATGATCGAAAAGTGAAGCTGCGTGAACTATCTGACCTTGTAAAGATATCAAAATAACGTGTTGGATTTATAATGCACGAGCATTTGATTATGAAAAAAAGAGAACGTCTTGATGATTCTCAGCTATCGCTACTTAATCACATAATAATAAAAATAATAATAGTAATGATTTTATTCCATTCAGATCACAATTTAAATGATATTGGAAGAGTCAAAAGGAATGAACAAGGTACAGTAAGAATTTTCCGATCTCATGAAAAGTAGTTTGCAGTGGTCTTGCGATTTTACCCTATATATGTATGTGACACCCTTTTTTTGTAGAACTAATACTGAATTTAGTATTTGCTGACTACAAAAGCCCCAAAAAGCAATTGCATATCTCAAGTGCGACTCTATCATGGAAAAATACACACTTCTGGCGCTGAGGATTGATTGAGTTAGTTAGAAACAACTCGAACTGCATAGCAGCCAGATGCTATTTTTTGCATAAATTTGTTATATGCTCATCAAATTTTAATTTATCGTTCATTCTTATGAATTCCCAAAGATCCAAATAATAGAGTTTCCAACCCTTGCCCGCCTAGTACAGAATTTCCGTACCGTTAAGATTCGGGAATTTGTATTTGCATTAGTAGTAGTAGTAGTAGTATTTATTTTTCTTGTTTAAAAGTATGAAATTATTTTTCACAATATCTTCATACAATAACAAAAAATACGTCAGAGAAATACGTCGTAAATAAAGAGAGCGTTTTCACACTAAACTATTACACTATATATATTTGAAAGTATAAAATTATTTTTTTCATCATTTTATAAAAAAACAAGAAAAACGTCAAAAAACGCATTAAAAAAAGGGCATATATATATATATATATATATATATATATATATATATATATTTTCTATGTACCCCGGTTTCATTCGTTCTGTTCGACTGTTGATTCTTTTGTAAAAGTTTCCGTTTGGATCTAATTACACCTTCTCCATCAAATTTGATTATTAAAAACAGATTAATAGATATTTCAATACATTTTATTTCATGATTGAGATATTTCAATGTCATTGTGAAAATGTAATATTTCAATTATTATTATTATTTATGTGTTATTTATAATGTTATTATCTGTCATATTTATGTTATTACGCACAAGTCACTTCTGTGACTTTTGTGATATTGTCTGTTTGTTCAACTAAATTCTCTATCAAATGTATATAATGATATATCTGTGAATAAACATTATTATTATTATTATTATTATATACAGGGTGTCCCTGGACTTCCTCTTTTCCTCTCGGGAATGTATAGATAGGGTCAAAATATCACCAGTACTTCATATAACTTTTTTCCTAAAATCCTTCGTTACCAAGTAACGGGCCCTCGAAGTTACAAAATGAAAAATGATTTTCTTTGATAACTTTTCAAGTGAATATTCAAAATCATCCAAATTTTGGTAATTGACTAAACAAATGAATTCCTTCGATGAGCTTTCATGCAGGAGTCAGTTGTTTTGCTACAAAGTCAGGAACGGACTACCCCCGATGGTCCACACCCCAAAACTTTAAAATGACAGATATTTTTCAATATTTTTCAACAAATTAAGGTTACTTGGACAATTTTATGAATAAAAGTACTCGTGTGGAAAGTCGATCGGAGCAACGAGTCTTGATAAAAATGTAGTTTCACTCGACGTCATCAAACCCGCTCGTCCACCATTATTTGAAATGAATAATTATCAAAGCAGACATAATAATGATAACGTTAATTCAACAACATTTATTCTGAGATGTCTACCATTATTCGAAAATATTAGTTTTTAAGGAAAATGGAAATGATAGGTAAAATGTTCATAACGAATTTTTAAAATGCAAACACGTTTAACTAACGACACTCAAGAGCCTCAAGAGCAAACAGAAATGAAAAATCCGCTTCAGAAACTGCTCGATATGACCACCTTCTCTCTCTATACATTTTCTTAGTCTGCGAAGACACCCTCTCTGTACTTGAAATAGCATTCCAGGGTCGTTTCGTTTGGCTTCACAATGTAATGGCTTCAATAATGCATCTCTTGTGTGAATAGGTGTAGCGTAAACAAGGCTTTTTAGATGCCCCCACAGAAAGAAATCCAATGCATTTAAATCCGGAGACCGCGATGGCCATGAATATGGCCCACCTCTACCAATCCATCTATTGTGGAAAATATGGTTCAGATGGTCACGCACAATCAAACTAAAATAAGGAGAAGCGCCATCATGCATAAACCACATATCTCTTCGGGTTTGCAATGGAACATGTTCCAAAAGTCCATTCAAATCGTTCTGAATGAACTCCAAATAATGTTCTCCATTCAATCGGTCCTGTAGAACGAATGGTCCTATAAGATGGTTTCCTATGATACCAGCCCAAACATTCACGTTGAATTTCCGTTGGTGTTTGGTTTGCAATATCCCATGGGGATTTTCTTCGGCCCATATATGGAGATTATGAGAGTTGATAACTCCATCTCTACTGAAACCTGCTTCATCAGTGAATAAAACTCGATTAATAAAAGTCATATCCTCTCTTTGCCTATCCATGAACCAATTGGCATATTCCAGTCGTGCTGGAAAATCTTGAGGTGTCATGGCATGTACCTTCTGGATGTGAAATGGGTGGAGCAGTTGTTCCCTAATTATTCTATGAATAGTGGACTTGGATGTATGGAACTGTTCTGATAGATTTCTGATGCTCATTGAAGGATCATCAGCGACGGCTTCCAAAATATTTTCCTCCAATACAACGGTACGTTCAGTCCTAGGAGCGCCCTCACCACCTCGTTTTGGCAAAACTGTACCTACAATAATATCGAAATAAAACAACGTACTCAAATTAATTATCAATTATTACATACCTGTCTCCCTCAAGCTGCGATCGACACGCTCGAATGTTTCTCTTGACGGTACCGTTCGATTGGGAAAATGCTCGGAATACAGACGACGAGCTTTTGCAGCATTACAAAATGCTCGTCCATAAAATACATGCATATCTGCATATTCATTGAGTGTAAACTGTTCGGCCATATCAAAAAAATTCAAAATATCCTATAGAATATTAACAATACAATGCTAGTCATATGACAACGCACCACTCAACAAAACAAAATCGCATTCCAGTTTCTCATTTTTTATCAAAACTTTCTAAAAGGTTTTTTTGTCAACATCTGTGAAAGAAATGGAACATAATTATTCCCTGGATATTTTTCACCTGATCATGTCCGTTTTTGTAGTTCATTCGTTTGCTTTTTATTAGTATAGTAAATATTTTTTCCGATGTGCATTTTTTCAGATAAATTTAGATTCGTGTTAAAGAATTTCTCCCATAAAATCATAATTATCAGTGAAACTCCTCAACAGTTTAGCTGTGAAGAAGAATTTGAAACATTCGAATGTTGAGTTTCATGAGATTCAGATAACTGATCAACACGAAACGTGATTATTCCACAGGTATTATGTACATACAAAATATGGAATGAATTCGATATTTCATAGTAGAGTAGCTTGTTAGTTTAAAAACACCACGAATCTACAGAACTTGATATTTGTTTTGAAAAAATATCTGCTATCACAATTGTGACTTAAACTTCCATATAGGTACTGTACTTTTTGTTTACGACTTCATTTTAGCATACTTTGTATTATTCCTGTTATAAATGTTGTTGAATTAACGTTATCATTATTAATTCTGCTTTGATAATTATTCATTTCAAATAATGGTGGACGAGCGGGTTTGATGTCGTCGAGTAGAACTACATTTTTATCAAGACTCGTTGCTCCGATCGACTTTCCACACGAGTACTTTTATTCATAAAATTGTCCAAGTAACCTTATTTTGTTGAAAAATATTGAAAAATATCTGTCATTTCAAAGTTTTGGGGTGTGGACCATCGGGGGTAGTCCGTTCCTGACTTTGTAGCAAAACAACTGACTCCTGCATGAAAGCTCATCGACGGAATTCATTTGTTTAGTCAATTACCAAAATTTGGATGATTTTGAATATTCACTTGAAAAGTTATCAAAGAAAAACATTTTTCATTTTGTAACTTCGAGGGCCCGTAACTTGGTTACGAAGACTTTTAGGAAAAAAAGTTATATGAAGTACTGGTGATATTTTGACCCCATCTATACATTCCCGAGGGGAAAAGAGGAAGTCCAGGGACACCCTGTATATACATATTTACATACATTCGTGGGAAAATGCTTAGAAGTCATCAAGTGAGTAGCAATTTTTCTCAAGTAACATTTTTTTCAATCTATACTTGAAGCTTTTCAACGTAGGTGAGTTCTTAACTGAGTCATCCAGCTTATTGAAGAATTTCGGGCCGAGATAAAGGAAACTTTTTTGGAATAAGGTCGTTCTGTGAGTGTTGGGCATCAGAAAATATCTATTACGGGTAATATATCTATGTTGCTGGGTTGGAAATATACGTTTGTTCATGTAAACATAACTACATAACTCATAGATATACAAACCGGCAACTGTGAGTATTCCATGGTTTTTGAAAACGTTTCTATATGAGTCTCTCCACCCTATTCCAGCTAAAATTCTGACGGCTCTTTTTTGGAGAATAAACACTCTTTTAGCAGAAGAGCTTGTACCCCAATTCAAGATTCCGTATCTTAAATGGCAGTTTATAGTCGCATAGTACAAACTTAAAAAGACTTTTTCACTACAGAAATTAGTCATAAACCTGAGAGCATAACAGTTCTTTGTTAGTTTATTACAGAGAGTATCTATGTGAGGAGTCCAAGTAAGTTTATAATCAAGAGTTAGACCTAGCATTTTGGTGGTTGCACAAGATTCAATTTGTCGATCTTCGTTTTTATATATAAAACACACGTTGTAACTTTTACAGCAAAATCATCTATCTGACATCACAGTCAAATTAAAAAAACCCTCCTCAATTAAACAATCCTCCCATCTAATCATTCTCGAATTATTCTCGGTCTCGCCCCGATCTCATTCCATTCAATCTGTAACATTTTCATCCCTTTCGCGTAAACCTTCGGCTTGATAACAATCCGAAATCACCAAATGATGATCCAGGACGAAGGAAAGGAAACGTCTTCGAGATACTGAGGCTTACGAGGCAATGAGAATCTATTGGTTCACTTGTGGAAGGCTTTACCCGAGAGTTTCAGGCCATTTTCCCAATTTCCATCGCCGCATGGCAACAACTGCTGCGGATTTCCTCGGCCCGGTTAATAAATATGAAGTTACGACATGGAGAACTTCTATAAATTATTTGGTTTTTGTCTGAAGCCACGTTAACTCTTCGCCAGCATGTGCTGAATCCGGAAATATAAGATTTTTTAAAATTAATGAAATCACTCCTAAAAATATAACCCCTTCAATTCAAAATATGGAAATAATAGTTCAAATTATTTAAAGGAACAATTCGTTCAGGCCAGTCTCAACTACCTACACTGTGGGTAACTACTCCCCTGGCTAATACCATGAAGAATACTGAAGTTATTCCTGCATATGCTGTTGGCGATACAACTGCCGCAATAGATTTTCAATTATTGGAACACACTTGGAGACCTGTTTCGGGCTGTTTAACCACTCGTCAGTGCAATGTAGTGTCTATCATCAACATGAAGTCAATGATTTCCGATAATTGAAAATCGAATTCCTCTCAGAGTATCATATCTCGAACTAGGCAGAAACGAACAACAAACAACATGTTTGTCAACGCACGATCTGCCTGTGAACGAGGTAACTAACTGCATACCCGAAATTTTCTTTCCTCATACGAGGCATTGGGCAAATTTCGGATATGCGGTGGATTCAATCAATCAATGAATCATGTGTGAAATCAATCAATCAATTAATTATGTATAACATTACAAGAAAATATCTAATTTTTGGGTGTTACACTCTAAGAATGTTGTTCACTCCTCTAAAGTAATGCCTGTATCTTCAACAGTTTCCAAAAAAAAAACTAACTTATGTAACAGCACCTTAGATCACCGAATTGTTATAACATGTTTACGTCCTGCGAACTATTGAAAAACTGCTGCAAATATTCAAATATAATTTCAGCACCCCTTCTGAATTATAAGCACCCCCTCCAAAATTTTAAATAGCAAAGGTGGTCGTGTGGCACCGTGTTGGAAAGGTATTTTAGTCCTCTGTTCAGCAATATAAAGTTTTTTAAGTTTGGTGCAATCATAACTGTGAAAATTAATTTTTACAATTAAATCAAATGTTCAAAATGACCATCATTTTTCACTTCTTGACAATAACCTGATCTATTGAACAGACCATCCCTGTAACACGCTCCTTACTAACCTTGAATCCTGAAAAAAATCTTTGAAGATACTTAAATATTAGACATAAAGCTGAATAAACAATTGATATGAATTTAGTAGGCTGCTGTCATTTAGGTTTTTGAAGTTCCTAAAAGACGTCAGTATAATATTTGTGGGCGTATTAAATTTAATTATGGCTCATTTGTCCGAGACTCAAAGAATAGACATTTTAATTATGATTGGTTGTGTATGATTGGATTGGTTATGTAATAAAACAAGAACTCAAAATAAGGTTTGTGAAATTTTTGATAATAAATACCCTGGTCAACACGTGTAACAACTGGACATGTAAAAAATATTGGAAAACCAGGTCGAAATGTTCAATTTACTTATGAAAAATGAGGAAAATGAGAAAATTCCGCATGAGACAACTCGAGAACTTGCCACAGACAATGATGTAAGTAAATCATCTGTTTTGAGAGTTTTGCATGAAGAAAAATACCACCCTTACAAAGTTTAGTTGGTTCAGAAGTTAAATGAAGATGATCCTGATAGAAGGCAAGAATTCTGTGAAATGATGATGGACAGAATGAACGCAGATTTGCAGTTCATTAACAAAATAGTGTTTTCTGATGAAGCGACGTTTCATTTAAACGGAACAGTCAACAGACAGAACTGCAGATATTGGAGCAGAGAAAATCCTCACTGGATGTGTGCGACTCACACTCAATATCCTAAAAAAGTTAACGTTTGGGCTGGTATCATTAAGAATAAAATTATTGGCCCTTATTTTTTTGAGGGCACTGTTAATGGTGAGGTTTATCTAGATTTTTTGATTAACTTTTTAGAGCCTACATTACGAATATATTTTCCTGATGTTAATCATCCAAATGAGATAGATCGAACTATTTTCTACCAACAAGACGGAGCTCCACCGCATTCTGCACGTACAGTTAGGAATTATTTAAACGAGGTTTTTCCCAATAGGTGGATTGGAAGACGTGGATCGATTGAATGGCCGGCTAGATCACCCGATTTGACTCCTCTCGATAACTTCTTATGGGGTTATTTAAAATATGAAGTATATTTCAATAGACCAAACAATATTGCTGATTTAAAAGTTAGGATAACGGAAGAAATTGACAAAATAACCCCCGAGGTCATACAAAATGTACGAGAATTCCAAAATCGCCTCGGTTATTGTCAAGAAGTTAATGGTGGTCATTTTGAATTTTTAATTTAGGTATAATGTACATTGAAAAATACATTCTGAATATTATGTGGCATTATTATCTTCATTCTACGTAAAGTTTTGTGATACCTAGAGACATTATCAAAATTTTACATCCTGAAAATCAACTTTCTCAGTTATGATTCCACCAAACATAACAGAGGACTAAAATCCCTTTCCAACAAGGTGCCACACGACCCCCTTTGCTATTTAAAGTTTTCGAGGGGGTGCTTATAATTCAGAAGGGGTGCTGGAGGGGGATAATAGTTTCATACTGTGAATTGTTAATTTGAGAATACAAATCGACCGGTTTCAGGTTTTTTTCATATAGTACATAATAACGCTAAAAATTAATTTATTCCATACATATGAACCGCACTGTATGTGAATATTACTGTAGTTTTATTCCAACATCAAACCATTATTTTCAAGTTGAAGATTGAAACACGACACATGATCAAGTGATCAACTTCAAGAGGAAGAGGAGAAACAAATTAGCTAATTCAGACTATCTGATGAGAAGAACATAATTGGTGGAAAACGAAGAGTAGTTGTGTTTAGGAGACTTTTTTTTTAAGTATTCTACGCTAGGAAATCCAATTTTACCACGCTTGCCGGTCGGGTTGACGTGGGTGCTTTGCTTCACTCACCCAATCTACCGCTGTGTGAATCGGTGTTTCGAACCGCAAGGCAGGACGATCGATTTTCATTTCCTATCGCCCAACCCGTGTTAGGAATCATACGTTAAAAGGTAAGACCTCGTCAATCCTCAGCACGCACAAGTTTCGACTTTTGAGAGATAGCTGGGGCGATAGCTGGTAAACGGAAAAACAGGTTTTGAACCGATTCTGTTTTTAAACAGGTTCATCAATATAAATTTTTCGTTACTTATGTGTCTGTTACACCTCCATTTTTTCTATAAAATGCTAATTTATAAAAAAAAATATTCCTTTTTTGACCCTGAATTCGACTTCAATCTCAAACGCCGTGATATTTTTTTTAATAAAGACGAAACGAGAAAACATACAAATATATTGATTTTCCTAGAAAAACTTGAACCACATACAGGGTCATTTGGATGAATGCCATTTCAGTAACTCCTAACCTTTCTCTATTCTCTTGGAATAGTTCCACGTACTTAATGTGGAAACTTCTCGGGAAATATCCTAGACCCGACGTAGGCAACACATTAGGAAAGCTTCTCGTAAATTTCAGTAGTTTATCCGGGGAAAACGGTTACGCGTTCCCGGGACACTTTAGCGGGAATTACTTTCGCTGACAAGTATACATTACTTCCGTTTTCCAACCGTTCCTATGACGCGTACTGTGTACCGATTCAAAGCTAAATCCATAGTTACACTTGTTTGGTGAAAACAGCGAACTCAGTAGTTGAAGAGAATTAAACATGAGATGAGCAGAGTTGAAGAAGTGTGGAGAATATACCGGGTGGTCCTGCAGTGCGGCCATATTATTCAGAAACAAAAAATTGTGCCAACTCAGAAATGAAAATTATACTGAATTGCGTCCAATTGAACGGCTTCATTCAAAAAGTCCCTAAGTGAATTTTTCTTGTTTAGAGATACGGAAGATTGAAAGTGACAATTTTTGCTGGAAATAAAGTGCTAAGAGTTTTCAAAATTTTAACTTTTATCAGAGACTGAACGTGTATTTAGGTATTATATGGCGCATTTAAGACCTAATGTGACATTCAGTTCTTTTGTAAAAAATAATACAAATTTTCACTAAGGGACTTCTTTAAAAAAAGAATTTTTTTTTCACAGACTGTAATATATAACCCAAATCAACATTTTTATTATACAAAGCAAAACAAAATACCAACACATAAGATAAGTAAGCAAAAAACTTAAAAAAATATTCTACTCATAATCTTCAGCGTCTGATTCAGTTCTTCCACGATTTTCTTTTCATGGGATGCTTCGTCTAACACCTTATAAAATTTTCTTTGTTTTCTATATAATGAACAAGGAATTTGATATTGGCTAGTTTTTCAGATTTGAGCTTTATGAAATGATTATAGGCATTCATTGGAAATAAGTTAGCAATAAGTCTTTGACATCATACTCTGTAAAGAGCAAAAGAATTTGAATACTCCCCTGTCATAGTTTCTCTAAGTTTAGGTTTATCATTTGTAGAGAACATTACAGATCGACATTTTGAAATTTCTGGAATTGATTGTTTTATTTTAGTCGCATAAAACTGTTTATAGTCTCGCACCCTCAACGTTGGGAATTCATCGGAAATATCAGCATTTTTGATAAACAAGCTATGTTCCGAAACAATATTTCAAAATGATCTTTATTGTTAGGTTTATCCACCTTTACAGTCTCAAGTCAATTTTTTCTATCAGTGCAAAGGATCGGTCTATTGGCATCATTGGAAGCCCTGGAATAGGATAATATATCAGGACCTTTTGGAAGAGTCTAGATGCACAAAGAGAATCCAAATACGTGACGAAAAATTTGTTTTTATTCTGCGAAAAACGGTTGTCGCAAAAAATTGACAATATAACTTGTTCATCGGTTTTGTATTTTTTCAGATAGAAATCTAAAGCTGTAATAACTTTATTAGGGCCCTTGATTGCAAAATTTTCAGTAAACAAGAACGTTGTGGCCTTATTTGTCACACTATTTATTCTTATTTTTGGAATGAGGCCATTTTTCATCGTCGTCTGTCGAAAATGGATCTATAAAGACTATAAAAAACAAGGCTACTACATGAAAACAACAACACATTGAAAATAACAAAACACGGACTTTTCTGTATCTGATATCAATTCGGTTCTTTTTGAAAGTTAGGTACTTTTTTAAAACTTAGGTTCATCTTGCACGAAACCTCTCCTCACTTTATAAAATGCGACTTGAGAAATGGGGCACTTCGGAACATTTAAAGGCGAAAAATAAATAGGGTAATTGAAAGTAAATTCAATTTATATCTAGATGGTGCAATTAATTTAAACTCACAGAAATATTACTAAGGGACTTTTTGCTTAGAGCCCTTCAATTGCTCTGCACAGCGTAATTTTATGGCACATCATAATGACGCAGGTGTTCTGTGAATTCATGATCATAACATACTTTATCCATCCAACAAACAAAGTAACCCAAACACAGATAGATGCTTAATCAAAGCATGATCACCACACATATTTGCATCTGTTGGGTAAAATAAACAAGCCAATCACATTAAACTGCAATCGGTTGGCGGGATTCATTTTTATAGTGTCTGTGTGATCGGTTTCGTTTTAATGCCTGTGGTGTGTACATAAACGTTATTTTGAAGTTTGAAATTTATTAAATGTCAAGTACTGATACAACTGAAAAAATTGCTAATTCTTATCCCTATACTCCACCTAAAAAAATCTTACACGCAGCCGCATATTATAACAAAATAAATAAATGAAATTAGGGTCGTTTCTTAGTGCGACTCTGTACAAGCAGCCTTGTCTGGGAGATCACGTGCACTATGCATGATAATGTTGTGGAGGACTCTGTTTTTGGATAGAGAGAGTATAGTGACATGAAAATTGCCGTCGCTCTCGCTGCTCTGTTCGAAAGCCTTTCAACTGAGCATCTTCCCTCTTTCTACCGCTACCAGTGTCAAGGGAACCCCTACTCCTTTTAACTCAGCCCCCTCACACGTCCCCGACGCAGAACGTCGGGAGGACGAATTAGCGGGGCAGAAGATCCTTTTTGATTTTTATTTTCTGAAATAATACAATATCCATTACATTTACATTTACTCATATTTCATATCAACTTAACATATATATCTATACATACTATACTTTTAACATTATGAAAATATAAACCAAGAATTACCCTGTACTTTTCCACCAATAACAAAAATAAACCATGAACAAAATTGCCACCCTGCTCACAAATAATAACATAATATAATAACTATCTCGCTTTCATTGTCTGTTCTCGTTTTTGTTATTTCCCGCTCCGCTGTAAGCCGCAGCTGTCTCTTTCTCTCTCTCATTAGTTACTCACCACGTTCTCCGCCCATTCATTCACGAATCTTATCCAATCGTCCCTTCTTCCATTTCCTTTCCTTACTGCTATCTCCCCTTTTCCTCTTTCCATTATTTCCTTCCATTCGCGCCACCCAGTCCTGTCCCCGTCCATACATACCTCAATCACGTGATCTGCCGTTTCTCGTTCCCCGTATCCACAGTATAGTGACAGTGATGCTATTTTCAAATACAAATGTTTGTGGAACACGAAACAGTTCAACAACCATTTTGTACGTTGTCTGTTCGATGAATGAGGTGAAATATAATTTTTCCAAAAAATACTTATTTGTTCATCAATTTCCATTTTGCCTCTTTAAACTAATCCCCAGCACTTTTTCTAATCTTTACAGCAGTTCTGATATGCACTTTTCGAGATGTCCTCGAGCACTCTCCGCAATTCGATTATCATCTCCCTAATAATCACAAAATGCCATCCTTACATGAGTCCCTTTCATTTTGGGAACAGGAAAAAGTCGCAGGTGGTCAAATCTGGTGGATATGATGGCTGTTGCATGACTACGGTTTTCTGACCAAAAAATTACGAACAAGCATAACGAGTGAGCGGTGCATTATCGTAAAGCAGAAGCAATGAATTGTTTTCCCACACTGGCGGACGTTTTCTTAATATTACTTCTCGCAAGCGGCGCATAGCTTCAAGATAATACTCCTTATTGACTGTACGACCATGTGGCAAGAATAATGAGCCAACTTTAACATTTGATTTAACTCAGCGTGCTTTTTTTGGTATTGGCTCTCTTGGGCTTTTTCATTGGGGCTATTGGACCTTGGTTTCGATGTCATAACCATATACTCATGATTTATCACCAGTTATGACCCTTTCAAGCAAATCTGGATCAACATTGATGTCATTCAGCAATTCCTGAGCGATGATCATGCGACGGTTTTTTTGGTGAAAAAACTAGATGAAACCAAAGTGCTATCTTCTATGATAGAAGTACTCGAAATGTAGCTAGGTTAGATAGTTTGTATTTGAAAAATACAGTATCGTAGCAATTCATAACCACTAGAGAATACTTCGTTATTGAAGTTGTAGAGCCCCATTCAATTAGGCGGAATGAATAATCTCCAACCGGATATCGTTTTAAACTGATTCGTATTCACCGCAGTTGACGAACGTTCATTTTCTGGCCAAATATTTATGGAAAGGAAATTGATATCGGATAAATTCTCAAATATTTGAGTTTCATTCCAGTCTAATGGAACATTCAGTAGTGGAATTTACGAAAAAATTGATACTCTACTAGTGAAGTTCATTCATCATTGATTATAAGAATATTTTTCAATTTCTCACCTAAGTACATTTAAAAATCAAGAGAATATACCAAGGAGAAGTTTTTTAAACGGGAGAAATCTTGAGAAAGGAGCCCAAAAAGCGATATTCCGACTAGGTAAAAATGATTCGATGTTTTCAAACCATTCCTTGGCATAAAACTGCAAGTTCCCAAATCTAAATGATACGGAAATTTTGCACTATGCAAAGAAGGGTTGCAAATTCAATTATTTGAAATCCATGGAAATTCATAAGCATTAACATTGTGGGTGCAACCTGTTAAATGCAGTAACGTTACTGCAGTAATGTTAGTTACAAATAAAAGTGGTAAAAATATGGAAAGTTTCAATTCTCTTTTCTTCATTATAATTTCCTACCACGTAGTAACGGCTACAACCATCAATTTATGATATCTCCCTACGAAAATGACATCTAACGAATCGATAGAGGATTCAAACCATAAATATCAGTAAATGAACAAGTTTGCTTCCACCGATATCCAAAACAAGTTGGATTTAAATGTATGTTTACTCTTCGAATGTAGCTTCGTAGAAAAAAAAAAATTGAAATGAAAAAACAGTGACTAGTCGGATAGAACCACATATTTTCTGAATGATTCGGCCATTACTTGATGAAGATCCATAGTAATTACATAAATCACAACTTACGAATTATTCTTCACAAACTTCAAATATCAAAAATATATCACGACATGTTTTGCTATCACAGTAGCGAGTGACTGACATACTGAAAGGTTATTCTATTATATAGATAATTACACAGGTACTTCTTCGATCATAATGAACTAAAGCATACCTAAGGTTCATCCCCAAATTATGATCACCAAGACAGATTATATCAATTCTACATCAATAATACAATGTTGGTTTCAAGAAAACAAGTTCAGTAATGGTGATCTATTCGAATCCAATTGGTAATAAAGTAAAACGTTTGAATTTTTAAGTATATTGATTTCCATTGCTTTCAGATGATTTAGCTTTAAACCATTGTTTTTTATGTGTAAAATTTCAAAATCTCCGTTGAAGATATGATTTTCTTCTGAAAGATGATTTGAATATGTTGAACTTGTTTTCACACTCACATAGCTCATATGATGTTCCTGGATGTGATTCCTAAATGTTCTACCAGTTTTACCAATAAATGCCTTAGGACAAGTTCCACAATTGAATTTATGTACTCCTGATTTCTTGTACTTCCTGTTCTATATGCAATATTAATTTTTTTTATTCAAAAATAAAGCCACTTTCTCCGTTGTTTTTCCAAAAACGTTGTTTTTCCAAAAACATCCATTCATTTTTGACCTCTTCATGGTTATTTCGAGAAATCCCCAATTCATTCATTTCTAAAGCCTCTACAGCTATCACTTGAAAAGATAAAAGCTTAAGCATTCCGGTAAATAAACTCTTCCACTTCTCATTAGTGAAACGTTACTGCTGTACAAAAGCAAATGGTCCGAACACTTCAAACCCTTTCTACAATTTTCTGGAATTTATTTACACCACAGACCTTTGCCGTGCGTCGAAAAGGCTTTTGCAAAGGCGGTAAGTAGTGCATCGGCGTATCTTGTTAGGTGAAGTATCACCTTTCACAGAGATAAAATGAGCGAACAATGATACTTTCTATGAAATCAAACTTTCACGGAGATATAGAGATGGAATTATCAATTGAAATTTTCACGAAGCAAGTAACTAAAAAATTTTCAAGTAATACATTTTCTTATCATTTGTAATTACGAGAAATTAAAGAAGAACGTAAATCGTAAAATGATTTTAATGATCAAGAGGTTTGTTGAAACGCTATGAATTGTTTGAGCTGAAAGTGGGAAAACATTCAAAATGTTGAAGAATCACTCAGTAGAATTAGTTTTGAAATTCACGAAGAAAACATTTCTTTAGTAATTCAATGTTATTACTTCTTATGTATTTCATAGATATGAAGTATTCTAGAGGGTGGTTTCAGAAGTACCCGACCCAACGAATTATTATCAACCTAATCTTCTGGCAGCTCCATACAATTTTCACAGCGATATTCAATGAGTTCGATACTGTTGATAATAAGAACTGTTTTACTAACTGTTTTACTCCTCAAAATAGCCATCAACTGTCGACATCACTTCTTCATCGTTGGAGAATCTTTGACCACTGAGCCATTTTTTCGAGTTTGAGAACAGAAAATAATCCAAGGGGCTGAATCTTGCATGAGGTAGCAATTCAAACAT
This sequence comes from Leptinotarsa decemlineata, assembly GCF_025532065.1. Classification (NCBI taxonomy): domain Eukaryota; kingdom Metazoa; phylum Arthropoda; class Insecta; order Coleoptera; family Chrysomelidae; genus Leptinotarsa; species Leptinotarsa decemlineata. Next base: position 12,923,482 of record NW_027412537.1, on the reverse strand, counting down.
TAATTCGTTAATTTTGGTCATTGCGATGATGAATTTGTGAGCTGTTGCATCGTCTTGAAACACCACTTTTTTCTTAGTCAACTGCGGCCGTTTTGCTTGATTTCATGACCTTGTCACTGTTTTGATTGTTTTCTGTCTCGAGTGTGAAGTGGTGGCCTCATGTATTTATATTGTGAATATACCTCATTCGAGTATATTGGAATCTGACGTTACCGTGGGGTGACTTTATCCTCTGGGGCAGCCTTGCCCAGTTTTGAAAAAACAGTTTCGCGCCTCCATAGTAAATAGCTGAAAGGCCGTTTGAGGCGCTGTAGTCAATGAAACATACCTCCTCAATGACAACGAGATATTCTATAGTTTGTAGGTCGTTCCAGATAAGTGCTATCAACAATGAACTGTTTTATTTGTAAGGTGTTTATCCATGAAAATTTGAGCTCTTCAAAATTACGTTTACACAGCTTCTACGAAAGCAAGGTGAATTTCATCACTTATTACTATTCGTAAATGTAATTAAGAATGCAAACCACTTGCAATTTCGTTCCTTCACCCAACCTGTTGATTGTTATTCGAGTGGGCAACGTCAGCCCACGTTTTACACGAAAATTGGGGTCACTTTCCCCACCTTTTATTTAAAGTGTTACATTGTTATTTTATTTTTTTCTTTCTCATCCTTCAGATAGAGAAAGCATTTAAATCCCAAAAAAATATGACTTATTTTGTCTACAAACTATTAAAAAAATTTATGTCGTTCATAACACTTCCGTCGACAGTCCTGGCAACTCTACTAGTTATATTCGATTTTTTGAGCAATTTTTATTTTTACTGCTGCTCTTGTAACACTCTGAGGAGGTGGCTTTGCCCATCTTTTATTTATAGCTTTGTTATGCAAAGTGACCCCGCTTCACGAGGTGACTTTGCCCACCCATATTTTATTTTTCATTTAATAGTGGGAATGATATAAAAATAAAATAACTACATAAATAACATCTACAAACCACCTTTCAAAGGTAAAAATTCCATCTAGGATATCAAAAATGGGTTATGTGAGAATTATCAACTTAAATTTTAAAATTGGGCAATGTCACCCCAATTGACCGGTATCATTTTCAGTAATAATAGGTTCATTTAGCCCTAACTGAACTATATACATCCAACAAAAAAGGCAACCCAAACAATGATAGATGCGTGATCAAAGCATGATCATCACGCACACCTATTGGGTGAAATAAACAAGCCTCCTTACGCTGGCCAATCAGATTTAACTGCAATCGGCTGTCGGAATTCATCGTTACAGTGTCGGAGTGGTCGGTTACGTTTCAACGCCTGTGGTGTGTACGGTATTTTAGAGTTGAAATTTTTCTAAATGCCAAGAACTAACACGGCTGAAGAAACTGAAAATTTGTGTCCCTACACTCCATCCAAAAAATGTTATTATACTCAGCAGCATATTAATAAAAAAAAATCGGTCGTTTCTTAGTATGACTCTGTACAAGCAGCCTGGTCTAGGAGATCACGTGCACTATGCATGATAATGTTTTGGAGCACTCCGTTGCTTGGTTGGAGAGAGTATAGATACGTATTATTGAGTCCAGTGGTGGCTTGGAACACAATTCAGCCAACAACTAATATGCTTTGCAATAAAAAAACTACAACTTATTGCTTCCTTATTTGTCAGTGGACTATGCTTCAAGACAGACAGTATGTTGAATGGACTGACGCCTACTCTACTGGCTAATACCACGAACAGCGTTGAATCATATCCATTGATATGAACATTGAACATTTAAAGTTCATTTCTTTAGATTTGTTTACTGTCTGTCTTCAAGCATAGCCCACTGACTGATAAGAAAGTTTTTCTTCATTATTCAGAGGAAACGGACAAATTTCGGATATGCAGTACTTCGTCCACTAGATGGAGTGACATTTTTGTTATTCGCTCCATCTTAAGACGCGGAATCAAATACTCCGAAAGAATTTCTATTTTCAATTATGTAATATCATTGACTTTAGGTCGATGATGGTCACTATCTTGCACTGACGAGTGGCTGAGCAGCCCTGAAACCGATCTGCAAGTGTGCCCGTTCCAAAATTTAAGGTCGACTCTTTCAGTTGTATTGCCAATTGCATATGCAGGAAATTTTATGTGAAGATTCCTGCACTGATGCCTGTCGGATATAATCCAACGCCCTTCGTGGTATTAGCTAGGGGAGTAGTTGTTTTCTGATCGTCAGTCCATTTAACCTACTGTGTAGGTTGAATGGTGTGTTTCTTTAGATTTACAACTGATTGTTTGTAATGTTTTACATTTGTCGATTCACATTCATAGTAGTAACACGGAATATTTAATATAATTACAAAAATAGTTTTTAGAAGAAATGTTCAACGCCCTGTCCCTTGGACACAACTTACTTTCGGACCCAGGTGCATATGGACGTTTTTTTCGTAAAATCAGTCCCTGAACACGCCACAAATATCCATCCGCCTTGCCCGTACGATACGCCACTGATGTGATATTTGGTAACGAGCGCGTCGAGATGTTGGAATTCGACCCCGATCACCGAAAGGAATGTCTAGATGGAATGTCAACTTTTCCAGATCTCTCTTCGTTCATTATTCCAAGTTGTTTTCGACAAGTAAGAGACGGTCTTCTCTCTCAGCCTTTAATTAAATTTCAGATGATGGTAGCGTAATGACCCATTAACGTCGCCGGAATATTCGAAAGAGTCACGCTCCACTGTTCGGCTAATTATTATTGTTGGAAAAAGTCTGGAAAATATAACGGTAATGGTCGAAGCTTCAGGTGAAATTATAGGATTCACTTCGAGGATTAACGCTCTCTGCTGCGGTGAATTGTTTGGAATAATTAACGCTATCGTTAAGATAGTCTTACTTAGAAATTTTCATAATTTGTGTTTATCATGGCCAGTGACAATGAGTGCCTGGAGAAATAATAATATATTAATAATAATAATAATGATATTTTTATTATTCACTCGACAACATATATTGTAAAGGATTCGTCGGGTACACAGAAATCATTTTACAAAATAAAAATACACTAGGAAATGTATGAATGTAAATTATTTCCATATGTCAGTTTCGGACATAATACACTCCTTTACAAGAATATCTTTCTACATATTTTTTCAAACATTTGAATTAATAGTAATATAATTCGGCAACTAATTGAAGAACTGTAGCCCTACGATATTGGGAAAATTACATTCTAATTCTGTTCGACTTTGAATTATGTGGTTTAACACGGCCAACATGTCACCGATATATTCCTCCTCATTCTCCAACCGAGACTGATTCTCTCTCATCTGCTGCACATATCTCACTGCCATTTCGTCGCTATCCATGTCCAACTCTTGTGGATCTAGAGCTGTTTTAACTATTTTGTCACGATCTCTTCGACTTTGAACTATGTGGATAAACACAGCCAACATGTCGCTGATATATTTCTCCTCTTTCTCAATTCGAGATTGATTCTCTCTCATCTGCCGTACACATCTCACTACCATTTCGTCGCTATCCATGTCCAACTCTTGTGGATCTAGAGTTGGTTCAAGCATTTTTTCACGATCTCTTCGACTTTGAATTATATGGTTCAACACAGCTAACAGGTCAATGGGATATTTTTCCTCTTTTAACGAGTTCAAAAAGATCATTTATTTGAATAAACATAACCGCAAAGTTTGAAGATAAACAAACTTGGTAGAGTTAATACTAGCCTAAATTTTTTGAAGAAATCCACACATGAATGGGTACTAAATATTTTTGCAATTGTTCTGATGATTTTTTTTTGTACCAAGAAGACTTTATAAGGATAAGCAGACCAGCCTCAGAAAATTATTCCATATAATAGGCGTGCCTGTATTTGTGCATAATTAACAGAAATGAGATGTTGCTTATCTATACAAAAATTCCATAATAGTAGGTACTAAATTCTTAGAAATTAAAACAAAAATATTGTTTTCAGCATGTGAATCTATATATTTTTTCCTTATTCATTCAGTATAATTTCCGTACGCCACTGAAAAAAACAGATTAGGGCAAAAACGTCAGCCATTTCTGAGAATTCAGTGCCTACTATTTTGGAATTTTACTTTTATAGGACAGTACGTAGGTTCGTGAGCATGTACACCAGTGTTTTCAACTTATTAGTTTTTTTTTTATTGATGCAACTAATTTTCCTTTATTTTGAGTATTTCAATATTGAATTCTACAAAAAGGATTTGAAGCTTTATATCTTCTATTAATTATCTGCGAGCGCTTTCGACAGTTGGTAGTACTGTCATCTTCTGGCACTCCGCAAAATGAGCTGGTCATCCTGTTGTCTGTCTCTTTATACGGTCAGAGCGTCTTAACTCAGGTATTTCACATTCACATTTCACATTCAATATATTAAACAAAACCATACACATTCCTAGAGAAGATCTAACACGAAGAAGAGTACCTAATGCAGAACAAATACAGGCAAATTTACCTAAAGTACCTGAAATACCTGAGTTAAGACGCTCTGACCGTATAAAGAGGCAGACAACAGGATGACCAGTTCAGTTTGAGGAATGCCTAGAAGATGACAGTACTACCAACTGTCGAAAGCGCTCGCAGATAATTAGTAGAAGATATAAAGCTTCAAACCCTTTTTGTAAAATTTAATATTGAAATACTCAACTTATTAGAAACATATATGCAGTGATTTCCGAAATTCAGGATTTCATCAAGATGAATTCCTAAGAATTCAACTGTTCCATCTTGCTCAAGATAGCTGCTTTGAGTACATATGTCGTGTTGAGAGCATTTTTCTATAATTGTGAAATCTGTTGAATTTTATTTCAGTGCTATCCAGAAATGGAAAGGTATCTGCTAGCATCATTCAGTATACTGTTACATTTGTATTCAAGAGCATCATTTAATTTCTCAGATATCAAAAATTAAGTATCGTTGGCATAAATGCACACATTTTGTTTCAGCTAATGATGACTTCATGAATGCTCAGTTAGTTAGGATTCCATGAAGAATTATGAAAAAATCACCGTGAAACAGATCTCAAAATATCTGAATAAGTTTTAAGAAATGATCAGCTTCACCTATATGATTGCTACAGAAAATTCATAACAGAAAAAAGTTTTAATTGAAGTTATCTGCTTCTGATCGGGAACAAATCAATCCGCTTTCTTGTTTGCTTATAATTCAATTAAAACGGTTCAAAGTTGACAAGTTACACTTGTTACATGTCGATTATGAAAAATTTCCAACTGCTTTTCATGAAAAAGTTCATCGTGCAGTACAAGTTTGGCTTGTATTCGATGAATTTCAATTGTTTATTATCATCATTTGCTAATTAATATGCATGCATTCACGATTATTACTTGTAGATCATAATGATCGAAAAAAAAATCCGTTTTGAAATCTGTTTAAAATCAGTTTTTCCGTTAACCAGCTATCGCCTCCTACGAACGACAACCCTCAGAAGTCGAAACTTGTGCGAGCTAAGGACTAACGAGGACTTATTTTTTAACGTGTGATTCCTATCACGATAAAGTCATTTTTTCCACGATCTTTTTTCTTAAAATTTTCAAATTTTAATAACGTAACTAATGTGTTCATCCATATGTATAAAACAGCCATTAGCAAAAATTACTTCCTCGCGTGAAACGTTCGAATTTTCTTTCGGTCATTTCCTTTCGGTCTACGAACATAAGAAACCATTAGGCGTGAGCGCATATAAGGTGGACGGATCCAGAGCCACGAAACGATCTGATCCCTAAATCATTATCATAATGACTGCACGAAATAAGAGATCGAAATGTAAGTCGGGAAATTATTTCGTCCATAGGCGTCCAATAGGTCTATAGAGTGTGCCAGATTTTCTTCTTGCCCTATTTCTCATTCATTTGTGAATGTGGAGAGCCGAAAAAACACTTTTAACCGGAGGAAAATTATCATTTTCACGCTTTATATCAGCTTCACCATTATGTATGTATGTATGTTTGTTTGTATGTATGTTTGTGTGTAACTCTCAAGCTCGTGATATGTATTGACAGAATTTTCGGCATTATTGCTTGATCGATTCGCGGGCAGATGGCGCTGTACGTAACTATCAATAATTGCCTGATCTGTTTGCGGGCAGATGGCGCTATACGTAACTGTCAATTATTGCTTGAGCTATTCGCGGGCAGATGCCGTTATAAGTAACCTCCTTGATGGGTTGTTCAAAAGAAAATCAAAATAAAAAACATATTTTAAGAATTATAAGTGTTAGCGAAATTTTGTACTGCAGATGAGATATTTAAATATTTACAATTACCCGTGATTCAGTACAGAAAAAAGTTTTGAACAAAACAGAAGATGCATTTTAAAATCTAATTCGATTATTTGAAAGCAAACCAGAATATGGGTTTCAACAATGAAAACTTCATCGTAAATTGTCCACCTAAAAAATTCAGTTACTCGAATATTTAAAAAAATCGAAAAATTAGAATTAAGGTGCGTGACATACACATCAAACCAAAAGATTGATTTGAAAACTAAAATTATTCACTGAAAAAATATTTTTAGTCCATTAATATTTTGAATGAAACTTCAAATCAAAACATCAAGACTGAATTGTTTTTTGAAATTATTACTGCAAATTTTCTCCTTACTTCGAAACAAATTTTACAACTGTCTCGCCCTCTGTTGGAGACTTACTGCATCTCAGTATTACTATAGAATTTGAGACCTCAAACTTCATTATGTTGTTTGAGAGAAATTTTACATTCGTGCGCCGTCTGTTAAAGATTCATGATACTAGTGACTAGAATTCAAAAAAAATATTTTTGACAATAAATCGGACTAAAAAGTGAAAAATAAATATAGTTTAAAAAAACTAAAAAAACACGAACTTGAAGAACATCGAACTGAAAAGTTGAAAATATTTTTTTTAAATAAGCTTAAAAATAATAACGAACGAAAACTACTAGTATTATTGTAAAAAAAGCGTGGGCGCTTTATGCAATATTTTTTGTATATGAAGCGTCGTTCGCTTTTTCACAATATTACTAATATTTTTCGTTTGTTATTGTTTAAAGCTTATTAAAAAAAATATTTTCAAATTTTTCGTTCGATGTTATTCAAAAGCATGTTTTTCAGTTTTTTTAAACTATATTTATTTTTCTATAACCATCACACATTACCAGATTCATTACTTTAACACCTTCGAGGAAAGTCACACATAAATAAATTCATTACTTTGCAACGTATCCAAAAAAAAAAAAACTTTAATGTGGTTGAAAGTTTAGAAAACCGCAATACATGTTTCGCTATACGATAGCGATAGCTTCAGTAGTATTGTGACGCCTGAAGATAAATGAAAAGATGTAAAGAATATAGCATTTTCCATGTTTACACGAAATATGAATAATCTCGGAATAATCAGGAATATACATACTTTATAAATGAACAGACAAATGGAACATTGAACTAAACAAACATTACTATTTGTAAGTGATAAACTATTCGTTGCCATAGCAACATTTCTCTATTGACAGTGATTTTAGTGTCGTTATGAATATTTTAGTGGTTGCTGAAAATTTGAATTCAGGAGGTAACATATTATGAATTGAAATGCCGGCAACTTCTGGTGATATTTTAAAATATTCATTATTTCGTTTCTTTCTGTAGATATTTTGATTATAACTGATTGGATATGCCCAATATATTTAAATAGATATTTTCCAACCAGAGCAAGGATTGATTTGGAGTTGAATGCTTCGTTACAAAGGGTTTGTTGGCCAAACTTCGGTGCTATGGCTGGTTGGATCATTTTTATGTATAGCACTTCAGCTTCCTCAAAGAACATTCCCTGCAAGTGGCCGTCACAGGATATCTCTCGAATACATTCACCATCAACGCTGGTGTTCCCCAGGGATCCATATTGTCTTCAACCCTCTTTTTATTGTATATCAACGACTCATTGGGAAAAATTAAGAACCCAATGTATTACTTTGCTGAAGACAAGACACTTGTTTCATCATTCCATTTGGATTCCAGGACTTCGGCTACGGAGGTACATCTTCACCGGCAGCAGGAGGCGATTAGAGTTGTCCCGAACCGGATATAATAATGTAAGGACAAACAATTTCGCATTCTGCTTCGATAAGTTTGTTGGAAGTTCGAATAGACACCAATATGTCTTGACACAATCATGTCGCTGAAATAACTTCTCAAAAGATTGTTCCAAACAAGAAAAATATACCCACCTGAGCACCTTTTGATGCCTTATGTACCTCAGATCAGATATTCTTTGTAGTACTGTCTTCATGTATGAAGCTCCGTCCTTAAGCATGCTCTACAGTTGCTGGATTCCATCCAGAAAAGAGTTATTCGCCTAATTGGAGACACGAACATCACTTGTAACCTTGATAGTCTGGAACATCGAAGAAAGGTTGGAGATTTGCCACTCTTTTATAGAAATTTTCACGGGAGCATTTCATTCCGCCGAGAGCGGTGCATATCAGACATACGCGACGGACTGTGGCTGCTCATCGTTTTGAAGTTCACTGTTCAAGAACTCTCTCATTTGGAGAACTGCGTTTATATTGAATGAACTTCCTAATAACATTTTTTCGAATGAATTCAATCTCCAGCGATTCAATTCTAACGTGAATCGCTACTTTAGCACAGGCACCGCTCTTAGAGCAACTTACTGTAGTGCTTGTGCTGTAGTGCTTGTGTTTTGTCCTTGAAAAGAATCCGTATTTCATACTGAAGGTATCTCGTATATTCTGTATCAAGTATAAATATGAGGTCTATCTGTAGCACTTAATCTTATAGGGTGATATTATTTGACATAACTCAATGAGTTGATGTGAATTTACTTATAATACTTGCTCAGTTATCTTTCTTGCACCGCATTTTGATATATTGCAAGTTCGAATGATATACTTCTTCTAGAGATATTCGCATTTATATCTATAAAAACTACACCTATTCCATTTTTCTCAATTTCTATTTAGATTTCAACTGTTTCGACTTCAACCGGTATTCGATGATTAGAATCTCTTCGTATGTCAGTCAAAACTTTTTTTTCTGAACTTAAGTTGAAAGTGAAAGATAATAACCTATTTGTTCCTCCTCATCTCGCGACTCTACGTCAAATGAAATCAAGTATTATCAGTCGTAGATTCCCATAACTTGAAGTTGTTTCCGAGTCAATGATGAAAAAGAACATATTTAAAATGTTGGGACATCCCGTATATGAATCGATCGAATTTCAAAATCCACAACACGAGCTTCAAGCCTATAATCCTCGCCGGAGATCGCTGCCCCGCCAAATGAACCGAACAGATGGTAATAAAAAATCCCCATTTGGGTAATCAAGTTGCGACACAAAACAGAAATGGAGCGTATACTTGCTATGGAGAGAAAACGCAAAATTGAACTTTCCGATAAAAACTCTGGGTTTCTTGATCAGCACCGGAACAGTAAAAAACAATAGAATAAAGAACGAAGTGAATTAAAACGTTTCGGAAAGGATTATAGTATTGAGGTCAGTAATATTAAGTTCTTTCTTTTTATTACAATGTTTCTGTCTTCCTTTATCACATCGGACTTGTTAGTGAGGGAGAGTTTGAAAAGTTGTTGCATCAATTCTATTTTCATTTGTCAGAAAATTCGATCGATCTATAGACCAAAAAAGTTTCACTAAACAAATAAACAATTTTTTCAAGCATCTTCTATGAATATTTGCCATTTTCAGCGGCATACTTACGCATTCTCAAAACTTACTTATAAAGTGTTGATATCCTTTTCTTGGAATACATGAAAATTATTTGATTTCAACAATATTCTTTGAGACATTATTTTCATGAAAAAGTAATTTTTCCTTGGTGATTTCGGTGTTTTTCACCTCCAACAGTTTGAAAAACAGATGAATAAAGATCAACAGAGAATGTGCTTTCAGATGTAATGAAGGGTAAACGGGGTAAACGAAAAATTATTGCATAACAAAAACAATATTTTCAGGTTTTTTAGATTGGAAACGTTAGTATCATGCCCGGAAAACATCAAGGGATTTCAACATTTAGCATACTGTAGAAGCAATAATATAAAAACTGTATGATCGAAAATTTCTCCATTGATGGTGGTAACTTATGTGATACTTGTACTAGTGATAATGGTACTCATTTTTTAATGACAAACATTATACTCGATCATTATATTGACTTCACTAAATTACTTTTGCTTTTCTAGTCCCTTGTTGTGCCGAATTTGTTAGAATTGAACTGATTCTGTTTTATTCGAGCGATTGAAACACTTTTCACCACTAATGACTTCCAGTTAGTTGCAAATAAAACAATGATGAGTAAATTATATTTTGTTAGGTGACAGAGCTACAATTGTCTGAAATAGGTACAATAATATCAATGAGGAACGTATCAATTATAATAAAAGTAAATTGATGGCTGTAGCCGTTACTACGTGGTAGAAGATAATCATGAAAAATGAGAAAAAACTTTCCATGTTTTTTTAAAGTCCGGTCAAATTGAACCACAAAATAAGAATGAAGATACCTAAATTACCACCAAGCTAAAAATCACTAAGATTGTTTGAAATATGATTATAAATAAAATTTGGAAGTTCCCCATCTTTCCTCTGTATGGAAAAAATTTTATTCAAGGTCATAGGTCAAAAAAATTAGTTTTCAGCCAAACGGTAAGTTTTATCATAAAAATACTTCAGACAAAAATTGTAGATCATAAAATTATTTACAAAAAATGTTCGAAATGTCCATATTGGACGAAGCTGCAGTAACGATAGTCACAAATAAAAGTGGTAGAAAACATAGAAAGTTTCATTTCACATTTTTTAGGATGACGAATACGACGAATAGACGAATACTTTCAATAGCAAATGATAATTTCTCTACTTTTTACGGTTTTTCACTCCGCTTCAAATAAAAAAGTGAATTGACAAACTAGGAAATGAAAAAATATGTTTTGGTCAAGTATGTTTAGTGTATACTAGACATTTGATATTGCTCCTTGAAATTTTGTCAACTTTAATTTACAGGGAGGTACCATGTTTATATGAAAATCAATCCCTTGTCAGCTAATCTCTATTCCACAACAGCCTCCAGGTCAAAAATTTCAAAAAGGTATAATAACCATAAAAATAATAATTTGTCTTTATTCTTTTCATAACAATGAAGTTCAGTCTTCTTTCAGTGTGTGATATACTTGAAGCAGTCTGTTCTTCCTTATAATAGTCAAGTGTAATCTCCTTTATTCGGGAGATCTTTCAATTTCGTAACACTCATATCACAAAAAATAAAATGCTATCTGGAGTTTTCATTCAATTCCAAATTGGAAGGTCATCCTAAATATACAGTTTCCCTGTTTGAAATTAGTTCCTACTACTGACTGATTCTGATAAAAGTAACAGCGAACAAAATTCACGGCGAAAAATTTCTCATTGGAGTACACAATATGGTTCTAGATTCAATAACCCTGTAGCCAAATTATAGGAACATTATTTTCGAACGTAAGCCTAAACGGTGAAGGATATTTCAACTTGCTGAAACTTGCTTGCTAACATCCAGTTAGAGCCTCCGTTGCAAAATGAGGTAGTTTTCAACAGTATGGTACTCCTTTCAATTATGACAATATTAACTTTCAGAGTCCATGGACTGGAAGGAGTTCTACAGATCTGTATCTGTAGAGGCTTTGGTTCTACAGATAACCACCTACTTCTCTCGATTTGACTTCATTAGATTTTTTCTATGGGTATGACCAAAATCAGAAGTATACGCGAAAAAATTACCAGATGCTTTGCCTACTAAAACATGATATTTTTCAGAGTCTAAGGAAGCTCTTTCATATGAAAAGAAATGAAACAATATATACTTGAACAGATTTTCAAAAACTGACAGTTCCATAGATACTTTCTGACCAAATCTCGGAATTAATATTTAAACGATACCTGGTCTGGTGAGAGAGATAGTCGCCTCCTCCACTCCACAGTCACTAACGAGAATCCAGCATAGAGTACGGTCAAATTAATACGACTACGGCGGCTCGCATGAAATATCAACTCCTAGATAAAGGAGCAATCAATTAGTTATACACCGGTGCAATTCGGAATTATCTAACGTACTGTCTACTGTACTGCGAATTGTAATGGAGATACGGCCAAGATTACTATTCACGCAGCAGCGAAACAGCTAAGTGAAAGCTGATATACGATCCCTTCGAGTATACCGTTGTTATATAATTTACGGAGAAGGATAACAGCAAAATGATCAGATTAGCGAAAATATTTGCCATGAAGACATATATTAAAGGATATGAAACAAAACTAGAAATGTACGGTTTCAGAGAAGTGGTACATGATTGGCTTAAAAGTTATCTGACAAACAGGATACAGTATAATGAAGCATACAATCACACTTCGTTGAAAACAATAAATGATGAAGAAGTTCCCCAGGGTTCTGTTTTAGGTCCTCTGTTATATCTGATATACGTGAATGACATGTGAAAGTTGTATAATGTATGCAAACGACACCTCCCTCATAGCTGCAGGGAGCAATGTAGAGCAAACAGTCTTGAAGGATAATGAAGAAATCGAAATATCTGAGGAATGGTTTCCTTCAAATGGATTAGTTTAGAACATGGAAAAGATAACGTTCATTAGATTTAGTCACTCAAATAATAGACTCGACCGCAGCTTGTTGCTAAAGTCTAACGGCAGATCTATCGCTCAAGCACCTTCTACAAAGTTTCTTGGGTGGCATATGAATGAACGCCGTACATGGACTACCCATATAAATGAAGTGTGCAAAAAACTAGGTCCAAAGTAGACCAGTACCAACTCGGAAATACCGTGGAAAAATATGTATTGATAATAATATATTTTGCACACTTTCAGTCAGTAATGACATATGGAATCATAGTATGGGGAGTATCACAGGAGGCCGATAGAGTACTTAAACTCCAGAAAAAAGAAGTTGAAAATATTGTTGGGAGTGGCCAGGAGTGTAAGCTGTTAGGACACTTGTACAGCTGAAAACCCTGAATTTCCATTCTTTGTATATCATACATACACTGATATATGCCAAAGCAGAGTTGGCCTCATTCAGAGCGCTGGAACACAATATATATCACACAAGAACTGCAGCAATCCTGGAAGTGCCGAATCACCGTTTCCAAAAAACAGAACGTTGCCCAAAATACATGGCAATAACCTTGTTCAATCATCTACCAAACTACTTCAAATATCTTCCTTTGAATTAATTCAAAATAGTAGTCAAAAATATCTTATTAAAAAAAAGCGTACTACTCTATAAGCGAGTATTTGGGAGACACAGATTTTAACTGATTTTTTATTTTATGTATGTATGTATATTTCCATATTTTACATTTTATCAAACCACTTGTTCTTATTGCTTTTTTGTATAATCGAAAATTCGCGGGGACAAACTGTTCCTGACAACTGATTTGTTCTTCATTATGTACAAAATAGTAATAAGAACCAATTACAAGTAATTAACTATTATATTGAGTCCTTTTACATGCTTTCATGCACTTAGTTACATCAATAACTATATTAATTATATCGACTACAATTTATGTAACTTGGTTTTATAAATCTTTTTTTTTAACTGATACTGTACTATACTGACTTGTTCTATATTATGCTAGACATAATCTAAAGAACTAATAAACTATTATTATTATTATTATCAGCAAGTAAACAAGAAATAACCTCCAAATACAGCCACTGATTATTTTTTTCATTTTGATATTAGAAAATCATTTCAGGGGCTTGATTTGATATTAATTTCGTTGTGCTAAAATTAAAGTGTTATTTTCCTCCCTTCCAAAATATCTTCGATCAATTACGTCTTCAATAAAAGCAGTGAGCTAGCAAAACCAATAATATAAATAAAACCTATAATTGAACAGTGTCAAAGCCATTTTCCAGGTTTTCTGTCAGTAGTCTGCAGGTTTTTGTGCCTGACGTTTCGTCTATTCCTGCGGTAGAATCGACTGTCCACAGTTTTATATCATCGCCCACCAATGATGATATGGAACAGCATTATGCATTCAATAATCGGCGTCAAAAAGTTTAGTGCAGAGGAAATCGAGACATTTGGAGTGAAACCTATATTACCTGAATGGATGCTCGAAATATATGGTTGCTGCAACAAAGATTGTGGAAAACGCTCCCACATTATAATCCGAATAGTTTCTGCTTTAGGATTAATGAATATGCATACTTCTCTATCATTATCATGTAATGTTTCTTGGGAAATCACTACTTTGATGAAATATGAAATAATTAGACATTTATGCTAGTGAAAACAAAATGTTCATCACAAATCACACATACTTAGTCTAACCTAGCCTAACAAACAGTCTAATCTGATTAGACCAAGATCATTATGAAAAATTTCCAGCCTCTTTTGATCAGATGAAAACCAGAAGGCTACAAATATGACACAAACAAATATTGGTCTCTTCAGTAAACAGAATGTTATGATTTATTACTACATTACAAATCTATGATGGGAGATGCTGTGAAGAAAAATAAAATAAAAATGAAAAAAAAAAAGAAATGAAAAAAATTTGTTTTTCTAAGAAGTGACCCTAACTTGTTTCAATAATATCTAGTTCGTAGACCTTCTTCACCCTTTTTTCCCTTTCACGTTTTTTCTTATTCACGTTTTTTTTTTAATCTGCACCTACATCTTATTATTAAGACTAAATAAGACTCATCGAATGATTATCAAACATATCACAATTGTGGAGTACTGCTGAATGATAGGAGCCGGATTAGGTTCAAATCTGAGATTTTCTTTAAGCTCGTTCTATAATTGTCGGTACATAAACATTGTTCTAAAGAAATGAACTTCAAGCCAGTCTCGAATATACCTACACAGTAGGTTGAATGGACTGAGGCCTATCAGAAAACATCTACTCCCCTGGCTAATACCACGAAGGGCGTAGGATTATATCTGACAGGCGTCAGTGCAGGAGTCTTCACAGAAAATTTCCTGCATATGCAATTGGCAATGCAACTGAAAGAGCCGACCTTCAATTTTGGAACGAGCACACTTGCATACCGGTTTCGGGATCATTAGCCACTCATCAGTGCAAGATAGTGGCCATCATCGACCTAGAGTCAATGATATTCTATAATTGAAAATCGGAATTCTTCCAGAGTATTTTATTTCTCCTCTGTCTAAGTTGAAGCGAACAACAAAATGTCACTCCATCTAGTGGACCAGGTACTAACCAACTGCATATCCGAAATTTGCCCGATCCCTCTGAATAAGGAAGAAAAACTTTCCTATGGGCTATGCTTGAAGACTGGCAGTAAACAAATCTACAAATCGACACCTGTCGGATATAATCCAACGCCCTTCGTAGTATTAGCCAGAGGAGTAGTTGTTTTCTGATAGACGTCACTAGAATGGACTACAATAAGAATATTTACGACAAAAAAAGAAAAGCCAGAATATTAGTACAATGTTGACTGAAATATACGTTGACAGTTCAAAAAATAAGGTGAATGTTCAAATTTCGATCACTGATGATCATTTTCTGTTGGTACACTTGTCTCGAACATAAATTTACAGTTTAAGCTGTTTAGAATGTTTAATTTGTTGGTGAGAGGCATCAAAGTTAGGAGTTTTTGGCAAAAAATCACACCGTAATCTTGCCTCGGCCAGAGGCAAGATTACGGTGTGAGGCCATATTCAACAGATTTGCCCCGTTGGAGTTTTTCTGTTACCAAAGTTAAAGAGACTAAAAATTGAGTCGAAATAGAATGTAACGAATCAATCAATATTTTTTCGGAATAATGAAAATTCACATTATTTTTTGAATAGGTTCGGCTGTTGGCACATATCAATGAACAGACAGAGACATACGTCGAGATTTGTACAGAATTCCGAAGAGTCCGCATAATGAACCAGCAGTTGTACTTTAATTATGAATCTACACACGCTAAGCGATTATCATACATCACTTAACACACCGAATGTCTGTTGTGCGATGACATAATTTGCGCTGATTCAGTTAATTTGATTTAATCATCTTTAATGCTTTCGTGTCATGACGGGAAATGAATTATTTCGTATTGTCGACTTCATCACCAGATTTTACTAATGAATGGAAATTAGCGAGGTGTAATGTTATTCATCCATTGTAAAGTGTTTTGAGGGAATCCATCAATATCAATTCCTTTGAATTGTCTGCGTTCATCGTTATCCTAATTTTACTCCTCCGTAATATTCTAGGCTGATACGCTTCCCTTTGAAAATTGATTGGAATTTGGATACTGATCTGTTTATATTGCAAATCGTTTATGGACTCGAGGAGTGATTACTGAAAATTCCATCAGCATAAAAATATGTGTAATTTCTGATATTTAATTGAGGTATATTCGACTATATTTTTGTTCTATTTCTACAGATAAAAATTTAAAATGAAACATACAATTATTGTATTTTTGGGAAAGAAACTTTTTGGCTTTCTACTACTCCATCTTGATACAGAACAATGTGGGAATCTTTCAAACGAAGGAAGGAAGTTTAAAAGAAGTAACTTTAAATATTATACAGGGTGTAACTAAATAAGTGTAAAACAATTAAGGAGGTGATTCCTCATCGAAAAAAAGAAAGGATCTTTCATATAAAGAAATTTCATTGGAGCATCTCTTGTTAAGATACAGACCCTTAAAGGGGGTACATAAAATGTGTATAACAATTTTTTTCACAAGCACTGAAAAAGTTGCAATATTGAAATTAACCTGACGTTTTGTACTACGAAAAAGACACTTAGCCAGAAATTTATTTGGTTTACCCCATGGTTGCAAGGGGTGGAAAACGCAACCCCTAAAATTTATTTCTGATATAACTTTTTGTCTTATTAATTGAAAATTTATTTCCGATAGCCTGTTTCGTTCCAAACAAAAAATGTCTCTTGGGTTTTTTGCCCAAAATAAACCAGTTCGCAGCAAAAAATTATTTTACGAACAACTACAG
This sequence comes from Leptinotarsa decemlineata, assembly GCF_025532065.1. Lineage (NCBI taxonomy): Eukaryota > Metazoa > Arthropoda > Insecta > Coleoptera > Chrysomelidae > Leptinotarsa > Leptinotarsa decemlineata. The sequence goes on along the minus strand of NW_027412537.1, from coordinate 12,906,444 downwards.
AGATACATCGTCATAAATGCGAAAATACAAAACTAATCTATCTAGTAGGTGGCTATTAGCGATAGTAACAATTAAATTGGTATGACGCTGTCAGTTTGTGAATTTTCGAAATTGAATTAATACTAATTGTGTGTTGTTGTTATGTTCTTAATTTGTTACTTTGATAATTCACTTGTTATTGAAATGGCATACACAAATGAGGAAATAGCTGATATGCATTACGTTTACGGTCTGTCGCAGAGGAATGGGTTAGAAGCTTCTAGAAGATATGCTGAACGGCAGCATCCTTCACATAGAATATTGTGGTGGATTGTAGTCGCCATCGAGAAATACGAACACCACAGCTTGAGGGTGCAGTACTTAATTTGATTGAAGAACAACCTACTACAAGTACTAGAAAGATTGCTTGAGGATGCAGTACTTGATTTGATTGAAGAACAACCTACTACCAGTACTAGAAATATTGCTTTCCAGCTAAATGTTGATCATATGACGGTATTTCGAATTTTAAAGAAACAACTCTTATACCCTTACCATCTGCAACGAGTACAGGCACTGTTACCGCGAGACTTTCCGAACCGTCTTGAATTTTGCAATTGGATGCTGGAAATGATTAGAAGAAATTTTGACTTTCTGAAGACGATAGAATTCACAGACGAATGTAGTTTTTCTCGGGACAAGATTATTAATTTTTATAATTACCACATATGGGCTGATGAAAACCCTCACGCTATTGTCGAAACTAACCATCAAGAACAGTTTTCTCTTAACATGTGGCTCGGAGTTATTGGAGATGATTTAATTGGGCCTCATTTTCCACCTCCTCGATTAAATGGTGAGGCATACCTTCAATTTTTAAGAGAAGTGCATCTAGTACTGCTGGAGGAAGTTCCCTTGGGCGTCAGAAGGAATATGTTTTTTATGCATGATGGGGCTCCCGCCCGTTTTATTCAAGTAGCACGTCAGCATTCAACTGAAACATATGCAAATCCGTGTATAGGTCGAAGAGGACCACAGAACTGGCCCGCTTGGTCCCCAGATCTCAATCCTCTCGATATCTCTATTTGGAGCCATTTACAGCATTTGGTTTATCATACTTCTCTTCGCGATGTAGAGGACTTAAGAAACCGCATCATCGATGCGTACACGGTATTAAGAGAGACTCCAGGAATATTTGAGCGAATACGTGGCTCAATGCGCCGACGCCTAGGCGCATGCGTAATGTCTGAAGGTAGACATATTGAACATTTTGTCATGCAGACACATCAAATTCAAAAGTCTACGGCCTCCCGGTTGTCGGGGGATGTACAATCGTGGAACGGTCGATTTGGGATGTAAACTCCTATAGAGATACATCCATTTTTCGGGTATTCACGTCGAGTTGATACAGCTCCTCCCTATTCCACTTCACTACACCAAACGAGTATAGGAAGATTGCAACGGCAAGCATATTTGTTGAAGCAACTTTCGACAGTTCTGATGACCAGATCTGTCGAAGTTTGTGATGATACTTGCCACGGAGAGAGTTCTTCACTGCTGTTACCTCTTGTGAGTGGCGTTGTTCCACCCCGAGGTAGGTATACGTCCCTCCGGCATCCAAATGACGTAGGATGCTTCCATCTACGAGCTGCACATCCTCTCTGTAGTTCCCGCATCGTCCTCTTTTGAGAAGGACCACTACACATTTGTCTATCCCGAATTTCATACCGATAGCATGCGTGTACTCCTCCACCACCCTCAAGGACTGATGAAGACTGAAACACACCCTTTCTGAAGGTGTGTTTGAACTTTGGGTTGAACAGATGTGGTGAAGCGAGTTCGCCAGAGTGGTATCAGTTATTAAATTCATCTCAATATTTTGTCGGATACCACAAGGCATCTGAACAAATGTAAGATGAGGTCATGCGATATTGTATCAAATGCCTTACGGTAATCGATCCAGGCCATAGAGTTCACTTATATTGTATCGAGTCCTGCGTTACACATCTATCGATGAGCAGGTTCTCTTCACCTCAAGCGACACCACTCCTCGACCATTTATTATTATTATTATGTAGCTTCAACAAGATAGCTGTCATGAATTGTCAAAGTTGGAAGACTATTAGAAGACCCTATATATTCAGATCATTTCGAGGAAAAAACTCCCATCCCGAAAATAACCCACCGAGGAAATGAGATTTCCTGATATTCATAGAAGATTCCTAAACATCGAGAGCGACTCGCCATGCGTGCGACAATATTGTATCTGTAGTATGCATATATATTACACGTATTTCCCTGATACTCGCGGATGTAAGGCGCTTTTATTGCCTTTGTATGCGACTTGGCATAAAAGAATGCTTTTTCGATTTCTTTCCGCTCGAAGGTTAGTGATAGACAGTACCGTGTCAGATCGGTAGCACAAAGTTCTGATGAAAACCGTCGTTTTATTTTGTTTGTCTACTGACATTTCCCGGATGTTATGGGACGTTCCGTTGAAAACAATGTTTTATTAATTATTTGTGGATCATTCAGAAAGTTGTTTTAAAGATGAAACATTGTAAAGAAACTTGTTGATAGCCATGGAAACTATACTGTTGCGAATGCGGCGTGCGGTGGCGAGCCCATTGTGGATCAGCTACATCGTTTAAAAAACCCTCATAAAACTAAGTGGGGAAAAACAAGCTAGTTTTTCCATTCGAAGAGCAATTGTGGTATAGAACTAGACCGGAATAGACTGAAAGAATCATTTGATGAAACTGTTACCTTACTCTTTTCTTGGTCTAGGTCTAGAGCAAAAAAGTGCTACATGTGCCCAGTTGGAATGACTAGCTCTTGGGTTCTTATAGAAACTCAATTATAAGTGCTGAAAGGGGTTACCACAGTAAAAGCATTTATTTGGGACGTCATCTACAGTGGTTTTTGGAAATACGGTATTCATTTTCAACACTTGGTACTGTAGACCAATTCAGTTACACTGGGATGGGAGACACTACAAGTATACCAATAAAACATGGAAGACGGTTCACTTGAGGGTTCAGTTCTGATAGAGTTTTGCATTCCTATCCTTGAAATGAATCAATTAACGAAAATAAAAACAATAATGAAAATGAATGGTCACTGTTTGAAGAAATCAGAGTGTCAATGTTCTGAAATTTTTTCTCTGGTCTTAATAGGAAATATAACTAGGTACAGGGTCTTGGCCTAGTGTTGAATGCACTAAATCGTAGAACTTGTGATCGAAATCCAATTTCCAGGAACCATCAAGAAAACTCAAGGATGTTGTTTTATACTCCTCCGAATAGACCCATATGATTCTTGAAATCCAAAACTCCTGCAGTCTCTAGCAATAGCCACCTCAGACCTATATTTTACGGTGCATCCAGACATCCAAAACGATCTCCTCCTGATGTCCAATTCATTCAATTTATTTCTGTTTTTATGCTATTAGTGGTTCTTATACTTCTATTGGTTCTGATGCTTTTTATGATTTTGCGATTTAACGATTGAACGATTTTTTATGATCCTATGATCCTGATCACTTCAGGTGAAAAAACATGTCACACGTTTTTCTTGAGGATTTTATAAAAACCTATGAATTCCAAGCTTGACTTTTGAAATGTTTCCTCTTCGCGCTAGATTTGATACATATCAATACAATCAAACCCGACAGTATGGCACCGATTTATTATTCATGAACTAAAAACGACGGAGAATTTCCAGTACGTGTGTGGTGAAGGGGTGATTGTAGCCACTTCCGTAAAATCGGAAAGCCAGGCTTCCATAATTTTTCTTTATTTCCGGAGCAACTGTGGGTACCTCAATAAACGCGAAACTACAAATCGCTGTGATACCAAAGATTGCGGTGAAATTTACAGAACATTGCCGACTAACAGTTCAAAGAATGATTGTATAAATGCGCGAGCCAATCGCTTAAAAGGTGGACCAGATAGAGAAGAGTTCGGAAGCAGTGGGACAGAAATAGGTAACAAGCGATAGTAAACAAGTAAAATAATTATAAAATACTATAGAAGTATGTTTTTATGATTTGTATCTTCTGAACCTACGTCTTCTCCACATCTTTCTGGAGAGAAAACCTAGAAGGACAGCATACAAATTTGTGCGTATTGCCAATTGCAATGAACACGCTTATGCAAAGTGTAGCAGACTACGGCTGACACTGAAAGTCGAACTTTTTCCAGAATATCATTCGATTTAATATCTCGTACAATTAACCACAACCTGCTGAGAGCAGATAGTTGATGGTTCCTTGTTGGATCAAAGAACACCTTCAGGTGTTGTTGTATACAGTCATATACCTATATTTTAGGCGGAAATATACGCCACTGATTCATGCGGGTGGAAATTTGTAGGAATCAACCTCACACATATATCAATAGAAATATTCTGGATATTCTATAGAATAATTTGGCTCACACGGCAACGTCCAACTTCTTAGTGAACTCGCCTCACTAGGATGACTCAACAAATTGTCAACGGTCTGGAAACCTGGACACACTGGCTTCGGAGGTGTTGACTCCCCTACAAAGAAGGGTACTGCAGGTGGCTTCATCAAAGCGGCTTCTTCATTCAGTGTTACTATCTTCATTCGGGTTTGAAAGCCGTCGAAGTTTGGAACTGCATTCTAAAGTTTCGCCAGCTGTCTGTGAAACTGTGCAGGACAATCCGAGGCAGTCGATTTTACGTCACTTACTCGGCCTATCGCATACCACAACTAGGCAAATTTTCCGTCTTGACTTCAGCCTGCACCCATTTAAATTCAACTGACAGGGGTACTGAAAATGACTATCTACAACGAGGTGTGTACGCTGAATGGGCTCAGGAGCAGTTGGCAAGTGACCTTATTTTTCATTAAAAAATCATCAGCCATGAGGCCCATTTCTGGTTGAATGGGTACGCGAAAAAACAGAATTGTCGAATTTGGAACGATACCAATCCACATGAAATCCCAGAGCGTCTAATTCCTTCCGAAAAAGTCACAGATTGGTGTAGATTTTGGGCTGGTGGCGTCATCCGTTTATACAGAGTGTAACTAAATAAGTGTAAACATTTGAGGAGGTGATTCCTCATCGAAAAAAAGATAGGATCTTTCATATATAGAAATTTCATTGGAGCATCCCTTGTTAAGACACAGCCCCTTAAAGGGGGTACATAAAATTTATATAACAATTTTTTTCACAAGCACTAAAAAAGTTACAATAATGAAATTAACCTGACATTTTATACTACCAAAAAGACACTTAGCCAGAAATGTATTTGGTTGACCCCATGGTTGTAAGAGATGGAAAACGAAACCCCTGAAATTTATTTCCAATGTAACTTTTTGTCTTATTATTTGTTTACCATTCAATTTCCGAAAGCCTGTTTCATTCTAAACAAAAAATTTCTCTTGGGTTTTTTGCCCAAAATAAACCAGTTCGCAGCAAAAAATTATTTTATGAACAACTACAGAGATACATCGTCATAAATGCGAAAATACGAAACTAATCTATCTAGTAGGTCGCTATTAGCGATAATGACAATTAAATTGGTATGACGGTGTCAGTTTGTGAATTTTCGAAATTGAATTGATACTAATTGTGTATTGTTGTTCTGTTCATAATTTGTTACTTCAATAATTCACTCGTTATTAAAATGGCATACACAAATAAGGAAATGGCTGCTATGCATTACGTTTACGGTCTGTCGCAGGGGAATGGGTTGGAAGCTTCTAGAAGATATGCTGAAATGTATCCTTAATGGCAGCATCCTTCATATAGAATATTTGCTCGACTTCATCAACGATTACGAGAATATGGTTCATTCGACAAAAGAACGCAGGATTGTGGTCGCCATCGAGAAGAACGAACACCACAGCTTGAGGAAGCAGTACTTAATTTGATTGAAAAACAACCTACTACCAGTACTAGAAAAATTGCTTTCCAGCTGAATGTTGGTCATATGACGGTATTTCGAATTTTAAAGGAACAACTCTTATACCCTCACCATCAGCAACGAGTACAGGCACTGTTACCGCGAGACTTTCCGAGCCGTCTTGAATTTTGCAATTGGATGCTGGAAATAATTAGAAAAAATTGTGACTTTCTGAAGACGATAGAATTCACAGACGAATGTAGTTTTTCTCGGGAAAAGATTATTGATTTTCATAATTACCACATATGGGCTGCTGAAAACCCTCACGCTATTGTCGAAACTAACCATCAAAACAGTTTTCTCTTAACGTCTGGCTCGGAGTTATTGGGGATGATTTAATTGTGCCTCTACATCTTCGATTAAATCGTGAGGCATACGTTCAATTTTTAAGAGAAGTGCATCCAGTACTGCTGAAGGAAGTTCCTTTGGACGTCAGAAGGGATATGTTTTTTATGCATGATGGGGCTCCCGCCCATTTTAGTCAAGTAGCACGTCAGCATTCAACTGAAACATATGCAAATCCGTGGATAGGTCGAGGAGGACCACAGAACTGGCCCGCTCGATCCCCGGATCTCAATCCTCTCGATTTCTCTATTTGGAGCCATTTACAGCATTTGGTTTATCGTACTCCTGTTCGCGATGTAGAGAACTTAAGAAACCGCATCATCGATGCGTGCAGGGTAATCAGAGAGACTCCAGGAATATTTGAGCGAATACGTGGCTCAATGCGCCGACGTCTAGACGCATGCGTAATGTCTGAAGGTAGACATATTGAACATTTAGTATGATTTCTGCATGTTGTGTGTTTTGTTATTGATAAATTAATTTTGTTTATTACCCTTTGATCGTTTATGCAGGTACTAACTACAAAATAACGATAAATCCAGTTCGCATTTATGACGATGTATCTCTGTAATTGTTCGTAAAATAATATTTTGCTGCGAACTGGTTTATTTTGGGCAAAATACCCAAGAGACATTTTTTGTTTAGAATGAAACAGGCTATCGGAAATACATTTTTAAATGGTAAACAAATAATAAGAGAAAAAGTTACATTGGAAATGAATTTTAGGGGATGCGTTTTCCACCTCTTACAACCATGGGGTAAACCAAATAAATTACTGACTAAGTGTCTTTTTGGTAGTACAAAACGTCAGGTTAATTTCAATATTGTAACTTTTTCAGTGCTTGTGAAAAAAATTGATATACAAATTTCATGTGCCACCTTTAAGGGGCTGTATCTTAACAAGGGATGCTCCAATGATAGATCCTTTTTTTTTCGATGAGGAATCACCTCCTCAAATGTTTTACACTTATTCAGTTACACCCTGTATTTCTTCGAGAACGACGTTGGCCAGGCCATCACTGATTTTTTCAATCACATGAAAGAATTTCTGGAGAGGAAACAATCGAGGTTAAAAAAATCGGCATTTAATGGGCAGCAACTTGTTGAAATTCTATAATCCAAGTACCGGTTTTTCTACAACACCATTTCTACGTTCGCATGACGAAACAGCTATCCTGAAAATCACGTTCGTACATTGCGGATCCGGCGTTTCGCCTACAGCAATAGGAACGATGTCAGGATATGTAATAACGTCGGAAAAGCGACAAAACCAACCTGGCGTACACTCGAACTTTGAAAATATATCTACCCGCACCTCCAGGTTTCCCGTCAACTGAAAAGGACAACAAAACGCCACCTACTCCGTTAGATTCCGCCCTTCCGGTGGATACGCATAGGAATTATAATGGCGAGTGCCCATTCGGTTCGGGCGTCATGTTCCCGATAGGGGCAATATCTCCGACAGAACGGTTAGGAGAGAGAATTAAATTCCAATTATGTGAATGACAACCTTGCTTTAATTAACACATGCACACACATTAGATTATACCAATTATAGTAAAAGGAGGTTTATCTTTGTAAATGCGCGCTATCTCTTACGAGACTAGCTCTCCGTTATTCATGAAGGGAGGGGGCAGAATTTTCATAAATGTCTACCGAAATTATCAGCAACGCGAGCGAAATTATTCGCTATCTGAATTATTAGCCATCTTGTGCTGCAGGTCGAGTTTTTGTTCTGTGACGAGGACAAAAATTTGTATTTGTCATAGAATTATATTTTGTGTTGTTTTTTGTGAAGACTAGTTGATTATTTTGTTGATTTTTCAAGTCTCAGATAACATTGTTTTTACGCGAGCCGATAAAGGCAAAACAGTCATAACCATGACAAAAGGACATGGAGAAAACTTTAGACTTCCTAAATGCTGGCATGTACGATAGTCTCGAAAAAAACCCCGCCCATTTATATCAGAAAGAAGTCAAGAAAACTTTGAAAAATATTCATTGTGTCATGGATGAAACAGAAAAATTCCGATCGTTAGTCATGAACCCACAACCACCTAAATTGTATTCTTTTATTGAATTACACAAAGATAAGTACCCCATAAAACAAGTAGTTTTTTTTCGTCACAGCTCCCTCAGTTAAAATATCCGAAAAACTCCTTGCAATTATTTAAAATCACACCAATTTCAAACCAAAATTCAGTTTGAGGAATTCATACCATTTGATCAATGAAATTTAATATATTACACTCCCAAATTGATTTCATTCGATATGAAGAATCTGTTTTCCAATTTTCCTCCGAATGAAACGATTACTCTGGTGGAGAATCTATTGGACGAAAACTCTATCAATCCGTTAGTGAAAAATGAAATATTAGACTTGCTTAGGGTGCGTTTATCACAGAATTACATTCAATTCAATGAAACTTTTTACTCATCCTGCAAAGATCTCATAATGGGAAACCCCCTTAGTCCTATTCTGAGAGATTTTCATGGACGATTTGGAGAGAAAAATACACAGTAACCCACTGGTAAGAAGTTTCGTGTATTGATATAGATATGTGGGGAATTTCTGATATGTTTCACACGAACGAACAGACAGTTGACTAACTTTTTGAATTTCATTAATTCTCTCCACCCTTCTATCACATTCACAATGGAGATGGAACAGGACGACTCTATAAAAAATTTTTTGGACTTGACAATAACAAAAGGTAACAACAAACATGATTTTCCAATTTATCGTAAACGGCACATATAGATATTATCATTCATAATATGTCCACTCACCCATATCAGCATAAGGTAGCAGCTTTCAACAGTATGATCCAGAGACTGATAAATGTACCCTTGTTAGAGGTGAATTTCAATAAAGAACTGATAATAATAAAGCAAATAGCCGTCAATAATGATTACGATAGCGGTCTAATACATTCTTCATTATCAAAAAAATTCTACAGTCAAGCTTTGAAAGAGAAGAGAAGAGAAGAGGATGAAAGGTATAGAACAGTAACCTACTTAGGCCAACCCACTACAAATATTTTAGATTTTCTACACAGCAAAGGTGTAAATACTGCTTTCAAAACCAACAACAACGTAGGCTTGCACATTAAGAATAACAAAGATAAAAGTTCAGTTTCAGAAAAATCAGGAGTGTATAAATAATTGTGTGGGTCACGTCCGATGTTTATAGGTCAAACTGGAAGAGCGTTCAAAGCCCGCATAAAGGAACACAAATATAGTTTCCCGAATGGAAAAATAAATTGCCAGTCATTTAATCTCAGAGGGACATGAGTTCAACCATGAATACAAGCCCCTCCATTTCCAGAAGAAAGGTTTGAAACTTAACCTGTTGAAGAGTATGGAAATAAACAAATCATAACACTTTCAACATCTTATGAACGATCAAACTGAATTGAATATTGTTAATGAATTCCTACTTGTCCTTTTCAGGTAGATTCATTATTTAGACAAACGACTAGGTAATAGGTTAGAGTTTAAAATGGTTGTAATAAAGAAGTAACTCTCAGTTTATGTTCGAGGAAGCTATCGTATAACGAAGCACGAGTCGCGGTTTTGTAAAACCTTTAATAGTAAAACTCATACAATTAGCGGTTTTTGTTAAACCTGTTATAGTGAAAATCATACAATAAACTGTATTAATTGTTTTTTTCAAGTTATATGATCTTTCCGTGACGGGAATCGCACGTTGGAAGGCAAGATCTCGTTAATCCTCAGCTCGTACAAGTTTCGACTATTGAGGTTGTCGTTCGTAGGGGGCCGACAGCTGTTTCACGGAGAAGCAGATTTCAAAACAAATACTGAATCCTCAGTGGTGTGTGACACCCAAATTAATTTGCCAAATTTTTATGTCGGCGTTGGTTGGTCAAATCACTAACTCTGACATGAATCAGAGTCTAACTAGAATATCCTAAGGAAGATAACAAAAAAACTTGACTAGTAAATAGACGTTGCATTTTGAATTGAGGGAATCGTTGATTAACACCGGATATGGGCCTCATCTTCAGAAGCGATTCAACGATTTTATAACAGCAATTGAGATGAACTTGGATTAAGTCTACCCAGGGTAGACATCAAAGAGATCAGTAGGTAAATCCGTCAACCTATTTTCATAAAACTTGCACTAATTCCTAAGCTAGCACAACCATCTATACCAACATTTATATCGTTTTCTATGACAAGAGTGGCTAAATTCATAAAATGAGCAGAGTACGATGGTCGCCACTTTCGTTGCATTCGACTCCATAATAATATATCTACTGACAAATTTCGCTTTGAGCCAGAAAAAAGAAAATATTGTTTACAAAAGTATTTTAGAAATAAAAACAAGAGCCATAGGTTCAGATGAAATTAATATAGATATGCTACTTCTTTGTTGTCCTATAATACTGCCATATCTCACTAATATAATAAATTCATGTTTGCAAAATAATATATTTCCTGAAATGTGAAAGATTTCTAAAATACTGGCTCTTCCTAAAATATCTGATCCAAATACTCTTAACGATCTGCGCCCCATTAGTCTGCCACCTACTTGTTTAAAAATATTGGAAAAAATAATGAGTTTTCAAATCGAATGCCATTTAAATTCCTTTAATATTTTACCAATCAACCAGTCAGGATTTCGTAAAGAACACAACTGTACAAGTGCTCCCTTGAAAATAACTGACGATATTTTCGAAGCTGCCGACAAAGGTAACACGACTGCTTTGATACTTATAGACTTCTCTAAAGCTTTTGATACTATTAGTTATTCAATTTTATTTGCAATTTTGAAGCAGTGAATTTATTAAAATTTGGAGTGCCTCAGTGATCTATACTTGGACCCTTATTATTTTGCATATACACTTGTGATCTAGTTTCTGTTTTGAGACATTATAATTCACATATGTATGGGGATGACACTCAACTATATCTATCATTTAAGTCTAATGACTTTGCTACAGCTAATCAAAAATTGAATAAAGATCTAGCACTTCTTACTTCAGCATCTGAAGCCCATAACCTCAAAATCAATTCAAACAAAACTAATCTGCTTGTTTTTGGTACTAATCGTAGCTTGGTGGAAAGACATATTAATATTGTTATTGGTGATACAGTAATATGCCCCACGAACGTGGCAAAAAATTCAGGTATCGGAATGGACGTGAATTTAAGGTCACATGTCACAAAATGTGTTCAAAGAAGTTACATGAGTTTGAAAATGCTTTATCCTCATCGTCATTTATTATCAATGAGTTTGAAAATAAAATTAACAAATGCGCTTGTGTTGAGTCATTTTGCATATTGTGATGTTGTGTATGACAGAATTTTATATAAACTTACGGAAATCAATTGGTTAACTATGGGAAATAGACGTGTTTTACACTCGGCTACCCTCTTTCACAAAATATTGATTAACAAATGTCCATCATATTTGTATAACAAAATAAGATTCCGTAGCGATGTACATACTCTAAATTTGAGGTTTAAAGTTTTACTTTCTCCTCCGCCCCATCGAACCACTCTATATCGACGATCCTTCAGTTATAATATATATAGTTTGTATGAAAATATTCCATAAAAATATAAAGTTAGTAAAGTTTCTTCATTCAAGTGCTGTAACAAAAAATATATCATCGCTGCTCAATCAGAAAGCCATTGATTTCATAGATTTCATACTTCTGAAAAATTTTCAGTAATAACATTTAACATGTTTTCTCTCCCTCTTCCATCTCTCTCCTTCCTCTTTTTTTTTCTCTTCTTTTCTCCTTGATGTTTCTCTTGTTTAGTTTTTTTTTCTTCAAGGCTAGAACTAAGATCAACAGTACCCTTCCGGTACATATTGTTTCTAGCCTTATTTGTAGCTTTTTTTATCATTTTTATGGATTGAATATTTATTATAATTTTTTTTCCACCGTAGTGTGCGCTGGTCAGGCCCTATCCCCCGAAGCCCCGAGACATTCGGGAGGGCATGCCAGCATTATCAACCAATAACCACTCCCCACACCGTGGGGTAAGTGATCATTGGGTCCGAGAATCATGTGCCCTGAGCAAGCACAGTGAGCCAAGAATGACAGCCTTCTGCATCTGTGCGAGAGTAGAGAGGACATCATTCCACCAAGGACTCCAATAATCAGAACAACCATCTTGACAGAGTGATCCAGATAGAGTCTGAGGAGTTTGAAGAGAAAATCTCAATATTTTATCCGTTTTTCCTCCTCTTTTCTGACGATATTCGTCTCGCCAGGAGCTGAAAACTCCACGACAAATATCGTTTTGGTCTGGTGGTCGAGACTACATCAGGCTTATTAGCTTGTATGAGGCTGAGGGTTGGTGAAGGTTATTATTATTATTATTGTTATTATCGCGCAATTTCGAATATTACATTTACCATATCGATATATTGGCGGTTCCTGTCGCTCCCTTTCAAATGTCGCCTGGGGCCGTTACCCCCATGCCCCTCTCAAGCTATGCCACTGACACTCCTCCATTTTCATACCGGAATAAGAGAAACTTCTCAAGGAAGAAAGAAAGCAATTGAATTCGAAATAAACTCTTCACAAAGATGTGTAGATCGTGCTTAGATCGACAGGCCAAGTAGCCCAAAACCGGTCTTCTGTGAAAAACCCTGCACTGACACCTGTCGGGTATAATCCAACGTCCTTCCTGGTATTAGCCAGGGGAGTAGTTATTTTCCGATACGTGTCAGTCCATGAACCTACTGTGTAGGTAAGTACTGGCCTGAACGAATTGTTCCTTTAGATGATTTGAGTTGTAGCCAGTCTTCAAGTATGCCACTTACTATAGGTTTTTTTCAAATGTATAAACAAGCATACAATACTTTTTGAAAGTCTCGGTTATCGTCCTGCTACTTCCCCATCTCTACCCCACCAACTCCTTCTGCCGAAGCTAACAACGAGATTTCCAATTTCAATCCTCGTCCGTGGAGTAAATAGATCTAGCGAACGTGCGGTGACTTCGTGAAAAAGGTTGTTTTCTCACCGGTCTTATATTCGACTTCGATATATCGGACCGACGTCTACGTTGCTTATTGAAATCTGAAATTGTTGCAGAAGAGCAAAATGGTGAAAACACAAACTTTTAATACCCTCGCCTATCACAAGTTGCGCCAAAAATATCGCTGTAAGTGTAAATATACATTGAATAAAATGGATAGATCACGTGACCTAACGGTGTGCCATCAAAATATTCAATGTCTCAGTGATGAAATTCTACAAATAGATGTGATTTTTTATGCGACTTTTTATTCATATCACAACACTGGCAAAATGGTAATCAACTAGAAATAATGAAGTTGAAAAATTTCAGTTTATGTTCTTCCTTCTGTAGAAATATAAAGAAAAACGGAGGAGTAGCAATTCACAAACATGACGACCTATTGCTGAAAATATCTGTGCTTGATTTGTCTGGCGTCTGTGTAGAGGGAACATGTTTAATGGATTACTCACCCTATTATCCGAAAATGAAAATAATAATAATAAAATTATACGCGGGGATTTCAATTTAAATTTCATGGTGGATAGTATGAATTTCAAACTATTTCAAGACCAGCAGGCATGTTTCGACATGAAGCTTACGATATCTGTTACAACACGTACAACAGCGAGCACTAGTAGTTCTATTCAGAATTATTGACTTTGGCGAAATTCTGAATGTACCGAAATAGCTCTTCAATTGTATTTTCATTAGAAATATCGGCTAGAATTGAATGAATTTTCATTCCGAACTCCAAATTCCTTACCCCAGAAACAACTGACACGTTTCCTTAAAATACAACGTCGTTAACCTTCACCAGCGAATAATCACACATCCCAAAGCAAAAACAATAAAATGCCCCTTCAAAATTCCCCATAAAACGCCATGTCTTCCATCTCTTCGTTCAAGACCAATGAAACGAAAATCGATTTCCATTTCCTTTATTGCTTTCCCTAATTGAAAAGTAATTCAGTGTAAACAAATCTCGTACGATCGTAAAAAGTGATCGAATCTCCCGAGAATCTTTATTCTTATTCTGTTGAGCTACATTTAGTGTCATTCGATGTTTCCGTGGGCAACCATGCGAGTTTAGTTTTCTTATCTGGCGTAAGCCCTTCGAATTCGTACCGAGAATGGATTCCTGTGCGATGCCGTGTATACGGATATTGCACAAATGCAGTCTGTGTGTTTGCTCTTCGAAGCTCTTAAGTACTCCTACGATAGTCTGGAGATGAACAACCGTATAGGGAAGGACAGTTTACGGTCCAGTGAAATCTGTTACGTCTTAAGGCCGAGACGGAAATTGATAGTTCAAGGCAATCGGGGTTGGCAACCACAACGAATTTCCCGCAGAAGAAGTAAGTTCCCACTTGCAATGGCACCAGTGCTTAAATTATCGTCAAATATGGAAAATAATCATGAACTTATTCAAATTTATTAAAGCGAATGCATGAATTGAAAGATGTTCCAACCTAAACTTCTATATTTTGAAACAAAAACACTCAGTATTCAGAATTCCATCTTTTAATATTCCAAGTTCATAGACATCAAAATTGATACGATCACAGAATATAGAAATATAAAACAATCTCCAAATACGCAAACTTTACACAGATTGCATAATGAGCATTTTTCCTTAGTACAGTGACCGGATCAAAGTTGCGATGTCAGCCTATAAATCTTCATAAATATTGAGGTAGGTCAAGATCATACATACAGACAGTATTGAGAAATTCATTCCGTATCTATTGATCTCCAGAAAAGGTTCCAGCAATGCAGCACATCTTTTTTCCGATACTGCTGGGTGGTAGTATAATGTAAATTTTTGTTGATTTATTGTATTTTTGATTAACATTTTAGTGTAAGTTTATTTCTTAAGGATTTTCCCCGTTTCATTTCAATAAATATTTAATCAAGTTTTTAATTGAGTTCTTTCATTATTTGGATGAATGATGAGTGAAACAGCGATGGGTGAAACAGCGAATAAAATCCTGTCGTTAATAAGCCAAACGAGTACTGAGTTGCTATAATCAATAAATCAATCAAATTAATCGTGAGCAAAAACAATGTCCAAGGTTAATTCAATCACTCGTATTCAGAAACGAAAATTTCCAGCACATTGAGATTCACCGAATTGAGAGGCAGAAATGGAACCTATTGCGTAGAATGAATCCAAAACGCGTGCTGCTCTCAAACATCAGAACCGCAACACCTTTCTTGACGCGAGTTTCACAAACCAAGTTGGCGTCTTCCCGAGCCAAGTTCATCTCCTAGAACAACAATGTATAGTTTTTAGCCCATGCGACCTGAGGAATTCAAAGATCAGTTTGGTCTTCTTTGGTTATGATTTCCAAACGTTTCGACTGCAACTGCGGCAGTCATCTTCAGTGGCGAGGTCGAAGTACTCTTCTTGACATGTCAACTGAAACAAGAAGAGTACAGTACACTGAAGATGACTGCCACAGTTGCAGTTGAAACGTTGGGAAATCATAACCAAAGGAGACCACAGCAAAACCGGAAAACCATCCAAAATATTGACGCCAGCCGTGAAAGCTTACATTCCTATAAAAATCGATTTTTAATAATTACGATGATAATGGTTCTTCTTCTTCAACGACAACATTGTAGACTTCGGCTTATCCAAGCACCTGAGCTTTGCTTTCCTCAAGTCGAATGAGCGGAAGTCGGAAACTGAGGGATGCATCATGGCCTTCCAAGATGGTGTTTCCAACACCTTGGTCTACCGCAGTTGCGTGATGGGTATGAGGGTTCTTATCACAAAAAATCTGTTCAAAATCTCTTTTTCCGTTAATCAGCTGTCGCCCCCATATGAACAACAACTCTCAGAAGTTGAGACACTTGTGCAAGCTAAGGACTAACGAGGTCTTACCTTTTAACGTGTGATTCCTAACATGGTGCAGGACCTGCTGCAAAACCCTAATGAACTTGCTGTCACCATGACCTTCATATGTGATCTCAGTCAATATACATCGCCTTGGGGGATATTGAATCCGTTTCGGAGACCAAGAAGTGCCGCATTTATTGGAACTATTCGTTTCCCACCCTTAGGCTCATTTTCCGACTTCCGCTCATTCGACCTGAGAAAAGCAAAGCTCAGGTGCCTGGAGGAGAACCATTATCATCGTAATTATCATTATTGTCATTAACCTTATCCCATTATCCCCTAATCCTTAAAACATTTTTGATATGCACTTTTTGGTTTGTTTTGAGAACAAGAAAAAGTCGCAGGGAGTCATATTTGGTGAATACGGTGGCCTAGGCATGATTTCAAAAATTAATGATCCACAGTGCTCTTTACAATTTGCTGATGTCACATCTTTTACTGTCAGTGGTTCGGAATGTGAAACATTGTCAGTAAGAGCAAATGATGCTGTATCCAACATGCAAAATTATTGTTCTAAGAATGGCTTGATTCTAAATAATCTCAAAACCAACACCATTCTCTTTACAATTCAGTAAACCTAGTGTAGTGTATTGGTTAGGTCTGAGATTAAAAGTATTGAACAGATAAACTATAAAAATTTTTTAGGAGTTTTTATTGATTCCCAACTCAATTGGAATCATCATGTTGACTTCATACTGAAGAAATTAGCGACACATTGTTCCGTTATATGGAATCTGCGTAATTTTGTGTGCTGAACCATATAATCAAAAAATTAAATTCTGATTTCTAACAAGTAGATGATAATTTCCTACAGATTGTGAATATGAAAACGGGAACATAAACGGGTCGTTCTGTAAATATACTCTAGATAATTCCTAATTGATAATTGTGAACACAATCCTTTTCAATATCAAAAATACATCTCCGTGAATATTCACTCCGTTCTACCTTTGGAGGGATTCCGTATCTTGAAATTGCTCGTTCTATCTCTTCTGAGGATGAGATACGATCCTGCAGTTAATGAACGCAGGACATAACCGAGTGTTAGGACGTTATCGTTGCTAAAAGGTAGTTTCGTTGACAGTTGTTCTTGGCAGACTATTTTCGTCGAGATTTATGTGGACGAGTTAAAACTTTGTTCAGGAGTAGGTGTGCCTGTTAGAGTCCCCCGAACACTCTAAGAACTTTATAAGGCGCCATAAATATGAAAGGGCGCAATAAAAAAGTGTTATATAGTCTGGAAGGTGAGGGGTTTTCCGTTTCGAGTAGTTTTATGATAAAAAGTTGAAAATAAACGGAGGCTCGTACATCGACAGTGTATAATGTGTCGTAAAAGGAACGAACTAGAAAAGCAAAGTTTCGAGAAGGAAACTCCTGATCATCGTTGGGAACTTTTATGGCGTCGACTTGTGTGTTTTCTATGGCCTCTGGCGAATTCACGAGGATTTATGATAGGTATTTCAACCTATATTTCACTACCGCCCTTTCTATATATTGAGTTCGATAAATACGGTCTATCTATGTGATCTGGATTGGGAACTTTACCTTTCGACGTACATGATAACACTAGCCACAAATAAAAAAATCACGACTAATATTATAGTGGCTATACATGAGAGTTTAAAGTATCCTGACTGCGACTTCAACATCAAACATTTTCCATCACGTTGAGTTGGTTATTTTCATTTTATACAAAAATTTTCACATATTATAGAGAAATATAAGATCAAAACAAGAAAGAAACAATAGGTATATCTTCAGGATAACAGACTTTATTTACAATACACATGAATATTACTGGAGTTATTTTTATACCTCGACACGTGTTTCGATCACCAAGTGATCATCTTCAAGAGGAAGATAAAACTAATAACTACTCAAAACTAAAGCTACTTATACTAATCAGGTACATCATACAGGTAGGTAATGAGTAATACCACCCATACAAGTGTACTACCCTAAATTAATTTTACAATTGGCCTTTCTATTATTTACAATATGTCCTTATGTATGTTTAAATGTTACAGCTATATATAGAACAATTTTCAGCTATATAAAATTAGTTTCACAATATTGCCTATCTAAATATATTTACAATGTGTCTTTTTGTAGTTATCAGTAAACCCAACAATATTATTTCAACAAGCTATATAGTATGCTACTTGGTATTGGTCCGTTGTCGTTGTTCATAATATTATTATGTTTACTTATTTCCACACTCTCATAGGCATCTAGTTGCCTGTTGTTATTAACTTGTCTAACTAATCTTAAAGAACTGAAGTCTATGGAATGGTTTCGTTACAAAATATGATGGGCGACTGCTGATTTTTCAGATCTTCCATATTTTAAGTGTGCTATGTGTTTCTTATATCTCACTTTAATAGATCTTTTTGTCTGTCCATAATATTTTGCATCGCAGTCCTTACATTCAATTTCGTAAATTCCAGACTTTTCCGAATTCTTGACTTTGTCTTTTGGACTTCCCAAAAGGTTCTGCAGTGTATGACTTGTTTTAAGTACAATACACATGAAAAAAAAATCAAAAGAAGTCTTTTCTTCGTATCCGTTTTGTGAATGTTGACTTTTGTTTATATGTTTCATCGTTTTCCTTCATAAGGAACCAACAATAATCCCCCCTCATTGCTGCATCCCATCTGCCTTGGTAACGTTGCTCCATTGTCAGTATGCCTTGGTGAAACTTTCTCCTTGTTCGTCACTGACAGCACCCAAATTTTCTGTGAAAAAATTCAAATGGGAGTGCAAGAAATGGATTTTGAGAAACATGCGACATCCCATATTTTTTCACAAGAGTATCCAACACTTAACTATGCAATCACGGATAACTGTGTATAAGACAATTATACAACCACATTTTGAATAAAGTTCGACTCTTCTATACACAAGTGATTTAAATAAAATGAGACAACTACAGAATCGATCAATGAGGATTATTTTGAGATGTGACAGAAGTACCCATATATCTTCAATGTTAAATACTCTAGAATGGTTATCTATAGGAAGTAGGCTTACATGATTTATATTTACAAAATGTTACATAACCTTCTACCCTCTACTTTTGACAAATTTGTAATTTTTAATAATCAAATCCACCAGTATAATACAAGAATAAAAAATAATTTGTATGTAAATAATCAAACAAAAACATTCAACACTAAAACATTATTGTTCAAAGGATTTATTAAGTATTACAGTCTACCTGAAAATGTGAAGTCTTCTAACAGTCTTATTCTATTCAAAAGGAATTTATTAAACCATTTAAGAGACCATTAAGGTAATATGTGATATTTTTTATCTTTTATTCTTTTTTTTTTGTATTTCCAGTTATCGTAGGTAAGACTACTTATTAACAAATATAAGTAGATCTTTTCTTGTATTATTGTATTTATATGTATATATTAATGTTAACATTACTATCATTGTTGTATATATTAGGATGTATCCTATTTGAAAGCATTTCAAAGCATTATTTTGAGAGCTTCAAAGCGTCTGCAAAGCAATACGGCCGACAGAAAATGTTTGGGAGTATTGACAACTCCTTTTTAATGATATTATTCTAAATATACGTAAAAATCAGCTTGGAGAATTTACCTAAGGTAAGTAACGTATTTATATACCTTGATTACCTGATACCTGAAAATTGGCCGTCTAAGCAAGCTAGCAGGTAGGCATACGTTCTTTTACATAATAACATTATTCAATCGTCCACATTTCTTTCGTCAGAAAACACGTGACGTCTGGTAGCCCTGGGATCTTACTCTAATAGTTTTTTGGTTAAAAAGTTAACTGTTATCATGCCTAGGCCACCGTATTCACCAAATATGACTCCCTGCGACTTTTTTTTGTTCTCAAAACAAACCAAAATGTGCATATCAGAAATGTTTTAAGGATTAGAAAAACGCTGGTAAAAGTGTATTATATTTTGACAAAATAGATACCTAGCAAGATACGGGAGCAAATGGAAGACACGTTATGTGTAATTTATCTAGGACATCATTCCCAATTGAGATGAAAATACGAATATCCATCATCACAATGACTTCGAATCCAATCAAAAACCCTTGTCATTTTCCATTCCATTACGTCTCGTAACGACAAAAACTCGATCTTTTTCCGATAAAGTGGCATCTTTCCAATCTCCAGTGCACAAGCCTCGATATGAAATATGACCAGTTTCTCGAACTTAAAATATATAGCGCTGATTAAGTCTGGCGAATCGAACGCAATTTCTCAGTTGTTGAAAGTTGCTTTCAATAATAAATCTCTGTCGATTAGTTTTCTTCAGGAACGCCGAACGGATTTGAGCCGATTCGACGAAAGTTATATCGGCAAGGAAGGCGGAAAACGAGGGGGAAAAGAGAGAGAGGAGAGCGAGCTTTCAGCTGGAAAACGAATCAATCCCGGTATCGTGAAAGTTTCCTTTTGTAAATAATGCATTAATCCTGTCTTGGTGGTACCTTGTTTTATGTAGACAGTTATCGCGAACTTGCCATCATCGCCGCACCCTGGAGTTCTCCAGTGCAGGCCGGAGAGTTGTGGCAATGTCTCAGTTTGCGATTGCTTTTGATGGGGTGCCTAACAAAAAAAAATCTAGAAGAAAGTTTCGTCAAACTTCTACGTCTGGAATTCAAAAATTTTTCAAAAAAGAAAGTTCTTGGCCTTCTACTTCTCCTTCTTTATATAAACAAAATGTATTCCCATACTTTTTGTATCGAGACAATTCAGACAAGATTTTTAGGGCTGGTATCAAATAAACTAATGAATGTTATTTAAGTACCGTCATCGATAACATGGAAGGATTCAAGCTATTCCGTGACGAAAAGTCGTGATTATGAACGAATCAAGTGTTTTTTCTTATAATGTTATCCGTATTTGCTACTGAAGAGCCGATAAGCAAGTATCTTACGGCGAAACATCGTTTGTTTAGCAGTGAGGATGACAGTGTTCCATGGAAATGAAATTTTACTTCTTTCATTATTAATATTGTGCAGGTATCCTGTGAATGACATCTGATTCGATCCCATTACAATGTTTGGAGTACAAACGGAATAGAGAAATGTTTTTTCTTATAATCCAGCGTTCATTTGTTTCTTTTTCTTCCGTTTAATTCAATGTTTATATGAAAATAGCTGTTTCGATAGGCTTTTATCTATCAGTTTGTGTCTGAAAGTTACTTCATTGCATGATCTTCGCTGTCTATTTATACTGTTAATTTTTGAAATTGATTGTTTCATTCCTTCCTTTGGAAGATTCCCACATTTTTTTGTATCAAGATGGACAAGTAGAAGGCAAAAGTTTTCTTTCAAAAAATTATTCTCTTCCAAAAATATCAAGTGTTGACATCTAGTTGATGTGACTTTTAGGTGATTATATGATTCTTCTCTCTTTGCTCATAAGAGAGAAGAATTTAGAAATCAAGTCATGAAGTTGTTTGCTAGATCAACATAATTCATGGTACTACAAGGTACTAATGAAGTGT
This sequence comes from Leptinotarsa decemlineata, assembly GCF_025532065.1. Taxonomy (NCBI): domain Eukaryota; kingdom Metazoa; phylum Arthropoda; class Insecta; order Coleoptera; family Chrysomelidae; genus Leptinotarsa; species Leptinotarsa decemlineata. Next base: position 12,884,785 of record NW_027412537.1, on the reverse strand, counting down.
TCACTTTTTGATGGTTTTCACTAGTTCGGACTTCCATTGTCTACTATATAAAATGATTTGAAATCCCTGAAACAACTAAAAAAGAAGAATTGAAAATGAATAGTTGAAAATAACAATTATATTAAGCAAAATAAACCTGAAATGAAATAATAGTGAAATAAAATACAAGTGAAAATAGAACAATTGAATAAATAAAAATAAAGAAATGAAAAAAGAAAATAAAAATAGAAAGTGGAGAGATTCCAAGTCACGTTAGTTCACGACGTTTCGATTGTTAGTATCTACAATCGTCTTCGGGTGATGACTGAACTGATTCCTCCGAGAGATGACTATTTATAGGTCGTTCGAGTACTTTCACTTATCCCCGCTTTCTATTTTCCGCTTCACTGGTTCCGTGGGAGATGACCGTTTTGGCGGGAGTTGGCCATTTTTCGCTTGATGATGGGTTTCCATATGTTGCGTATTTCTACGCTGGCTTGGCTGAATACGTTGTTGGACAAGATGTATGCGGCTTCCTTGAATTTTCTCCTAAATCAATGTTCCTCTCTGTGCAAGATCTCAGCTTGGGACCACTCGATGTTGTGATGATGGTTCTAAACATGGTCTGCTATTCCTGATTTGCTGGTTTCCCCTCGCTGTGTGTGTTTCTTGTGCTCGGCAATGGCCTCTTAGTTTCACCAATATAGGATTTTCCGCACTCACAGGGTATCCGGTAAATGCAATTCTTGGAATCGCAGTCCGCGTTTGGTGGCCTGGTTTTCGTGAGGCTACTACGGATAGTGTTACCGGATCTGAAGCAGGTTCTGATGTTGAATTTGGAACCAATTGTTCGTATCCTCTCCGATAATCCTCTGATGTAGGAAAGTGCAAGCACTGGTTGTGACGGCTTCTCTTCCTTGCGAGGCTCCTGCTGTCTTTTAGCCAAAGTCTTTTCTACCATCGCTTTGGAGTAGCCATTCCGTTGAAGATCATTTTTGATGATGTCTAGTTTCTTCTCGAGACCTTCCTTCGTATTACAGAGCCCAAAAGCACGGTCTAATAGAGTCTTGATGATTCCTCTTTTAGTCGATTGATGGTGGTTGGATTCGCGGTTCAGATACTGTCCCGTATGAGTGGGTTTTCGGTATACAGATGTTTTCCACTTAGTGTCGGTCCTCTTCACCAAAACGTCTAAGAATGGCAATTTGTTGTGGATTTCCTTCTCCATTGTGAAAGTGATGGAAGGTCTCACGCTGTTGATGTGTTTCAGGAAGGCGTCTAGTTCAGTATTCCCATGGTTCCAGACTATGAAGGTGTCGTCAACATATCTAAACCAGACTCGAAGTTTCTTGTGGGCTTCTTCAATGGCCAGAGTTTCAAACCACTCCAAACGTCGTGAACTAACGTGACTTGGCATCTCTCCACTTTCTATTTTAATTTTCTTTTTTCATTTCTTCATTTTTATTTATTCAATTGTTTTATTTTCACTTGTATTTTATTTCACTATTATTTCATTTCAGGTTTATTTTGGTTAATATAATTGTTATTTTCAGCTATTCATTTTCAATTCTTCTTTTTTAGTTGTTTCAGGGATTTCAAATCATTTTATATAGTAGACAATGGAAGTCCGAACTAGTGAAATTCATCATGAAACATTATCAATCACCTTCAAACAAATGTTCACTTTTCGTTTTATTCAGAAGTTGTCTTCTTTCCTATATTCGTTATATAAATTTTTGAATGGACTGTTACCAAGTACCATCAACTGAAGATTACTAATGATATTTTTCATAATTTGAACCTTTGATTGTCCTGTTATTTTGTTCGACTGTACTGTTATTTTTTTTTTATGGGAAAATTGGAATTGAAAAGTTCTTGTATCTCTTTTAAAAATGTACTCCATTTCTCATTTACATAAGACTCTAGAAATAATCCTTTCCAATTATGTTGCTCTACTGGTAAAATAAAATTTCAATTTATTTTTTAGAAAATAATCTCTGATATATGAAATTATTATCATTTTTCAGCACTGGTTGTATATGTTAATCAATTGAGCACGATGATCAGAAAGGCAGGAGTCAATAACAGATGAAGTATACCGTACTTCGGATTTGATAATGATGTTATCAATACAAGTTTTCAATCTGTTGGTTAAGCGGATATATTCATCAATTATCAAGATGCTATTGAAAGAGTTCAGCAAATCTAAGACGATATATACGTAAATCAAATACACGATATTGCCTAGTTGAAATTCGGCACTTGCACCTTCGAAATGATTGATTAGCGATAACCCACATATGCCATTTCCAGCTTTTCCTCTTATACCGCCTTTGCCATAAATGGCAGCTTCTCCATGGCTGCCTTTCTTCCTACAGAAGCTAGATATCAGATTATCGTCAGACCCATCACCCTCAACTCCTCTTCCCAACACCAATGTTCGGTTGAACTTAGAAAGTTTATATCAACACTAATCAAAAAAACCTCCAGTTCATTTCTACTGGTATTGAAACACTGTATATTTTGATGAAGTAGACTTGCACTATTTGTCTCGTCAATGATTTTGGTATTTACAGCTGCGTTGACCGAGCGAAAACAATTGATCTTGAACATCAATACTTATCTATTATAACTGAAAAATAACCAAACTGCATTCAATAAAAATGTTTCTTCATCTTTCTTGTGATTTTTAGAAAATTCATACATTTCGAATTCTTTTGGAAGAAATTCTGTGGCATGAATTTTTTGTTTGATTCGCGATTGATTCCGAAAGACCTTTATTCGAATTTCCGTCTTCCACAGTCGGTGATGTTATCTTTTTATTGCACAATTTCGCCAGTTTTTATGCCCTTTATCGATAAGTCGGTGGATGTTCAGACGATCATTTTATTTCCATGTTATTGTTTTCAGACGCTACTGTAATATTCGAATTTGAGTTGAGAACGCACATATCTTGAATAGCAATTTTTTATGGAAAATTCGATTCGATTGGATGTTCTGCATTTCAGTCTGTTATCTAGAATTTTTCCTACACACTACGGAAAATGTCTCAATTAAATTAATCGAAAATAATATTTGGGAAAGAAAGGATTTGTTTTTTATACAAAAAAATCTGAGAATATTCCAAACAAAAGAAGAAAGCAATTTCTTTCAAAATAAACTCCTTACAATGATGTGTGGGTCATGCAAGTTGAAAACAAAATATATTTTTTCCGTTAACTAGCTATCGCACCCCATCGAACGTCAACCCTCAGAAGTCCAAACTTGTGCGAGCTAAGGTCTTACCTTTTACCATGTGATTCCTAACACGGATTGAGCGAAAGCAAGTGAAAATCAAGCGTTCAGCCTGGGGCTTGAACAATCGACTCACACGTCAGACGATTGACTCAGTGAACAAATCACCCCACGTCGCATAGCCCGGCTCTCGATCGACCATTACTTTCAGATACAAACTGTAAAAATCCCTCTCGAAACAACTGCTTTCATATAAACATTTCATGACACGTAAAAAAATTCTATATGAAAACTTCCATAGGAAATCTCTCATAATTGTTTCATAATAGAGTTGTGTCTCCATACCACTTTCTTCATACGCTACACAATACACACTGAAATTAAGTTTTACCTGAATCATTAGTTGGAAATGGCATATGTCAATTTTGTTCGAAGGTGAGTTTATCCCATTAAATAGCCACCCCACCTACAGCTTAAAAAACCCCTAGAAACATTTCACGACCGGCGCGGCGCGCAATTTTAGCTTTAACATCACCATCTATTGGCATCCATTAAGTCTAAGATGCAATACTAAACGTTGTTTGGCTATCCATTACTTTGGAGTAACCATTCCATTGAAGACCTCTTTTGATGAAGCCTAGTTCGTTCCCGGAACCTTTCTTCGTATTACAGAACCCAAAAGCACGATCCACTACAGTCTTGATGGTTCTTCTTCTGGTAGATTGATAGTGGTTGGATCCATGGTTCGGATACGGTCCCGTGTGAGTGGGTTTTTGGTATACAGATGTTTCCCACTTAGTGTTGGTCTTTTTCACCAATACTTCTAAGAATGAATATTCGTTATGAACTTCCTTCTTCATTGTGAAGGTGATGTAAGGTTTTAAACTGCTGATGTGCTTCAGAAAAGTATCTATTTCCATATTTCCATGCTATGGAGGTGTCGTCAACAGATCTCTCAACAAGACTCGGGGCTTCTTGTGTGCTTCTTCAATAGCCAGAGTTTCAAATCACTCCATATATATGTTGGCTATAACTGGTGAAACTGGCGATCTCACTGGTAGGCCCTGATCTTGGTAGGGAATTAGTTTTTCAGTTAGAAAAAGCAGTTTCGTATACAGCATACTAGTGAGTACATGATTACTTCTATAGGCAAGTTGGTTCTATCTTCCAGTTCCTCGTCTTCCGGAACGTTGGTGTTACGGCTTTCCACCACTTCGAAACTAATTAATTGATCTTGCTCCGCAACTTCGACTGCCTCTAGTAATTCAACAAATTGCCTTGAATTCTCCACAAAAAATGAAGTTTCTCCTTGTAGTGGTTGTGTAATTGGAAGTGAAAATCTGAACAAGTTTTGGGTAGCTGAAAAGGTGAAACTAATGATCGGTCTGTGCGGAACAGCCTTCTTGTGGATTTTGAGTAGTCTATACAGTCCATATTGACTTGGTGCCTGTTACTACTTCCTGTCAACTGATGCAGTAGGTATCCGTACAACCGTCGTGTGTTACCCCTTCTGAAAAACATCTTCGATCTTCTGTTCGAAAAGATCCATATCCATCACAACAGTAGCGTTCCCCTTACCTGCAGGTAGGATTTTGATGGTTTTATCTCTTCGTAGGCCGCTCAAACTCCTTCGTCCTCCATCACTGATGTTAAATGTTGTGACTGGTTTACGATCTATCTGTTCTCTGATTTCCATCTCAATTCTTCTGCCTTGGTTTGAACAATAATGTTGGTCAGACCGAAGAAAATCGAAATGGGAACAGTAATAAACCTACCATTCATATATTTACCCCTATGACAACTATACCCCTACACAATTCAATCTTTTGCAAGTAAACCAGTTATATTTCTACCAATATAAATGTCAAATGTCGGTCACAGAATCTACTAAGTTGAAATCTACTGCGTTTCAACTCCACCAGAATCGAGATCAACCACAAAAATACCTATCATCTACAGTACTACCATACATAAGCCTACCTTAAACAACTAAACTACATAGTAACTATACCAGAATTAAATTATATCAATGATAAACATCGCCTGAAGATATTGATAGAATTTAATTCTTAAAAATGTGCCAACTCAGCATATGTAGTCGTCGTAAGGGCAGCAGTATCATCTCAAAGATTGCTGATATCACAAAAAAGAATAATACGCCTGATTTTCGGACCAACCAAAAAAAATAAAAAATAGAAATATTAATGAAAGCTGAAAACTAAAAATTATTATTAACAAAAAATGAAAAATAAATATTGAAAGATTCCAAATCGAGTTATATCACGACGTTTCGATTGTTAATATCCACAATCTTCTTCGGGTGATAACCGTTATCACCCTGCAAATGCGCCACTGGAATCAATGAAGTCGCCCCGGAGCGCCAATTAATTTTTATTGTTGTTTTTATTTTTATCGTTATTTGATACTTCATTGGCAAGCTAATTTGACATAAATTCAGTGTCACCGCATTGCGGAATTTTTCTAAGGGAAAATACAAAATGATGGCTACACAATGGCGAACATGATTTGCAATTATGGTCCGATTTGATTCAAAGTTGATAAGTGGTGGTTTTCAGGGTCGAAAATTATGATGTTTTTGTTAGTGCAAGAAAATAATATGGTGCCTCCAAGATGGCGGACGAAATTTGTAATTATGGTCCGATTCGAATCAAAATTAGTGAGTTGGGATTATCAGGGTAGGCAATTATGATTGTTTTGTCGGTGCAAAAACAAGATGATTCTGTCCATGCTCACCAAAACGAAAACTTACTGGAGCTTTAACGTATTTTTCCAGCCGAGATAAGGATCAAGTATTGCATGTTGAGGTTCTGTAAACTGTATATTGAAAATCTCTCAATCTCAATAATTTCGACTGAACTGTAACTAATTTTTTGATCCAGCATCACAATACTTCGCGTTGATTTTCTTATTATTGTAGGAGTACGTGATCATTTTCAAACATCCTTTCAAGAAATACTTCAAATCAGACAAATATTTACAACTTATCGAATCACCACCACAACTGAGAAACTTTTCTGTTTGATTCTTTTTTCTGGGGGGAACGAGAACTTTCTTAATTGATGGGATTCAGGATGCTTATGTTTGTTGAAACTTTCTTCGTGCGAACTCCTCAGAATAGCTTTGTGTACGTAAAAAACTCGAGTATCTGTCAGTATCATTCCGAAAGTTGCCCGAGATCCGGAATTAGAGTTGGGTCGTCCAAACCAGCGGTTGTAGAACAAGTTTCGATACGTCTAATCCACAGTAGATCCTCAATGCCAGGTCATAGAATGAGGGAAGTTTGAGATGTGTTTGCGGCTTAGTCTTTTTCTACTCATGTTATTCCGTTGTGGAAAGTGATCGAGCTGCAGTTTCTGTTTTGGAAATCAATTTACGAACGATTTGTAGTTCGAGTAAACGATATAGTGCAACCTACTTTCCAACAACAATATATATATATATATATATATATATATATATATATATATATATACAACTAAAAGAATATTTTTGGGAATGATACATATCAATAACGAAGAATATCCAATGAATAAACGAACTGATATTGATAGTCTTAGTAAAATTTACACGTACCTAGTGAAATATGATAAAGAAAATAAAAGATCTAGTAATTCGAGTATCATTCAGAATTTTCCCACTTAACATTGTGTTTTTCTATCTGTTTTTGAACCATTTTATATTTTATCTTCACGTTAGTAAGTTCTACATATTTATATATTTTTTACAAGATATGTAATCTTATTATTGTAGTTGTCCTGACGAAGGTGTGAAATATACCGAAAGCTTGACATATAACAAAGAGTTTGCTTACTTTCCAGTTCAGGATGTTTGGGAGCATGGTAATCCTTATTGGCAACCATAACACCTTCTTTGAAAAGGTATTCGTAGGTAGCGACTCATTTCTTTTCTCTCATCATCATCTTAACGCTACTACCTTTGAAACTGTACAACTTTTGTGCTTTAGTTTTTTGAATACCGGGTCTGGTTTCAATGGGAGTCATGAAAAACCATTTTCTACACCTAAAATTCACACCACAAAATTCCTTTCCGGCTGGATTGTTCTTGATGTTGTGTGAAAAACGTAATAAATAGAATGGGGATCAATTCGTGGCCAGTTCATCTGGAAACGCGAATGCCCCCCTAGCCCAGCGCATTACGATCGGCCGTAGATCTCTACAGCGAATGTATAAGCCAGAATGTAGCCTCTTCGGCTTCCTAATGGGCCTTCTCGGGCCACATGTTCCTCGGTCCTCGTTCGCGAGACGACATTATGAAATTTTCCGGGACGTACTACGCGGTCACAATGAATGCGAAATTGCAGCACGCCACCGCCGCCGCAAAATACACCGCCCCGTAATGGCGGAGGCATAAATCTCGCCACGGGAATATGAACATCATGATGGAAAGCCTCATCTGATGTTACGAAAAACCGTTTGAATAGCTGATGCTTCGTTTCGGAGAATGAAACGACCAAAACGCGTGGAATATTGGAACATGCACTGTAACGAGAAGATTCGAGAAAGTTCTGGATGACGGTGTCCGGTTTTCGAAAATTGTCTCGGACTCTGATAATCCCTTCAAAACGGATTGCAACATATCTAAAAATAATATACAAATGCAAGTATTTCGTATTTGAAGCAATTCAATTTTCAATTCAATTCAATTCAATTCAATTTTATTTTCAGAACCATTTTACATACAATCATTAATATCAACACAATCAGTAATGTGATAATAAATAATATAAATAAAATAATGGATAATAATTAGTTGTTTGAGTTTTTTTAAATGACTCACTGAAGTAGACTCACGCTAGGCAAATTTAACCTGTTTTGTGATGTCTAAATAGAAGAGTTAAGAATCCTGCAGTCAGTGCTGATATTTTAGTGGATTCTTCAAAAGGATATACTCCCTTCATAATCGGCGAACTATCAATTTTAATATAGAATAATATAGAAACAAGTCCTAAGATATATGATCCTACGGTGTGTACTTTGCACACTACAGGACTTTCTTTCAGTTTGTGTCTGAAAGTTACTTCTTTGCATGATCTACACATCCATGTATAGAGTTACTTATTTTTAAATTGATTACTTCCTTCCTTTCTTTGGAAGATTCCCTCATCCTTGTTTTTTGTATCAAAATGGAGTAGTAGAAAGTCAAAAACTTTCTTTCCCAATAATTCAACACCTTTCGTGGTATTAGCCAGGGAAATAGTAATTCTGATAGGTGTCAGTCCATTAAGCTACTGTGTAAGTAAGTAGAGACTGGCCTAAACGAATTGTTCTTTCAGATGATCTGATTTATAGCCCACTTACTAATATGTGAAAAGCATTTGACACTTTGTACTGTGAATCTGGAAGGAATATTGATATTTTTGAACTCTATTTGGAATATTATTTTTAAACCTAACTTATCGTAAGATTTTCTCAAAATTATTTCAACATTTTCATTTTATAGAGCCTCGGGAAGTTCTTATCCGCAGATATTCACTCGAAAAATGATCACGGTCTTTGCATATTTCTTTACCACCGACGCAATTTTTTTAATATACTTTGTGACTTATAATGTCTGAAAAAAAACAACAAAAGTTCAACTCACCCATAAATAAATATTATATTTAAACCTAACTTATCGTAAGATTTTCTCAAAATTATTTCAACATTTTCATTTTATAGAGCCTCGGGAAGTTCTTATCCGCAGATATTCACTCGTAAAATGATCACGGTCTTTGCATATTTCTTTACAACCGATGCAATTTTTTTAATATACTTTGTGACTTATAATGTCTGAAAAAAAACAACAAAAGTTCAACTCACCCATAAACCGAGAAAGAGTCAGTCGTACGTACCTGAAAAAAAAAAACATGAATAAACATTTTTCCAATATACAACTTCCAGAAAAATCGAGCCGTTCGAGCATGTCCAATAAAACAGATTTTATTGCGGAAAGCGGCATTTTTTCGTGCATTGAAGAGGGTTGGAGTTGCGTTTCATATAAAAGTGGAGCGGTCATCCAAACACGCATAAAAAGACGGATACACGAAGTGAAATGGTTCGAAAATATACCGACGAAAAGATACCAGATATATATCAAAGGTTTCGGGTTATCCGGCTAAAGATTTAACGACCAAGAGGATATTCGATAATCTTAATGTTATTTCCCGAACGAAAAAATATCTCGATGGAACGCAAACATTCACTGGACGTGACATAAAGATGGCTGTAATAAAATAAGAAAATTGAAGAAGCCACTCGTTTGACCGGGTTTATAGATATTTTTTCAATGATGAAGGGGGGCCGAAACAGTTTTTCAAAAATTGATATCCATAGTAAAGAAATGGATTGGTTTGATCATTTTCTATGGAACTATTGAAATACGAGTCCTATCGCAGTTTAAGTAGTGACTTCTCCAAAAACCATAACTCGTCAATGTGATAACAATAATAGCACAATATACTCAATAGCTCAATATACTCAATAGCATATACTCAAACACGAAAGATGGCAGCTGAATTCTACAAACTCCAATCGCAGTTTAAGTAGTGACTTCTCCAAAAACCATAACTCGTCAATTTGATAACAATAATAGCACAATATACTCAATATATTCAATAGCTCAATATACTCAATAGCATATACTCGAACACGAAAGATGGCAGCTGAATTCTGCAAACTCCAATCGATTCGTAATTATTGAGTTACCCTGAACTAGCACTCTCATCAAGTTGCCCTCCATGTTACCTAAAATTGAAGATAAACATACGACAACACCAATTTGCACAAAATTTTGATTTATCCTCTACTTAAAAGTTGAAACTGTACCAAGGGTTGTTTTCATTCGAGGAGTGCCACTGTGTTGGGGGATGGAAAATGTAAAATTAAAAATTAGGTTCAATTTTTCAAGCAATAAAGTCAGTAGTTTTTTGCGAATGACTCAAAAATAATTTTGTTATAAGGAATCATTTTTATTGGAAATGTTGCTATAGACTCCATACAATTGGAGTAATAGCTTGTAGATTTTTTCTTAAACGTCAGATGTCAAAATTGAAAATTTCAACAAAATTTCTAAGAACAATGTACTTGTTTGGAAGAACTCATGAACCCTTCTTTGAAGTGTTCGAAAAAAACCTTACTCTCCTTCCTATAAAAGTTCCTTGCATCAAAACCAAGCGAATTTTGAGAAAAATTATGTTGGTCCCTATTTTTTCAATGTGAAAAATCACTCCTCAAATATCACTTCAACTGAAAATAATCGATACCATTCAACATTTCACCTAATTTATGTACTTGTAATATACTCTCGAAATTTACTACATTCAAATGCTTTGTTGTGCTTGAAGTAAAAAAAAAACATTTTTCTAACCCTTAAGAAATTACATTCACTTCAAAAACTCTTGATGATACGCAAAATAAAGTTATACCTACTGTGTATTGATTGATGCTGCAATTATTAGTTTTTGGATTCTTTCGAAGAAGGGAAGATGAGAAAAACAGTTTTTTTAATCTTGTGAAACGCGCGTCAAGAAGATTATTTCCTTTCTGGTGAATGTGAAGAGTTCTTATTCAGCATTGATCTTTTGAAATTTCACGTACTATACTACTATAAACAAGTTAATTCAAATAAAACAAAGGGTGTATGAGATATCATCGAAATTTTTTATTCACTTGAAAGACTTATTGAAGCCATTATGAATGGAATATAACACCGTTCAAATGTCCGCCACGATTTTTCTGGGTGGACCGCATCCGAAACGTCCAATTTTATATGATTCTGGCGCATAAATCAAGCTGAATTTGACCGACGGCATGAGTTATGTTGACTCTGAGAGTCGCTGTGGTTTGTGGTTTATTCGCATACACTTGCGACATAAAAACACCCCACAAGTAAAGTTCTAACGGAGTCAAATCGCACAATTTCTATGGCCAGTTCTCATCACCTCCATATTAGATTAGATTGTCGGGGAGCTAGCCCATGGCCTGATTTACTGCGACTTTTTCAGATCTATCGTGATGCTCCTTGGTTGTTAAAGCTCATTGTCTAGCTTGATCTCTTTGATGAGACTTCATAGTCTTGACACTGACCCCTTCATATTGCTGGCAGCCTCTGGTTTCTTTTCCCCGCATCTTGCGTGTCTCAGCATTGCTATCGCTTCATATTCAGAGAGCACATGCAGTACGGTTTCTTCTTTTTCTTGCCATAACCTGAATTGGGTTTTTTTCTGTCAGAGCCATATTGCTCTAACGGAGTCAAATCCCACAATCTCTATGGCTAGTTCTCATCACCTCCACATGAAATGACCATGTCCTTAAATCGCTCATGCAGAATATCAAATATGGCACTATTGAAACCACATGTCGTTAGTGTCTAGATCATCCAATTCAGGCCAAAAGAAGCCACTTAGAGTGTTTGCCGTTGACAGTGATGGCCTGGCCAACGTCATTCTCAAAGACATATATAACGATTACGCCGCCAGCCCAAAATTCACACCAAACTATGACTTTTTTGGGATGCATTGGACGCTTTTCGATCTCATGTGGATTGCTATCGTACCAAATTCGATAATTTTGTTTGTTCACGTATCCATTCATCCAGAAATGGTCTTCATCGCTGAAGATGAGTTTTTGATATTTGATATTACCATTCTCCTGCATACTCTCATAGACAGCGGCGATGTTTTCGGCAGATTTTACATTTGGTCAACGTAGGGGTGTTGGTTTACTGAACCAGTAGACTCAAATTTATCCACCACATTGCGGATAGTCCTCTCTGTAGGACGATTATGGCTATCGTGAAATGGACGGAGCGTGCGGAACGTTGCTCGAACTGAACACCAATTTTCATATAACAATTTCATTATTTGCACGTGTGTTGAATGCTATATATGTCCATGAGGATTTGGCAAAACAGACTGAATAAATGACAACTAATTTGACAGATGTTGTCACGCTATTAAACAGTGAAGAAGGGCGTGGGTAAAATGGAAGGTAGAGCGCCACCCGCTTTATCAACCCTGGAGCTTATACAGCATACAAAACAAAAATGGGAAATTTACCCTAAACGGTAACCTATTGAATCAAACGCGAATCTAGTTAATATGTTCATAATTCCTTTCCCTAACATCTACACCTTTCTCAGTTGGTTTCAAACTTGTCAACAAATCCCCTAATTTATCTGTCAGTTTATAAATTTTACCAACCGTTTTTATAGGACTCCCCCTACAATACTGGCAGGAAGCCTTGAGCTCCTGAGGCCATAAAATGTCAAATGTGAGAAGATATTACTTATCTAATTGTAAAAAATACCAAAATGTTCATAAGTTATAAATTATATTACACCTATAGCACAAATGTTTCCATTCTAAGGGGACTGTAATGAACCCAGGCTCACCAAGGAAGAAATGAGGATGCCTCTTCAATACTTGAGACGTTGCTGTTTTGAAGTTATACCTTACCTTAGATATAGCTATATCGCCAGCTTACAGTAGGTTGAGGGAATTAATTCATCTATATAGGCATAAATGCATATACCCTACACTAATATTATTTTCTTTTTTTCTTTGTCAGGTTTGAAGAACATAAATCTTTGTTGAGATAATTAATGAAGCATCATTTATCTAGTCACTGATAAGTTCTTCCTCATTGATAAGGTAGAAAATCAAAATTATAGAGCTTTAACCTATTTTGGACAACCAACGGAAAAAGTGGCTTCATTTTTGAGGAATCGAGATATTAAAATTGCATATAAAACAAGTAATACGTTGGGAAAGCTAATTGAAAATAATAAGGATGAAACATCCAAATTCGAGAAATCAGGAGTATATAAATTGAAGTGTGGAACGTGCCCTAAGGTATATATTGGTCTAACTGACAGGACATTTAGGAATCGAATAAAGGAACATCATAAGAGCTATGCAAATAAGAAAACAAATTCAACATATTCAAATCATCTTCTAGAAGAAAATCACATCTTTAATGAAGAGTTCGAAATTTTGCACATTGAAAATAAAGGTTTGAAACTGAATCATTTGGAAGCAATGGAAATTAATAAACTTAAAAATTCAAACATTCTAATGAATGACCAACTAGATTTGAATAGATCACCATTATTAAACTTGTTTTCTTAAAAACCGAGAAAGAATTATTATTGATGTAGATGTGAGGCAATATGCTTTAGGTAATCAGGTAAGAGATGTGGAGGTTCAGGTAATTTCTCACAGGTAGTCTCAATTATGGTTACCTGTAGTATATAAATATGAATGTAAGGATAATTTGATGTATTAATCACTTGAAAAAGCTAATGTTTAGCGAAACATCGTTTAGGTGTAGTTTGTGAAACTGATAAGTTCTTTGTCCCTATCTTAATGACTAAGCTTTTCTGTGTGTGTCTCTCTCGAGGTGGATTGAAGGACAAGAATGGTCTTAGAGTTCCAAACTTAGGTCTGCAGTGTTCTGTCAGAACAACAAGTGTGATCGGCTCAACAGCGGGTAACTACTAACTACTGCTACTAATGTATTAAGTATTCATGCAAGGATGTCTAGTCTTACAGCAATACTGACACGAGGAAATGGTATACAGATAAAAGGAGACCTAAAATGAAACAATTCATATTAGATGTAAACGGTTCACTGGAAATGATGTACAGGACGATATGTCTGGACAGAATGATCAGGCTCATTCTCTGAATGTATGAGTTGTCTCGTTGATGAATACCAACCCACATTTGGTGTCGTGTGGCCTATAGGTTTACTTTTGCCCCAAGAAGCCAAGATTCAAATCAGTAAGATTCTGTTCTCCATAAGAAATTGAATCCAACAAGTGAGTTGAATGTTTTACCAGCATCCAAATGCCAAGAATAAAACAATTTCCTATTCTTATAAAAGATGATCTTACTTTGTTAATCCGAAAAATCGAGAAGTTTGGACATACATTCCAGAATTAGCAAATGACTACCAAAAGTACCACAAACAATTTTTATTCCAGGCGGCAAGACATTCATGGAACCAAAGTCGTCAATTCACCGTTCCCTCAGAGCACAGAATCCTTGAAGGATTCGAATATGTGTTCGAATATAATTAAAGAGTTCGAATATATCCTTGTATAGTTGTTTATCAATGAATGAGAACTAAACGGATGACGAGGTAATAAAATATTCCAAAACCTTCATGGAAGTATTAATTTCAAGTTAAAATACTCGTCGCCTTAAAACAGAACAAATGACAAAATGAAACCGTTACAATGTTACTTCAACAATATTGTCGTTATGAACTGTCAAAATCCCTATATTAATGATAAGCAAAATAAAGTTTTAATGTGTATTGATCAATGCTGCAATTGATAGTTTTGAGTAATTTTGAAGAAGAGGAGATAAAGATAAACAGTTTTCTTCATCTGCTAAAACGCGGGTCGAGAAGAGTATTACATTTCTAGTGAATGAGAATAGTGTTCCTTTGTGTGCTGTGTGCTTTGTTCCTTTGAAAATCTTCTTTCTATAAACAAGTTCAAAGTTTCATGTTTCCATTCCGAAATATACCCCCCCACTATAATACGTTAGAAAATTCCTGCAAGTGACACTAGTTATTCCATCCCTAACGAGGAAATCATCACCAGAATCAACGACGGCTCCTCCAGCTAGATCGAGTGAGAAAATGACCATCATAACATTCGCACCAAGTTTGCCGGACCCTTCTCGGGTCAAGGATAAACAGACCAACCCTTCAGGGCGAACGGCTCATGAAAAAGACATCTCGAATAACCGGACTGGCGGTTTGAAGACCTGTCATTGTATTCGCAGTCGATAAACGCCTAGAGATGAAAACCTGTCTTATCGTCGCGAACACCAATTTGGGGCTGTCAAGACGGCAGATCGAATGTTTCGCAAGCGTTTCATTAGTTTTAGATACGACTCTCAACACTTCACTTGGACAGTATATTATTATTAGGGTTGTATAACCCACAAGAACAGTTATAGGGTAATGGAAAGGGATCGGTGTCACAAATCGGAAGTAGAGTCATTATAATTTACTGTAATGGTAAAAACTATAACAGATTTCAGTGAACATTAGAAGAATTCTGAGAAACTATAACAACTTACTAAGTTATTTTTATTGAAGTTGCAGGTAACTAAGCCACCACTGACGATTACTGATTCTGGAAGAAACCATAAAAAATAGTATGGTTCTTCCGTTATCGTGTTACGCTAAAGGGCTATCCTGTTTCTACTTCGCTCAATATTTGCGTCGAAAACAGACTTCTGGAAATTAAATTAATCGAATCTATAATACTTTGAGATATATTTTGTTCTGGCCATCTACAGAATCAATAATGGTATTTCAAATTGGGGACATTCTCCTTAGAAAACCTAATCGTACTACACAATAATTTTTTGTTAATTATTTCAAAAAACTGTTAGATTTAGGTCAAATATACTTTTGAAAAATACTTGCTATATAGCAGGGGAGCCCACGATGCAAAATGGGGATTAACTCGAGCGTCATTGAGACATATTAGGTTGCAAAGCTTAGATGATAAGAAGAAAAAATGTTATATAATATATAACTTTTTATCAGTGGGGAAAGCGGCTAAAGATTTTTGAATATGTAAAAAAATACTGTTGCATGGACATACTCGAGCGCGTCAGATATTGAAAGCATCAATGTCCTACGTATTTTCAATAATGTTGGTAAGTTAATCTGACCGTTTGCATGATGTGGTTGTACGTAAGGGTTAAAAGTGAAAAGAAAAAAAATTTAATCAAGCGCGGCAGATTTTCTAAGGGGGTGTTAAGTGTAACAAAAAAAAGCTCTCATCCAATAATCTGACGATTTCGATCTGACGCAAACTCGCAACCATTATTATAATGTGCAAAAAAAGTTCGCCATTTTGAAATACTCAAGCGCGTCAGAAGAAAATCATTTTTGAAAAATGCTCAAAAAAATTTAATTTTTTATAATCAATTGATTAATTAATGAAGAAAATAGAAATGAAACTTTCTATGTTTTTTAACACTTTTATTTGTAACTAAAGTTACTGCAGTTCGTCCTATAAGGACATTTTCAAACTTATATGTAGTAGAAGTTTGAAAATATCCTTAAAGGACGAAACTTTTGTAACGTTAGTTACAAATAAACGTGGTAAAAAACATGGAAATTTTCATTTCTCTTTTCTTCATTATGATTTCCTAGCGCGTAGTAACGGCTGCATCCATCAATTAATTGATTAATTAATCATCATCTTCATCACGAACGAGTCTCTGTGATCAGCTGTGATGGCGTCATTGCAACAGAATTCAGAGTGGGGACGGAGTGAGAGAGTAATAGATAGAGAAAAAGTGAATAGAAAATACAGGAATAGAAACTCGGAGAGGAAAATATAGGTATTAAACTTTTTTGACGAATTTTTGTTATTTCGGCTTACGGAAATCGCCAGATTATATATTTTTCGTTATCCTTAAATTATTTCCTTCAAAATAAAAAAAAATAGCTACGCTCGAGAATGTCGAAATGACGTTATTTTTTTTACAACTTTCCCGCCCTCCCCTTTCTTTACGTCACTCTCAAATTGTCAGATCACTGGAATATACACTTTTTAGCAGGTAATCAACTCACCCTACCTTAATCTGACGTGCTCGAGAATTTTTGATGACCAATTCTTTTTACTAATCTGATCCTTTATACCTCCCAGGCGGAGGTACTTAACCGGGTACAAGGTATACCCCTGTATATTAATCTACCGCGCTTTAGTAAATCCTGAAATCCCCTCTTGAGCCTCCCTATTATTATATTGCCATAATAATTAAACAAATATGTACATTAATCAAGTCATATGAAACCAGAACTGAAATAAATACTACATCCATCATTACCCAAAACTATTGGACAAAAATGCTATTAGTTTTCAGCTCCTAGAGTATATAATGTTTTGGGAAAGAAAGTTTTTGGCTTTCTACTACTCCATCTGATACAAAAATCTTCCAAAGATTTTTGTATCAGATGTATCACTCCTAAAAATATAACCCCTTCAATTTATATAATGTTATACTTTAACACATATATTATCTCAACTAATCAAATGAAAATTCACAATTTTGAAAGTCAGTACATTATATAATAGAGAACAGAAAGTAGTAAAGAGGTGAAGAGTGTTATCTCTACACATGCACAAAAAATTCATCTCTCAACTATTTTCAGCTTTTATTTTTATTCCCTCTTCAATTCATTTTTATATTTGATAATTAAACAAGTATGTTCTGTTAGAACTTGAACTATTATAGTTTTTACTATAATTTCATGATTTGTATTCTGGAGAATAATAAATGTTCAGTTTTTACTATATATCATTTCGCTACGTTTGTATATTTCGATTGCTAGTTATTTTGAACGTCTATTACTGTTTTTCATCAATAATAATAATATATTTTCCAATAATTCTAGTGGTGAATACAATCGCAGGAATGCATCTTAATCACGTAGCATGCAGTGCTACTTCTTGAATTGCTGCTATCTATAGTAACAATTATGAAAATTGATTATATTTCGCTCTAGGTCTACATACAAACCAATATCAGCTTTGTTATTTATGAGAGTGACCTTTAACAAATTACAAAAACAACTTCATAAAATAATAAAACTATGAAACAGTGAGAACTGTATTCTTCCAACAAAAATAAATTTAAATGTTTGTCATCCTACGAACTGCATATCTCAAGATGCAAAGATTAACGAGTTCTTACTTTTCAACCTGCGATTCGTAAAATATTCTAATTACCATAATGTTTTCAGAAAAATTGGGTAGAAAGATTTCTTTCCTGATCCAAAAGTTTCGGATTATGCAATATGCAGCGGGCCTATTTACCAAAACCACTCTTCTACAACTCAATTATCAGGTAAATCGTTAGAAACAGGGTGATATGAAGGGAGCCGCAGCCCTCTTCTGGGCAAACTAAACCGAAACATGCACACCCAATTCTGACATAAATATAACCAACTTCATGCAATCTCGATTCCTTATCTCCGAAGTGCTTGTTGGTATTCGGCTGAAAACGGGTCAGTGGAACGGGGCGAGGGTTCGAAACGCTGTTTAAAGGTCAGCGGGTAAATGTCTTCATGCGGTATTTTCGTTTTGTGAACTCTAATTCACGAATTCATTCATGCTGTACTTTATCGTATGGAGTATAGGAAAGGAATAACGATTTTATGCGCTGTAGCAATTGAACAGACGATAGGAAGAAGCAGAAACGTCCTATGCCATACCTTGAGATTTTAGGATTATTTGAAAAATTAATAATAATGAATAAGTAATGGAATCTTTGACACATATATACATTAAGCTTTCTAGTTACTGGATATTCAAAAGGTTTGATCTCAAAAGATATAACTATGTTGAAAAAAAAATTTTTTTAAGCCTCAATTGTCGTAATTGCCATCCTTTCATGGGTATCTTCAATCTTGGGAACAAAGAAAAGTCACATGGGGATCAATCTGATGAATATTGTGGCTGAGGCATGATTAAGAGAGGCATGAGGCATGATTGCCATCCTTTCATGGGTATCTTCAATCTTGGGAACAAAGAAAAGTCACATGGGGATCAATCTGATGAATATTGTGGCTGAGGCATGATTAAGAGAGGCATGAGGCATGATTGCCATCCTTTCATGGTTATCTTCAATCTTGGGAACAAAGAAAAGTCACATGGGGATCAATCTGATGAATATTGTGCCTGAGGCATGATTAAGAGAGGCATGAGGCATGATTGCCATCCTTTCATGGGTATCTTCAATCTTGGGAACAAAGAAAAGTCACATGGGGATCAATCTGATGAATATTGTGCCTGAGGCATGATTAAGAGAGGCATGAGGCATGATTGCCATCCTTTCATGGGTATCTTCAATCTTGGGAACAAAGAAAAGTCACATGGGGATCAATCTGATGAATATTGTGCCTGAGGCATGATTAAGAGAGGCATGAGGCATGATTGCCATCCTTTCATGGGTATCTTCAATCTTGGGAACAAAGAAAAGTCACATGGGGATCAATCTGATGAATATTGTGGCTGAGGCATGATTAAGGTGTTATTATTGGCAAAACAAAAAAATTAGGAACAAGCATTGCCGAGTGAGCAAGTGCATTATCGTGATGCAAAAGCTATGAATTATTTTTCCACGATACCGGACGTTTTCTTCCTATTGCTTCTCACAAACAGCGCAATACTCTTTATTGACCGTACCACTATGTGGCAAAAATTTTCTCTTCACTTTATCAACATTTTCATCGGTTGTTGATCGCGCCGCAAAATACTTTCAACTTTTATGCCTCTCACAACAAACTAATCATGCTAAACAGCTGAACATACAGTGCATTACTTTAATGTCCCTCCCCTTTTATTTTTTGAATGGGACAACTCAAAAAATTTAAATTTGGGATAATGAAATTGATGCATGAATACATTATTTTGAAGTAAAATTGAAACTTTTGAAATGGCGACTGGACGCCATCTGAAAAAAATTAAATGGAAACAGGGGTCTTGTTACACATCATTTTGAAGCTTCTGAAGAAAACTTCACAACCCTAGAATATGAAATCAATATCTTCACCTACTACAAAATGGTGGAACATTTAATAATTTTCTGAAGACAAACACATTAATATCGCTGTTTCTAGAAATATTTCTTTTTATCTGCCATATGGCAATTCCAACAACCCGATAAGGTTTGTTAAGTTATTGTTTTTTTATCAAAACGACAAAACATGTCAGTACGACAATGAACATCATTGTTAAGTCAAAATATTCTCATTTAGTTTTCGATTTTACTTGGTTTGGAATTTTTTAATTTTAATTTTATTTTTATTTTTCATTTTTGTTAATATTTTTTTAATTTCAGATTTTATTAATATTTCAATTTTTTATTTTCTGGTTGTAGCTTGTATGTTATTTCCTTATAATTTCAATTTTTTGTTTTAATAAAATTGTTATTTTCGGTTAATCTTTTTATTTTTTTCAGGGATTTCAAATAAATTTATTTTATATTAGAGAATGGAAGTCCGAACTGATGAAATAAATGTCAATGTATTCAGGCATTGACTTAATATTCTAGGGTTCAGAAGCATTTGTTAGGAGCTTCAAAAATATGTGTCACAAGACCCCCATTTCTATTTAATTTTTTCCCAGATGGCGCCCAGTAGCCATCTTCAAAGTTTCATCTGTCAATTTAACTTCATAATAAAGTATTCATGCATTAATTTCATTATCCCAAATTTCAATTTTTTGACTTGACCCGTTCAAAAAATAAAAGGAGGGGGGGACATTAAAGAATCACACTGTATGTTCAAAACGTATGTACCAAAACAAAAAAAAAAAATCACTAATCGAATGAAGGCGCGCATCCCGTGAAATTTCAAAATTCATTTTATTTCAGTTGAACTAAATGATTTCTAACTACATAATTTTCATTATTAAAACAAATTCGTTATCGTTAATATACAGTGTGTAACAACGAAAACTTAACAGAGCCGTTTTTGAATATAAAAAGTAAGATATTTAAAAAAAGCTCGGACACGTCGATTTCTAATTAAAGGGGGACACCTTTCAGACTAATTAGACTTTTTGTAGTACGCACCCCCTCGGAGGGGTGCGTCTGACAACACTTATTTAGATAGGGAAAGTAGTTTAAGTGGCACCTTGTTTTAAAGGTCTTTCGAATACCTTTACAACTCTGTTAAAAGAAAATTTTTGTAACGATTAGTTTTCGAGATAATTTAAAGTTAAAATTGCCATGTTAATAATACATTAGACAGACCACTCGGTAACTTGTTTGCCTACATAAAAAATTTTTCGACTAGTTCTTATCAGTTTTTTGTTGAATAAAATCCCTTTTTTAAAATCAGTACCCGCTACTCTTCTTCCAGTTTTCATTAGTACATCGTTCGATTGTTTTGTTTAAACGGGTCGTGTATTGTTATTTGTTTAAAAATGCCTTACACTAATGCTCAAAGGATTTCAGTTATTGTTTTATTTTTGGCAACGACCAAAATGCTAATAGAACACCAATTTTATTTAACGAGCAAAACCCTGGTGAACACCTAAGCAGAAATCACGTTCTGGATTTGGTCACAAAATTCAGGAAGACAGTTTCGGTTTTGAATAAGAAAAGAAATGTTCAGAAAAGGGTAGTGAATGACGATAATGCGATTGGAGTGATTGGTCAAGTCATCGCCAATCCCAGGTTAAGTACCAGAGGTTTATCAGCAATGGCCGAAATAAGCCATATGAGCGCATGGAGAATTCTTAAAAACCACAAATTCCATCCTTACAAAATTAAACTTGTTCACAAACTCAATGAAGATGATTCTGACCGAAGACAGGAGTTTTGTGAGGGCATGAGTGAGAGATTATTGCAAAATCCCGAGCTGCCTTATAACATCTGTTTTTCGGACGGAAGCTCATTTTATTTAAATGGTTGCGTGAACCGTCACAATTGCCGTTATTGGTCGAATGAAAACCCAAGACAATACGCAGATATACATACCCAACATCACCAAAAGTTGAATGTCTGGGTCGGAATATTAGGCAATCATATTATAGGTCCATTTTTCATTGATGGAAATTTAACCGGTGATTCTCATTTACAACTTCTTGAAGAGGCAATACAACCTCGTATAGTTGAAATAATTGAACAGAATCCAAGATGTCAAGATGAATTTATCCTTTTTCAAAAAGACGGTGCACGACCCCATTATGCCCAGCAGGTTCGAAATTTTTTAAATAATCATTTTGAAGGACAATGGATTCGCAGAAGAGGTCCAATTGAATGGCCAGCACGATCACCAGATGTAACACCACTGGGCTACTTTCTGTGGGGATATTTAAAGTCTAAAGTTCATGCCAGCCAGCCAATTTGGATGAATTACGTCGTAGAATTATTGATGAATGCCGAGCTATAACTCCTGAGATGTTGAATAATGAAAGAGGAAAATTCGAACAAAATCTTTATTGTTGCATGGAGTAAAATGCTCTAAATTTCCTATGTGAGTTACCCTTATTAGGAGTTACTTTTTTGTGTGTGCTTTAAAAACGATTATTGGGACTTATTAACCCTAAAACGGGTTTTTGAACTTTTCTGTGTCATCAGCATTCAAGGAAATCAGCAATTTGTATTCGTTGTGTAGCTAAGTTTTTAGTATGATTCACTTTTTTATCAGAAGCATAAAATTTCCACGTCAAAAGGCAACCTTCATGAGGAGGTGCCACTCAATTTACCAAAAATGTAAGGGTGGTAACCAACCCCATCCCCCGAAAAATCTCATCGTAATAAACAAATAATTCTTACTTTTTTACGAACTCAAATGGACACGTATTAGCAGGTTGTTATAAAAAGCAAAAATTTATTTTTTTTATGAAAGTTCTGAACGTAAATCGTTCCTTAAAAACAATTTGAATTATTTTAAAAAGAGTTGAACTCAATAAAAATACCTTTGAATCTTCAAATTATCTCGAAAACTAATCGTTACAAAAATTTTCTTTTAACAGAGATGTAAAGGTATTCGAAAGACCTTTAAAACAAGATGCCACTAGACCTACTTTCCCTATCTAAATAAGGGTCGTCGGAAGCACCCCTCCGAGGAGGTAGTGTACTACAAAAAATCTGATTAGTCTGAAAGGTGTCCCCCTTTAATTAGAAATCGACGTATCCGAGCTTTTTTTAAAATCTTACTTTTTATATTCAAAAACGGCTCTGTTAAGTTTTCGTTGTTACACACTGTATGTAGAGTGAATAATTCTAACCCATCATTTGTTAATATTTATTGATTTAGGTGAGCAGTTTTACCCAAAAATATGCATATGTCGCTGCATAACAACCCTCTATAGACCTTATCAGCACAAAAATCGAATAAAAAGCCTGAAACATAATGAAGGCACAACAAGAACAAGCCCGTACAACGAGAACCCGATCAAGATCGGAAATCAGATAATTTTTTTTTGTGTCGTTCGTTCAACCGGATCAAAGCATGAATTCTGTTCGAACAAAAACAAACGAAATAACATTATGTAATAACTTTTTTGCGTGCCGGGTCCCGGAAGAGATTTGTAGGGAATAGGTAGACCCCTTAAGAATTCAGAACGAGATCCGACGGTCGATTTTCGAACATAAATCTGCCGGACTTCCTATATAGGACTGTCAAGGCACTGCCCGGCAAAAACCGCATGAAATATATCGGCCATTTCGGTTCTTCTCATTCCTCGTAATATGAATCTTACGATCGGAGAGCATCCCTCGAGTTATACCACGGGACTCTAAAAACATCGGGGTTAAAAAAACGCGAATACATCAAAAACTTTTTTTGGCTCATTTTTCCAGAAAGTAATATTACTGTAGTTTCGTTCCAACATCAAACTGTTGTTTTTTACATCTCGACACGTGTTTCAATCACCACGTGATCATCTTCAAGAGAAAGATTAAAATTCCTCTTCCTCTTGAAGATGATCACTTGGTGAAGGAAACACGTGTTGAGGTGTTAAAATAACAGAATAATGGTTTGGTTTTGGGATAAAACTCACCACCATCAAGGGATTATCTTCATTCAAGAGGAAGATTAAACACCTCAAGTTTCCTCTTGAAAATGATCACTTGATGACTGAAACACGTGTCGAGGTGTTAAAAATAACAGAATAACGGTTTCGTTTCGGAATAAAACTCACTACCATCAAGGGATCATCTTCAAGAGGAAGATTAAACAGTTCAATCTTCCTCTGCATCTTCAAGAGAAAGATTAAACAGCTCAATCTTCCACTTGACGATTATCACTTGGTGATTGAAACGCGTGTCGAGGTGTTAAAAATAACGGTTTGGTGTTGATATAAAACTCACCACCACCAAGTGATCATCTTTAAAAGGAAGATTAGGCTGTTCAGTCCTACTCTTGAGAATGGAAGACTAAGCTGTTCAATCATCCTCTTGAAGATGATCACTTAGTGATTGAAACACGTGTTGAGAAGTTGAAAATAACGCTTTGGTGTTGGAATAAAACTCACCATCACCACCATCAAGTGATCATTTTCAAGAAGAAGATTGAGCTGTTTAATCTTCCTGTTGAAGATGATCACTTGGTGAAAGAAACACGTGTCGAGGTGTTAAAAATAACAGAATAACGGTTTGATTTTCGGATAAAACTAACCACCATCAAGGGATCATCTTCAAGAGAAAGATTAAACAGCTCAACCTTCTTCTTCAAGATGATCACTTGGTGATTGAAACGCGTGTCGAGGTGTTGAAAATAACGGTTTGTTGTTGGAATACACCACCAAGTGATCATCTTTAAAAGGAAGATTAAGCTGTTTAATCTTCCCCTTGAAGATGAAATATTAAGCTATTTAATCATCCTTTTGAAGATGATCACTTGGTGATTGAAATACTTGTTGAGGTGTTGAAAATAACGGTTTGGTGTTGGAATAAAACCCACCACAATCAAGTGATCATTTTCAAGTGAAAGATTAAGCTGTTACGATTTCGAAGATGAAATATTAAGCTGTTTAATCATCCTCTTGAAGATGATTACTTGGTGATTGAAACACGTGTTGAGGTGTTGAAAATAACGGTTTGGTGTTGGAATAAAACTTACCACCATCAAGTGATCATTTTCAAGTAAAAGATTAAGCTGTTCAGTCTTTTTCTTGAAGATGGAATATCAAGCTGTTTGATCATCCTCTTGAAGATGATCACTTGGTGATTGAAACACGTGTTGAGGTGTTGAAAATAACGGTTTGGTGTTGGAATAAAACCCACCACCATCAAGTGATCATTTTCAAGAGGAAGATTGAGCTGGTTAATCTTCCTCTTTAAGATCACTTGGTGATTGAAACACGTGTTGAGGTGTTACAAATAACGGTTTGGTGTAGGGATAAATCCCCATTAATATTCATTACTACACTATATAGAAAGAAATCATGGGAAAAATATTGTAGAGTTTCTGTGTCAGTTCCCTATAACATAAAATTGAAAGACCATATATTCTTATAACACAACTCACACAAGGAGATAGAAAATAAAATCTGGTGAATTTCGTTGTTCATTTGTTGACATTCATTCACCAAGCTGTCATTAAATATTTGTTTTTGAAAGGCAATTCTCTACGCAAATCAAAGATGAGTTGAATTCTGTGTATGGGGACTCTGCACCATTAGTTACCATAATGAAATTTTGGGCAGCTTTTGGGCAGAAAGTGGCCATGAGAGCTTGGGAGACGATAAACGTTCAGGACGTCTAAAAACTGCAAGTACTAACGAAAACATCGACAAAGTCCACCAAAAGGTGCTAGACGACCGGCGAATTGGTGAGAGAGATAGCAGAGGTTATGAACATGTCGAAACAACGTGTTTGTCACATATTTAATTAACATATAGGCATGAGAAAGCTGTCCGTGCGTTTGGTGCCGCGGTTGCTCACGTTAAACCAAAAACGAGTTCGAATGAACATTTTTCACGCTCTGTTGCCGCAGTTTAGGCGCAATAAATCCGAGTTTTGGCACCGATTGATTACTTATAGTAGTAGGTAATTATACACCCGAAACAAAAATACAGTCCAAACAGTGGACTGCAAAGGGTGAACCGGCTTAAAAAAAGGAGAAATTGGTTTTTCAACCGAGAAAGTGATGACGACTGTTTTTTGGAATAGTCATGGAGTTATTTCAATCTGTAATCTTCAAAGAGGAGAGATCATTACTGGATTATATTACACATCATTACTCGACAAGCTTAAGGCAGAACGGCCATATAGGCACCAAGGCAATGCACCGTCTCACTTCTCAACGATTGCCATGCCGAACATCCTTGAATTACGATTTGAACTGCTTGACCATCCGCCTTACTCACAAGAACTAGCCCCAAGCGACTTCTTTTCGTTTTCTATTCTAAAAATTTCGCTCGGAGGACAATTATTTTGCAGAGAAAAACGCCGAGTACTATTTGGATGGGTTGAAGAGATGGGAGTATCGCTGGTAGAAGCGTGTAGAGTTAAAAAATAGACTTTGTTGAAAAATAGAAACAAAATCTGAAAAAATGTCTTGTGTCGAAAATTTTCGAAATACTCTCGTACTTGGATCTGTGCTAATTATTTTGTGTGATGAATTAATAATATCGCATAATTTGTTAATTACATACATTCTGACTAAGTGAGTCAGACAAGCAGATTTAGAAATTGTATATGCAAACGACACAAACTTCTGCTTGAGGAACTCAACAGCTCAAGAGTGTTCTGCTAGAGCTGATGTAAGTGCACAGGCATTTTATAATTACTTTCACAATAACGGATTATCTCTTAATGCAGAAAAAACTCACTTTATGATATTCTTACCGAAGAATGGCAGCTTTGATAATAGTCTAACAATAACAATAAACCACCAAACAATTCAACAAGCTGAATCGATAAAATTCCTAGGAGTCACAGTGGACCATAAAATGACCTGGGAAGAACATATTAATAATGTGGTAGCCAATTTAAGCAGTATCTGCTTCTTAATGAGGCAATTACGTAACACAGTCAGTTTTGATGTGTTACGTAATTGAAAATGGTATATTTTTCACATGCAGAAAGCATACTGTCATATGGTCTCATTTTTTGGGGGTCATCTAGTAATCTGAAAGATGCATTTATTATACAGAAAAAAATAATGAGATGTATGATGGGAACGTCACCTACTGCATCCTGTAAAGAACTGTTCAGGAAAACAAGAATCTTAACCCTACCCATATGTAAAATATTCAAACTAATTATAGATTTTACACAACAAAAACACAATATTCCCAAGAATCGAGACGACTATTATACAAGAAATAAGAACAAAATCTATCAACCACTTTCTAGATTGCCTATTGGACAGAAAACTCATAAATACCAACAAATAAAATGCTACAACAAATACTTGGAGTTATGCTCGGAACCAAACAAGACGGGTAAATTTAAGACTGAGCTACATTCATTTCTTTGTAACGGCGCATTCTATTCTCTGAATGAATACCTGGCGGCATGATTATTGTAACCTATATATTATATGTGTGTATAAGTGTATATATATCGTAGAGTTTTTTTCTTTTATAATGTTTTATATTTATATTTGGGATTCATTTGAATTTTTAGCCTTAATTTTAAGATTTTGACTAGTCTGATAAGTATATATATGTTCACCAGCAGGCTGAATTGTGTATATGTTTTAATGATAAATAAAGCTACTCACTTACTTACTACTTACTTACTCACATTCAGATGATTTGTGTGACAAAATGTTGAAAAAAGTTCAATGATCTCGGAAAAGTACTGTTCAGATAATATCAGAAGAAATGTATAACAAATAATTCAGTGAATTTTTCGATTAGTAACTACAAATGCAGTTACAATCATAGCTTTCTTGTATAATCATCAATAAACACGTTTTCTCATTAGATACGGACTGTCGAATACATTTTTTTCTTTCACCCCGATCACGAAACTATCGGAATGAATCTTGTGCAAGTTCTCAGCTACCACCTGCAAAAATATATTGGCCATTCCATTCCCTGCAATGTGGTCGCATATGCGAGACGATCCATTCAGACCCCGGTAACGGCCCATTTTCAGTACCGCTTTGAATTTATAATATAAATTTTCGAGCCATTCAAATTGGACCGTTACTCGCCGAGAAATTATTTTTAACAACGCGAGTAACGAAATCCGCCAAACCGCTCGAGAAACGTAATTTAAATAAATTATTGTCTTCATTGTATGTTCTGCGATCTGCGCGAGAACAAGGAACGGAAAATGTGTTTTTTTTCTTCGTTTGCGCTGTTTTAGCAAAACTACAATCTGATGAACGAACGAAACACCTGTTTCCATCGAGAACAGAGTTAGGTTAGGTCCAAAGTGAGTGGGTCTATTCGAACCTCCACCGCAACCCGCAAGGGTTTATTGTGGCTCACACCTATTCACACTCGACCAAATAAACTCAGCTTCTTACCGAAACCGATTAGTTTATATGGTGAGTGGTCCTTCAGGTCAGATGGTATGAGTACGGCCCTGCCAGACTCTAAAAACCTGATTCGGTCCCAGCGGGTCAGGCACAAAGTATATGCTGTGCTGTTTCATCATTTTCCAAACACAGGCGACACACACTGTCTTCCGGCATTCCGAGTCTCTCCATATTGAAATTCAAACGACATTGACCTGTAAAAAGGTCTGTTAGACATCGTAGTTCATACCTACTGTAGTCCTAAAACTGTTAAGTATCAAGCTTCGAAGCGTGAATAAACGCCTTAGAATCAGCTAATCCTGGAGAATTCTGCCAGAATTCCTTAAATCTTCTTGCCATCCAGGTGTTCAATCTTTGTTTGGCAAAACCTAAAGCGATGCCAATGACAGGATATGGTCTGATGAAGCTGCTTGCAGCACCCTCTTTTGCAAGGAAGTCAGCAGTCTCATTGCCTTTCAGACCAGTATGACAAGTAATCCATACCAGAGACAATCTGTTAAGTCTTCCTATCGAAGAGAGTCGTTTTCGGCAAAATGGGGAATGTTCCTCAATTTGGGTTATTACAGCAAATGCAAATTTGAACAAAATAAAGTTGAGTTTGATACATGAGTTTTTCAAATTCACTTCGAAAAGTATTCAAATTGATGTTTCAAATGGGTTTTAATTTTTAAAGGGATTTGTTTCTAACTCACATATTGGCAACAGCGCCTACATCAAGTTGAAATAATTTATACGTACCTAGATATTCCACTTCAAAAGAGGAAAATTATCTTTATGAATCAACAATTGAGGCAAAATATAAATTATAGTTCAATATCACCTCCACAAACCACAGAAACAACAGTTGTTTTGTATTTACACACATCGGAAAAGTCTAGGGATATTTTTAAAAATGGCAATATTTTTTTTTAGATCGGGAAAAAAAAGTTGACGGGTGATTATTAAACGAATGTAACTTACAACAAAATTTATTAAATGGTCAAAAATACTGAGTGCGCATATAAGCAAAACTAAAAAATAATATGGCTCTTCTTTGGCACCCCGAAAAAAAATCATAATACAAAAAAAAATTGGAATCAGTACAAAGTATGGCCTCCACGCTGGTTTATCACGGCCCTACATGTATCGTGCATCGACAAAATGAGATTGTCAATGTCTTGTTGAGGTACATTTGCCCATTCATCGATTAAAAGCTCTCTCAATTGAAACGTTGTGTGAATGTTCCCCATATGCGAAGTAATTCTTCGTTGAAGCATGTCCCACACATGGTCGATGGGATTCAGGTCCGGTGATTGTGCTGGCCATGGCAATACATCAACTCCTTCGTTGGTGAGCCAGTCAGTCACTAGACGCGCGACATGTGGACGAGCATTATCGTGCATTAGGTGGAAGTTTTCACCAACAGCACCAGCAAACGGACGGACGATAGGTGGAAAAATGGTGTCGAGGTACTGTTAAGCTGTGAGGGAGCGATTTGGAAAAACGAGATCGGTTCTGCCGCCGATCATGATTCCGCCCCATAGCATTACTGTACCACCTCTGTATGTGTGGACTTCCTGGACGTGTCTCAAACGTTCATTATTTCAAGGTCTCCACAGTCTTACTCGACGAGAAACTGGATGAAATCCAAATCTGGATTCGTCTGTAAACAAAACTGTGGCCCGCTCATTTGCATCCCAGTTTTGATGTTCTTGACACCACTCTAATCTTCTACCGCGATTGCCTCTCGACAAAGGTGGGCATCTAAGTGGCCTTCTGTTGTGGAGATCTGCTTCATGCAGTCGATTTCTGACAGTATCACGACCAATGGTTACCTGGTGCGTCTGCTGCAACACGTTAACCAACTCAGGTGCTGTGATTGTCGGTTGTCTTCTTGCGGTTAAGACCAAAAATCGGTCTTGAACTGCAGTTGTAGCGCGTCCTCGCCCTGGATGTTGTTCGGCTGGACTGCCAGCTTCACGGAAACGCCGCCACAATCGAATGATAACACTTTGGGAGACCCCCAAACGAAGAGTTACATCATTTTGTCGCATGCCACCTTGAAGAAGCCCTACAGCTCTATTCATCTCAGCCAATGGTAAGTGATGGCGTTCCATGTTAAAGCACAATATTTCCAGTTTAATTGCTGAGCAAGAACTGCATAGAATGTACAAACTCGACACTTTCAGATTATTCATTTTAGCCGAAAACCTACAGTTTGTAAAAAACTTGATAAAAAATTAGTTACCGTTTTTTCGGGCTTTGTTCAACCCATAGAAATCTACAGGGTGGTCGAGTGTACCAATTTAATCGAAATTAAACGACCTCATGCATTTATTTTTATGATATTTAGTATGTTATAAAAATATCCCTAGACTTTTCCGATGTGTGTATTTATATAAAGGAAGATAGGTTAGGTGCACAAAACGTCATATGTCACAGAATGTCTCGGAACTCGGAACATAAGTAAACAGAACAGCACGCCTCTGAAATATGTCATCTTTGTTTGTCTCATACAAGTAACAGATTCATTTTCCTTTATTAGCTATAACCGATGTTGCCAAATGATGTAATAGAAACGAATCCATTTGAATGTTGAATGCATTATTTCATTTTTAAGTATTTAAATAATTTTTTAAAGAAAACGGTTGAAATGATAAGTTCAAAATGCGCTGTTTTAGACCTTTTTTATGAAAACTACTTGATTTTCGTCAGAAGAAACATTCCCCATTGGCTACCAATTCAGACGTTGCTCGGTAGGAATCAACAAGGCACACATTTATAAAACAAGTGAAATTATAACAATGTAGTGAAAAAATAATTTCAAGAAACTACTTGAGGTTACACAAAAATCATAATCAACTGCTTTGCACGCTTTTCAAAAAAGAGCAAAAATGATTCCATGAACTTTTCTGTTACGGATTTTTTTTTTATTTTTCAAGTGAAAAACACCTTATTTTTTATCATGCTTTCTGTCTGTCTGTACGCACGGCATAATCGGTTTTCTATCTCCTCGAAGAAGTGTTTCTCCGACAAAAAATTTATGAATACTTTTCTGTTCCTGAAAGTGTGCGTAACTGTGACTTCAAAAGTATAGAAAATAACGAGTAATATTATGATAATATTAATGATAAATTGTTTACCCTCAGTGTGAGGATGGATGCACCTAAGTAACTAAAGTAATTGTGTTGCGATTTTCATTTACCACTCAGGGTATTCAATTATATGCCATTAACTGTCTTATATTCACATCTATATACACACATTCCGATTAATTAATTTACAGAATTGATGAACATTGGGAATGATGAAGAGCTTGCTGAACATCGTTTATGTTTAGCCGAATAAATCGAGAAGTTCGGTATTGAAAATAATGAATGTTTTGATTGATTTTTTTAATGTATTGAGATTGGAATTGTTTTTTATGTTTTGGACCGTGATAGAAAATACATATCTGTGTGTGACTTCCATTAAATGTTGGTATGTTTATGGAAGAGCTAGTAACGAATCTTGTTTGTTTTTCTTTGTTTGTTGATTGAAGTGTAACTTTGTTGGTGTACACCCAAGTTAAACATTGGTGGATATAGAGTTCTCTTGTTTTCAGTAACTGCGTTTCCTTATACAGACATTCGGAAGAGTATTGTTTAGGTTTTTTGAATAATATTTTAAAGATAGTATTTTGAGATATTTGGAGGGTATTGAGAGAATTGTTAAATGTACCACCCCAGGCAGCAATACAGTATCTTAATACAGATTCTGCTAAAGACTGGTATATGGTGATCAAATTTTTGTATTCCAGATAATTTTTCAATTCATAGTTTTTTTTGTTAAAATTCTGAGCCATTTTACAACATAGTTTATGTTAAATGCCAATCGGAGTTATTTCATTCATTTCAGTGCAGTAGCTTTGTACGTTTCGATAAAAGACCGTTTCTAAAAATTATTTCTCCGTTCGCTAACATTGTTTAGCGTTTTAATGTATGAAGCAACACCTGTTTCCATCGAGAACAGTTCACACGTACATAAAACAAGTTAAATTATAAAATAATATGATCCCGACGAAGTGAACCATTATTCAAGATTCCCGGTATGTTTTATCAATCCACGGCGATCGGGTGAACAAAAACTACTGCGAGATTTATAGGGCCTTTCTTGCCGTCCCAGATTTCAAGCAAACATTTTTAAAGCTGTCCGCTATAAATCCGTTGCCTTGAAACAATGATATATATTTGTAGGAACACACAGCACAAATTGCGAAAGATTTATTAGGACAACTCAATTATGAAGAAATGGATTTAGTACGGCGGGGCGCTGAGAGATTGAAATTTGATTCGATTCCATGAACATGCGTTGTTCTAAGTTGTTCTAGCATTTCGCGAAGTTGGGGATTCATTTTATAAATGTACGCTGGGATAAGATTAGCTCAAAGTGAATTTTGTGCAAGTTGGGTATTATTTCCATTTCACTGACATCATGGTTCCCTTTTAATTCAATACTCTCATTCGAAAGTAGTTGTTTTTGATAGATTTCACCTAAACTTGAATAATATGCTATTAGAATGTGTGGAGTGACTGGTTTCAATCAAATGTGCCAAACCGTCACAAAAATCTAAAATCTATCAGAGACAAAAGAAAATACACTGGTCACTCCACAAGGAAGTGTAACTGGTCCCTTTCATATTTTATAATTACGTGATTTCATGCATTTTTTCACCTGTATTTTGAGGAAATTCTTATTTTTCATATTTTTAATATCTTTTTTTTGTGCGAGTGCTCCTGCAAATAAATATAAAACTAGCTTGTTCATTGTATATATGTTTGTAAAATCTATTTTGATTCTGTTGACATCATAATGATTTCATTTATACGTATATACGTATATGCTTTCATGTATATAATGTATGTGTATAAGTGTATATATCTATCCATACGTCTGTATAAACTGTATTTAGAGTGATTTTATATATTCTCATATACATCACATTAAGAATATTGTCATCTCGAAAATGAAGTACCTTCATCCTGATTCATTAATTGACTAAGTCTATTATAGAGAGCCGGTACAGTTCTTAGGGTTTTTTTTGGGAAAATTGTCACACTGGAATTATTGAGTAATCGTTTTCTATACTCAAAAGGTAACTGGCAAACTCTTGAAATAAAGGCTGAGAGAGACTTTTATATCATGAAAAACTGACTCGATCATAAGTTACTCACCATGAATTTTCATGAAATACATTTCTGAAATACATTTCTTGCAATTCCCCTGTAGAAGTATGACAGACGCATTGTTAATATTTAGGAAAATACGTATACCTGCTTATTAGTAACTAAAATAAAATACTTGGGTATATTTCTAGACTCAAACATAAAATGAAATGAACATAAAACATATACTATTGAAAAACTTCAAAATATTTTATATAATAGCGACCCGTCCTGGCTACAAAATATACATATAAACGCGTGCGACTCGCTATCTATAGGCACGTGCCGACGCCCCCCTCCGCGGCCGGTATCGCCGCAACCGCTATGTCCCTGCACTTTAAATCTGTGATATCTTCAAAAATATTCATTTAAATTACATGATGTAAAGGGCCATATCGATCGATATTAAATGCACAATGTATTTGAGGTACTCCCTTGGATAAGGATTAATGTTGTATTGCTTAAAATCGCGGAGGATAAAAATACACCTTCATAATATGGCCCCATGGGAATACTGAACTAAACGCCTTCCTGAAACACATCAACAGCATGAGACTTTCCATCACTTTCACGATGGAGAAGGAAATCCACAACGGATGGCCATTCTTAGACGTTTTAGTGAAGAGGACCGACACTAAGTGGGAAACATCTGTATACCAAAAACTCACCCACACGGGACAGTATCTGAACCATGAATCCAACCACCATCAATCGACTAAAAGATGAAGCATCAAGAGTCTATTAGACCATGCTTTCGGGCTCTGTAATACGAAGGAAGGTCTCGAGAAGGAACTAGACATCATCAAAAATGATCTTCAACGGAATGGCTACTCCAAAGCGATGGTAGAAAAGACTTTGGCTAAAAGACAGCAGGAGCCTCGCAAGGAAAAGATGCCGTCACAACCAGTGTTTGCACTTCCCTACATCAGAGGAGTATCGGAGAGGATAAAAAGAATAGGTTCCAAGTACAACATCAAAACCTGCTTCAGATCTGGTAACACTATCCGTAGCAGCCTCACGAAAACCAGGCCACCAAACGCGGACTGCGATTCCAAGAATTGCATTTACCGAATACCCTGTGAGTGCGGAAAATGCTATATTGGTGAAACCAAAATGCCATTGAATGTTCGCAATGCCAAGCACAAGAAACACACACAGCGAGTGGAAACCAGCAAATCAGGAATAGCAGACCATGGTTGGACCCATCAACACAACATCGAGTGGTCCCAAGCTGAGATCATTCACAGAGACGAACATTGGTTTAGGAGAAAATTCAAGGAAGCCGCATACATGCTGTCCAACAACGTATTCAGCCAAACTAGCGTTGAGATACGCAACATATGGAAACCCATCATCAAGCAAAAAATGGCCAACTCCCGCCAAACGGTCATCTCCCACTGAATCAGTGAAGCGGAAAAATGGAAAGCAGGGATAAGTAAAAGAACTCGAACGACCTATAAATAATCATCTCTCGGAGGAATCAGTTAGGTCAACCTCAGAAGACGATTGTAGATACTAACAATCGAAACGTCGTGAACTAACGTGGCTTGGAATCTCTCAACTTTTCATTTTATTTTCATTTCCATAGCTTTATTTTTTGTTCAATAGTTCTGTTTTTACTTGTATTTTATTTCACTATTATTTCATTTCAGGTTAGTTTTGCTCAATATAATTTTTTTCAGCTATTCATTTTTAATTTCTTCTTTTTCAGTTGTTTCGGGGATTTCAAATCATTTTATATATTAGACAATGGAAGTCCGAATAAGTGAAATTTATCATGAAACGTTGTCAATCACCTTTAAATATTTCTCTACTAAATTATGCATGTTATATACATACAAATCTTCCTGTTGAATCAATTCATTCGTGATTCTTCGAAATCATGTAGCAAAGATATAACTGAAGGAAGAAAATGAAAGTATGATTACGATCCTATTTGCGATTAGTATTTTCAAACTTGAAATTCTGTAGTAATGTTTTCCCATTCATGTTTTTCTAAAGACAAAACACAAGCACTACAGGAAAAACCTTAAGGCGCTAAGAGCAGTGCCTAATGAATGCATATTCGACCGAAGAATTCTTGACCAGCTGCCACCACATCGACGTTCTAAATAATGACAAAACTTCAAAGTTTGCCAGGCACCTCATGGCATTCTCCAACGATGCACTGAGTGAATTCTCGAATTCAGTCTGCAGCAACATTCTCCAAATTAATTCCACACGTCGATGAGGCTTCCGGGGGGATGATGGGATTCCGAGGAAAGGGGATGCGATAGGATCTCTCCGACTCGTTGCAGATACGGTCGTCAGACTGTGAAACGCGATTGTGTATGCAATTTGCCTTATATTATTCAAATAGATCCTGCAAATGAATCGATAACATTATCTCTGGTAATGGGAACGGGGATACATGTCTAGGAGAGCAACACATATAATAGCTACAGCATGTAAAGTGGAATTTGGTAACAGGAGTTTTTTCGTTTGATTCGAGATGAATATAGACTGGAGATAGGATGACCAAACTTCCTGTCCCGGTTTCCAACCAAGTCATAAGGTGTCCCGAAAAATTGTCTTGGGACGCACAGAAGTCCCGGATATCGGTTTTGAAAGGAGTTGACAATACTGAATTGTCATACCACTAGATCATCAGTTACTATAGGTTCGTTCCAACTAGCGTCAGAAACAGTTTCTGACAGTCAGGATTCTGCGCAGTAATGTGATTGCGTTCCAACGTGAGTTTCCAACCATTAGTAAACTATCAGTTTTCTGTTCCATCCAAGATTCAAACCTGTTCGAAATCTATCAGAATGGTTTGAGGAATATCTTCTAACCATCAATCTGACGCATGCGTATTCCGTATTACTGTTTCTGTTTTATGTTCATGCAGCTTACAAACAACATAACCTGCAAAAATTGTTATAAAATAAATTATGTATTTGCTGGCGCAGGAAAAATTGGGAATTCTTTAAGTGAACCTATAATATGAACATCTTTAATTACACAAATTAATTATTGCGGTGACCTCCCAGTTCCATGTTGATAAGTAAATAGAGTAGAGATATAAAATGCAACCTTCTTTTACTCTCCAGAAATACACTTGATTAGATTTATTTTTAAAGAATTAAAGGGGTTATATTTTTATGAGTGACATTCGTTGTGGAATGTTTGAAATAAAAACTGAGTAGAGAAAAGTATCTTCTGTATAATTTAGTGTTCATATAGAAGTATTTGTTTCGAAAGAATTTTTTTTCTTTCGTGTAATTCAATGTTTATATAAAAGTAGCTGTTTCAGGAGGACATTCTTTCAGTTTGTGTCTGAAAGTTACTTCTTTGCATGATCTACACATCCATGTATAGAGTAATTACTTATTTTCAAATTGATTGCTTCCTTCCTTTCTTTGGAAGATTCCCTCATCCCATTTTTTTGATTTAAGATGGAGTAGTAGAAAGCCAAAAACTTTCTTTCCCAAATTATTTTTAAAGGTTATGTTGAAATTCCATGCCAAACTTCAGTTGAAGTATCAGCTGTTCCAATCAGAAATTTCAAATTAATCAGAAACCAATATTTACCAGACATGCGCGTTGACAACGATTTACAAACAGTTGGAAATCTGTTTGTGACTCAAGGTTGGAACGAACCTTATTGTAGTCTTGCGTCTTGCGCGATTATTTGAGGTTGTTAGTGTTGGCCTAATTAAGTGTCAAGTCGAGTTAATATTAGTAATTCTCTTATTAAATATACAAGTCTGCAAAAAAATTTAGATGTAGTGTTTTGCACTGATTTCAAAAATGCCATTTGTTTTTATCTATCACGTAAGGTTTGCCTACAAAATAAGGATGACATAATTGAAAAAGTACAAAAAACGAGGAATTGTGGATTTATTTTTATTATTTTAACATGGAGTAAAAGCAAAAAAACAATGCTACATAGCTAAACTAAGCATAATAGTGATACACAAGTGATTGCAAAGTGATTATAAGTCTTTACGTTTTCTTTTTCCGTCAAAGCTTTCTTTGGTACTTTTTCGGCTGTGTTCTTGTAAATTTTCCAGTTTTACCATCCAACAGTAGTCCAGATGTGAGTGACGGAAATGGACTTTGACACTCATATTGCAACCCAACATTTCGTAGTTTTGTATCAATTCAGCAACCAAAGTTTTGTAGTTTGGGTCTTTTTTGTTTCCAAGAAAGCCTGTTATAACAAGTTTGAATGAATCCAGGCATTTTTTTTCTTTCATTTCCATTTTAGTGACAAAGCTTTCATCTTTCAAGAGTTTTCTTATGTCAGGCCCAACAAAGACTCCTTCTTTCAGTTTAGCATCGGATAGACCAGGAAACTTTTCAGAAAGATACTTGAAACAATCTCCTTCTTTGTCTGATGTAAGATGGAAGTAAGATTTTTTTAGAATCCACTAAACTTTGTTTTTCATAATTTTCAACTCCAGGAGTAAGACCCTTTCTTATTGGCCACACCTGCTTGACATAGTGTTGTTTTCTGTCACGGCTATCACATTTACATAGGAAACATGGAAATTTAGTGTAACCACTATGTTGACCTAGTAACATTGAAATAACTTTCAAGTCTCCCCAAATGGTCCACTTATGATAAGAGTAGCTGAGCTTATTAAGAACAAATTCAAGATTTTCGTAGCATTCTTTCAAGTGGACTGAGTGTCCAACAGGCACAGAAGCATATTGGTTCCCATTGTGAAGAAGTACAACTTTCAAACTTCCTTTTCATGAATCGATGAAAAGTCTCCATTTCTCTGGTTAATACGTTATGTTGAACATTTCTATGACACCGGGTACATTGTTACAGAAAACTAGGTCACCCTCTTGTGTAAAAAAAGGGACAAATTCCCTTTCTCTAAACTGGTACCATGAAAATGAAACACCGGAGGTTAACATATGTCTTTCTTCAAGTCTAGACCCTAAAACTTCTGCTGAGTCCTTTGTGGGGCCCAGATCTCGTACTAAATCGTTCAAGTCTGATTTAGAGAAAAGTTTAGTGTCATTGGTACCTGGATCGTAGCTGTCATTACTGTCGCTACTGCTACTATGTGTTTTTGCGACTGAATCGTCTAAACTGTTGTCCAAGGTATCCGAAAGTGAAGGAATAGGCAAGTTAGGTCCATGAGGAACAGGGCGAACAACTGAAAGTATGTTCAGGCTCAATTTTCCGCTTATATAGGCTATACAATACAGAAACATCGAACCCATACCAAACCTAAAAACCCATTTAATAAGAAAATTTCAGGCGAAATTTGTTACTTATCTATGGGTGATACATTTTTTTACAATGAAAAGAGAAATGAAAATTTCTATGTTTCATACCACTTTTATTCGTAACTAAATTGTATAAGTTTGAGAATGTCCATATAGGACGAAACTGCAATAACATTAGTTACAATTAAAAGT
Organism: Leptinotarsa decemlineata; assembly: GCF_025532065.1. Classification (NCBI taxonomy): domain Eukaryota; kingdom Metazoa; phylum Arthropoda; class Insecta; order Coleoptera; family Chrysomelidae; genus Leptinotarsa; species Leptinotarsa decemlineata. The sequence continues at coordinate 12,845,958 of NW_027412537.1, read as the reverse complement.
GGTGAAAAACATAGATATTTCCATTTCTCTTTTCATTATGATCTTCTACCACGTAGTATAACGGCTATATCCATCAATTTATTTTTTTTACAATTCCTTCCATAATCTGCACACAGAATACTGTCGAAATCGCTAGTTAAATATACTACAATTTTTTCATCGCAGACCTGTGTTATACGTCACAATGGCGAAACGTCAGTGCAAGTTTAGTGACACTTATTGCAAAGAGCGGAACTTTATTAAGAGAGGTTGTTTCGACTACGAAGCAGAGTATTCTGTGTGTAACTCTTTTATTTGTATCGGTCATGATGGCCGTTCTAACATAGTAGATCATATCAACTCGAAGAAACATATGAACAGATTTGCTCCACCAAGCTGTAGTAAAACATTGCATTGTTGTATCTTAATCAAGTGAAGACATCAAAGATAGCGCAGCCAAACTTACATTCGCCTACCACACGGTAAAACATCACCATACTTTTAGATCTAGTGATTGCAGTGAATAGCGTCATGTTTGATAATTAATTTTATATGTTTTAATAGTATTGATAAAGTTAATCTGATATTATAGAATTGAATATGAGTAATTAGTTTTCCGGGTCTTGGGTAAATTATGGTTGGGGGAGAGTAAAATATGGAAGGAGTCCCGGTTTTCTCTTGGAATGATTTGGTAAGCCTAACTGGAGATCACTTATTTACGTTTTGATTGTTTTCCCGGATTTGTTGTTCCCATTTTAGGATCACTTTATTACGTGTGTAGAGTCAAGACACGTTGAACTTTTGAGAAATATAAACAACATCATTATTGTGTTGCCAAAAATTTGGAAATAAATTAGTAATATTTTTTGCGAACATACCTTGCGCCTTCACCAAAAACTTTGAATTAATATAATAATATACTTTAATGTATCTTGTAGACAAAGCTTGTGAAAAATAAATATAATTGTAAGTAGGTATAGAAATATTAAATGTGAATATAAAAACACCTACAAGAAAGTAAAGTTAGAACATACACTATAGTTCAACGTCGAAATTTTGTATCAACATGGTTGTGTGCAGATGTGTTCAAAAATATTATCAACACTTATAGAATAGGGTAAGCTAAGCTCCGCCAAGATAAAAATAAAGACCATTTATTATTATTATATATTATTATATGCAATATTATATAAATAAACACACCCATTACACCAGACAATCAAACATTTATATCCAAACAAGAATATAAACAAAAATCTTTATAACCTATATTCAAATATGCACATTTTGACACGTAAATTTATCCTTATAGACCTCTTGCAAATTACCATAGGGTCTATTAGCCAGAAATGTTTTTACTCTCATTCTAAACATTTTGTTGGTCAAATTTGCCTGTCTTATATCTGAAAGCAGGTGATTGATTAAACATCTTGACTCAGTTGTAATGAATAAAATTCCTCACCAAATTTGTTAAAGAATTTGGAAATTTCAACGCGGTGGAACGGGCGCTATAAGAATTGCATGAATCCTCAAAAAGGGACATAATTTTGTAAATGAGGCAAACCGATTCCAAAATGAAATAAGCAATCGCTGTTAAAATCTTTCCCTCAACGAATAGTAAAGCAACTATATCCATCCAACAAAGTAACCTAATTTAACGTATGTGGTGTGTTCATATACGGTATTTTGAAGTTTAGAATTTTGAAAATATAAAGCACTCTGATGCAATCCACAGGGCTATAAAAAAGTTAATTGGGAATTGTTTTCATGATATTATTTTCGTAATCATTTGTTTCTTAGTGCTTTTTGGTGTTTGGTGTGTAGTGTTAGTGCCTGTTTCGTGTCGAGTGTGCAGCATGCAACATTCCTCAGTGAAATCCATCTCTATCGATGAGATTGAAACAGACCAAAATGAAATTTTCATTGTCCGACTGTAAGACCAACATCTTTCATTGGTTTTGAAGCTTTATACAAATTTGCACTATCAAAACACTATACAACTTCTATCGGATTAGTATTCAGTATTCTCATTCAAACTAAATCGGGATATGGTGATAAAACAGTCACGTTACCAACAGAACTCACAAAACGGAGCCGAAACAAAGTCAATAAATCTTCCCGGAACATTCTTGAGCGAAATTGGACTGTGTTACAGAAGAGGCTTTAGAATTTGATTAACTGAAACACATTACAACGTCCGTTGTGTTTGGATTCGTGTTAGCTGATGATGCGGATGACTGAATTGAACGCAGACCAGCGATTTGAGAGGACGAAAACATAACTCCAAACAACGTTAACAAAGGAAATGGATGAATGAACAGGACCCATCTTCTATATTCCGCAATTCCAATGATTTTCATCTTCAGGGACTTCTGTTGCGAAATATTTTCAATATAAAAAGAGTACTTTTCTGTTTGAATTGCTGTACTACCAAATAACTACGAAGGTATAGGCAATAATTTTAGAATATATAAAAGTCAAAAAAACTCTAAACTATCAATATCTGAAGTTTAAATCACTGAATTTCTTGAAGTTATTTAGTAGAACATCGCACAAAAATAGTATGAATTAATAATTGATGGATTTCTAAACAAACCATCAAAGTCCGTTTGAAATAACAACAATTTGTTTGAATTGTTACAATTAAGTGAAATTTCATCTATTATATGCCAATATTATATTACATAGCGTTCCTGTGAATAATATCTGACCCAATTCCATAACAAATGTTTGGAACACAAAAGTAGTTGATTCGAAAGGACTTTTCTTTCAGGTTGTACCCAAATGTAACTTCTATGCAAACACATGTTTGTTGAAATAATTTTCGAAATGAATTGCTTTCTTCCTTGCTATGGAATTTTCTCACATTTTCTGCAAGAAGATGAACAAGTGGAATGTCAAAAGCATTTTTTCTCAATAAAAATTTTATGAAATACAGTCGATAACATCAAGTTAAATGAAAGTTTGTATGTAATTAAATATGATTTCGAATTCCATAATAATAATAAACTTTACTGATTTCAAAGACCACATGAGTTATAAAAAAAGTCAAAAGCATAACAAGTCAACCAAGTAACCTTTTTGTGAACCATAAATTATCATGAGCAATATGAACACGCCTGAGGAAGCTATTGTATAGTGGAACGTGATGTGTTCATACAGTATGAACACGCCGGCGGAAGCTATTCTTTAGTGAAACACGTGTTGTATTCATGCAGTATTGTGTTCTTAAAGTATTTACACGCCTGAGGAGCTATTGTATAATAAAACACGTGTTATGTTCACGAACAATCACGAAGAAGTTATTATATAGTGAAACGTGTTGTGTTCATACAGTATAAACACGCCTGTGGAACAGATTATATAGTGAGACGTGTTGTGTTCATACAGTATGAATACGCATGAAGAAACTATTGTATAGTGAAACGTTTTGTGTACATACAGCATGAACACGCCTGACGAAACTATTGAATAGTAAAACACGTGTGGTATACATACAGTATGAACACGCCTGCAGAAGCGATTGTATAGTGAAACGTGTTGTGTTCATAGAGTATGAACACGGCTGACGAAGCTATTGCATTGTAAAACACGTGTTGTGTTCATACAGTATGAACACGCCTGTGGAGGCGTTTGTATGGTGAAACGTGTTGTGTATAAATAGTATAAACACGGCTGACGAAGCTATTGCATTGTAGAACACGTATTGTGTTAATTCAGTATGAACACGCATGAGAAAGCTATTGTATAGTGAAACCTTTTATGTTCATAATGTATGAAGACGCCTGTGAAGGCTATTGTGTAGTGAAACGTGTTGTGTTTATATAGAATGAAAACGGCTGACGAATATATTGTATTGTAAAACACGTGTTTTGTTCTTACAGCATGAACACGCCTGTGGAAGCTATTGTACAGTAAAACACGTATTTTATTCGTATAGTATGAACACGACTGAGGAAGCTATTGTGAAGTGAAATATGTTTTGTATTCGTAAAGTATGAATACGCCTGATGAAGCGATTGTATACGTGTTGTGTTCATACAGTATGAACATGCATTAGGAACCTCATGGATAGTGAGATGTATTGTATTCATATAGTGTGAACACGAAGCTATTTAATGACCAAACACGTGTTGTATTCATACATTATGAATACATATGAGGAAGCTATTGAATAGTAAAGCACGTGCCGTATTCCTACAGTATGAACATGCATGTGGAGACGTGTTGTGTTCATACAGTTTGAACAGGCATGAATGAGAAAGCTATTGAATAGTGAATAGTGTTGTGCTCATACAGTATGAACATGCATGAAGAAGCTATTGTATAATGAAAGTGTTGTGTTCATGTAGTATGAACACGTCTGAAGAAGCTAATGAATAGTGAAACACGTGTTGTGTTCATAGAATACGATCACGCCTGCGGAACCTATTGTGTAGTGAAACGTGTCGTATTCAAACAGTATGAACATGCCTGCGGAAGCTCTTTTATAGGAAAAAGTGTCATGTTCATACAGTATGAACACGCCTGCGATAGCTCTTGTATAGTGACAAGTTTTGTGTTCATGCAATATGAACATAACTGAAGAAACTACTGTATGAACACGTTATTATGAACAAGTCTGCGGAAGTATTGTATAGTGAAATGTGTCGTGTTCATACAGTATGAACACGCCTGCAGAAGCTATCAAATAGTGAGACGTATCGTGTTTATACAGTAACACGTCTAGGGAAGCTCTTGTATAGTGGAACATGTTGTGTTCATACAGTATGAACACTGCTGACGGAAGTACTGTATTATGAAAATACCTGCGGAGGTTCGCGTATAGTGAAACGAGTCGTGTTCAAACAGTATGAACAGTCTGAGGAAGTTATTGTGTAGTGAAACGTATTATGGTCATATAGTATGAACACTTATGAGCAAGCTATTGTTGCAGTTGTAAACTATTCAGTGGAAATTTCACAATAAAGTGTTTCTTAAATATTTTATGAATTTTCATCAAGTATCGGCCAATTCCATCATATTATAGAATAATGATAAATCAGATTAAATATTGTGCATACATCTGACTTTTTCGTTATGAGCGAGATTTGAAAAATCTATAAAACAAACAACATCCCAACGAGATATGCCTTATCAGTTTTGATGTTATTACAACTGGTGTCAGAAAAAAAAACGACTAAAACATAATCTACCAACTCCAAACCCAAACAACAGACAACATACATCTCAGTAAAATTTTGAAATTTCGGAGAACTGACGCATATTTCTTCTTGGAAAAACTAAATGAAAAGTTTACTTTACTCAGTGGCTGTCGTTTGTGTCATTTTGCAAACTAAAGTTTTTGTATTGGCTGTTCATATTGTTCCCGGACGATAGTTCGATAAAAACCAAGGCATGTCTTGTATCTCGATAACCAAGTTTTGTACAGTTGCACTCGCTCGTGACTGGCGGATAGTTTTATTGTACAGCGCTCTGCTGCCGTCCATGCCATATTTCTTATTTCTTGCACGGAAAGCGAAGTTGAGCTATAAACACTGCTCTAAATCATATCGACACCGACGCCTAGCGACATGAGCCCTTCCTGGGAATTTCTTCAACCGCGAAATTCCCGATCCAACATTATCTGAGATCAATTTGAATGGCAACCAGTGACTTTTTTTTATGAAATCGAGTTAGAAATTCGAGAAAAATTTTAATTATTCAAATATGTATCTTGTGAGGGTTGAAACTATTGCATAGTTGAACACAATTTTGTAAACTGTTTTGTATACTAAGTAGTGAAAAACGAGGCAGCTATGTATGAATGAAAAAGTTAATGTCGCGTATAATATTCGAATCAATTTTCTGTTTTTGAACAATTCGAAAACTATTTACCACGATATCGCCAACGATAACAATTTTTTACATGAGGATATAATAATAATAATAATAATGCCCTCTCTACTCTCGAATCTTAAAATCATATCGGCTTGCCGCAATAAGGCAGAAATCTCAGTCGGACAGATGCAGAAGGCTGTCATTCTTGGCTCACTGCGCTTGCTCAGGGCACATGATTCTCGGACACACTGATCACTTACCCCACGGTGTGGGGAGTGGTTGTTGGTTGATAATGCAGGCGAACCCTCCCGAATGTATCAGGGCGATGTTCATCGTTTGACGGTATTCAAAAAATAACCAGGAACAAAACAAAATTGATCGGGAGAGAAAAATATATCGTCATACTAGATGCGATCAATGTAAATGTGGTAATAACACTAACAAATTTAATAATAATGGTGGTTACTTGTATTGGCATTGATTGTTTTGTAATTATATCTTTAGAAAATTCTGTGAAATAAATATTCAATGCGAGCAGTTAAAAAATTGAGATAAGAATCGTGGCGATGGTCTACAGGTTTTGATTTCTCAATTTCGCACACAACAGCAGGAAGCTTTAGTAAAGAAAATAAGGCGACGGACGCAGTGTACCATAGTTGTCCTCACATCAGATCTAAATTTTTCGGAATTCTCATTTCATTGGATCAGTTTTGAGCATGACTTCATTCATTTTAGTTGGGTTGATCATCCTGATTCGTGTGTTGTTGAGTGTGCATAGCCAGACTTCATTTATGTTGAACCCCCTTTCGTTTGTCTATGTATCTGAAATAATTATCTGTCTTCCAGTGTAGCATTCACTGCAGGGCAACTAGCTGGAAAGCATAGTCGGTGTTTCGACCCGCTTGCAGTAAAAGCTGCATTCAAAGACAGAGAACGAAACTTGGAGTTGTTAATGACTTGGGGAGCCTCGATCATCTTTGATATTCTGGGATTGAGTTCTCTGTCAACGCCATTGATGTGATCTTCGTAAGAGGAGATGTCATCGCACTTGTTTACTCAAGCGTGTTCTTCTTCAGTTGGGTCCAAAAATGCATGATTGAAACAGAAATGTCATAGGCCATAGGTCTCATTACTGATGAGCAATGTCTGCTGTTGAGGAATCATAAATATATTGTGTTCGAGCTCTGGATTCAAGTAATTTATATTGTGTTCATAAAACCGGGTTTTTCGTAGTATTAGACGAAACGTCAGGCAGGAAAATCTGCGAACCCTAGACAAAAAATCAGAAAAAAAATTCTACACGAAAGAGAAAGTTAATATTACTTGAAAAATCAATTTTCTCTAACTTTTTTATTAATCAATGGGCTATGCTTGAAGACTGGCAATAAAGAAATCTAAAGAAATGAACTTTAAACGTTCAAGCCAGTCTCGAATACACCTACACAGTAGAATGAATTGACTGACACTTATCAGAAAACAACTACTCCCCTGGCTAATACCACGAAGGGCATTGGATTATATCCGACAGGCATCAGTGCAGAAATCTTGAAAGATAACTTCCTGCATATGTAATTGGCAATACAACTGAAAGATTCGACCTTCAATTTTAGAACTGGCACACTTGCCGACCGGTTTCGGGCTCATTAGCCACTCATCAGTGCCAGATAGTGGCCATCATCGACCTAAAGTCGATGATATTCCATAATTGAAAATCGGAATTCTTTCAGAGTATTTCGTTTCTCTTCCTAAGTTGGAGCGAACAACAAAATGTCACTCCATCTAGTGGAAAATTGCATATGCAGGAAATTTTCTGTTAAGATTCCTGCACTGACGCCTGTCGGGAGTAGTTGTTTTCTGATAGGCGTCAGTCCATTTAACCTTCTGTGTAGGTATATTCTAGACTGACTTGAACTTTCAAAGTTCATTTATTTAGATTAACATTCAGTTTGCCATTCACGTTTTGATATAAAAACTCATGAATGAACATTCGAAACAAGTACTGAAAGTTATCTTGTTTCACTCCATTGAAAAACCTCTAAATCTCCAGCTAGTAGAACTCGAAATTGTAAATGTCGCAGAAAACTGGGAAACCGCGAACAAGAGTTTCCGTAATGGCCCGTAACCGGCGACAGGTAGGAAGTCTGGAATGGAAACGCAGATATTATACTGTTGTCACGGACGGTAAAGCGCATTTGATAGAATATTCGAAAAGGATTATGTACGATGCAAGTGGCGGCGTGCACGGCACTCCGCGCCACATATCGCCAAATTTATCACCTTCAAATCGCCATTAGCGACCGTCCCGTGTCGTTGCAAACGGCGTCGCACTACCTACCACGTACAGAACATAAATAAGCAACGAAATCGCTGCACTTTGGTTCGTGTTCGGAATTTTACATCAAAAATTCAGTTATTCAACCGAAATCTGCAAGGACGTTGATCCTTTGACGATTCACAGATGTGGCAATCATTGCCTGATGACGCCAGCTTAGCTGTCGAAACGTGCGTGGCGAATATTTTTTGGAGTTCGAGTGAACGATGAAAGTGATTTCTAAGTTCAATCTCCTCAACAGTAGACTATTCCAAACCTTAGGTAGACTTATGAAAAACAGCAAATCCAACATCTACAAGGACAACAAATCGGGTGCTACGAGCTGAAATGTGTTTATATTGGAAGAACATCCAGAAATTTCAAAACCAGAATCTCCGAACACAAAAGAAGTTTTGAATTAAAAAAAAAACAATTCAACCTATGCATGCCATCTGTTGGAAAACAAACAAGACTTCGGGATAAACCAGGACGTAATACATACAGGAAACGTGAATAATCAAATTTCCTATTGAACTACCAGCAAGAAGGTGAAGAGCCCACCTAAACCTAGCAATAAATTCACTGCTTCATTATAAGTTTCAAAAAATATAATTAGAAGTGAGTAAATATGGTTATAAAATCGGGAACTAGTGACGTGGACTTTACGGCAGGTGCTTGCTCACGATATAATACTTTAATCCTTATGAACAGTAGATTGTCACGAACTTTTTCATTACCCGCAATCCCTCTCAGATCAGATTACAGCCGTGGCCACTCAAAGACGGGAATAAAGACGAATATCAGTTGCGACCAAACTATGAAGTTCAATAACGGAGCGTGTAAACAAAAACATCAACAGTAGCGCTGTAAGTCATACGAATGGTTACAACTTTACGCAAGTGGGGAAAGGAGAGAGATTTCTTCAATTCGGTTTACAAACGGTATCTTGATCAATTTTAATGGTAATAGTGATTCTCATCACCATTCCTGAGTGTTGATAAAGCTTTGTACAGATTAAGAAGAATTTTGTTATCTGTCGTGGCACTTCAGTTGACTTACTAGTTTCTGGTTGTGTTTTCAATATTTTAATTACAGGAAATTATATCAGGTCGACTCTTCAAAGTTATATGTAAAGCAAAATATTTATTTCTCAACCAACCTTGGAGTATCAAACAATTTGTTGCCTAAAACGACTCTCCTCGATAGGAAGATTTAACAGATCATATGTGGTTTCGATTCCTGGCACTAGCCTGGAAGGTAATGAGGCTGCTAACTCCCTTGCAAAGGAGGGTGCTGCAAGCAGCTTCATCAGATCAGAACTTCTCATTGGCATCCCTTAAGGTTTTGGCAAACAAAAATTTCAATCTTTGTTCACACCTGGATGGCAAGAAGATTTATGGACTCACTAGAAGCTTGTGGCCCAGAAGTATATATTTGGTTTACAGTGATGAACTAGGTAACCTTGGCTAGCAATATGAAATAATCAGGGTTTATCCTTCAGCTTCCAAGTTGTACCCTTTATTGACTGCGAGAGATTTAGTTTGGTTCCTGGGTTCTATGTCTGGTAAGAATATATGAGGAAAAATCTCACTTGTCATAGAATGTACGAATGGCCAATTCGAGCAGCCAGCAATACGATATAGATTCTTCCTAAGTGATGCAGTCAAACAGTAGCAGTGTTTCCCAAAGATAGCCTGCTTCTGGAGTGGTATAAATGTCACCCTCCCAACAATGATGACGTTACAGGATGATTTATGGATTTATGGTGTATGCTTCCGGAGGCAGAGTGAGAAAGATTTCTATTGTAGGCTGCCGGAGGCAAGATGAGAAAGATAGTGGATGGAAATAAAAAAGCCTAGAAGGAGAATTCGGTCCAAATGGATTGATCTTTTGTTAATAATCGATAAGAGGACCCTTACCGTATGTATGGCCTTATTAGGAATATCCCCAAGACAGTGGGTATGTTATACCTTCAGATAGCAAATAATATTATTTACTCGTATTTTCTTTTTTGGTTTCTAGAATCCACAAATGTTTTGATCTGAAACTACGCTCAGGAAAAGAAGATTACCAAAACTTCTGCTTGATGAGAATCAAAAGTGAACCTTTTTTTTCCTTGAAGATCAGGATTTTTGTTCCAAGGTCAGGCTCATCTGATTACCGTAAAGAACATAGAATTTGATAACAAGAATTGATCGCCTAAAGGAAAGAATAATTATACAGGGTGGTTACTATGAATTTTTTGTACAGAGGAATTGTACTTATCACCATTATTGAATGCAGGCTGTACTATCATCTTCAGGCCCCTACTCAAACTGAACGTTTTATCTTCTTGTTTGTTCTTTTATACGGTTAGAACGCCTTAATGCAGGTATTTGTCCTCTCTTTTCATCCGGATGTCTCTTTAAATTTGCCTATACTTGGGTTACATCAAGTAATATCATTTGTGTTGGAGTTTCTCTAGGTTCATTGATTCTAGTAATGTGTATTGTTTTGCGTAGTATATTGAATGTTAGGTCTTGTTGTGTATTGATTTGTGTTTGTTCCTCGATAAGTGAATTATGACTTTTGAATTCATGGATGTTTAGGATTTCCCAGATGTCCATACGGTTCCCTTCATTGACTTGTTTTATGAGTTTGATATTTTTGGTGGCCATACGAAACAAACATAACTTTCCCCCACCAGAAAAAAACAAACTCAAAAAACAAGTCAATGGACATCTGGGAAAATTAACTCTATTCGAAAATGTGTAGATTATGTACGGAAGTAACTTTCAGACACAAACTGGATTAAAAAGCCCTCTTCAACCGAATTTATTATTAATATATAAGACAACTTGAAACAAAACATTTCTCGATCAATTTATCTCTGTTCGTTTTCCTGCCGCCTCTGTGGAGGCGGCAGGAAAACGAACAGAATGATATGGCATATTCGAAATGAAAGAACCCTGATGGAAAATAGCCACCGGCACAAGTATGTAAATGGTTTTAATGAATTTTTAATGCTTTTCCCGTTCGAGTTAACCGCCCATTTCAGTCGAATATTAAAGTCAAAAAAGTTATCCAACGTACCCGTTGAAAACTGGTGATGTAGTTACATCACAAGCTGAATTTTATATTCAATACCGTTAGATGCCTTGATATTTCTTCCAGAAAATTATTGTGCAAATCGCATTTGGAGTTGTACGCATTAATTAAAGTAATAATCAAAATGAAGTTTGAAGGGGGTTTTCTGTTAGCCAGCGGATTTGATTAAATGGAAATTATTCACTAATATATGTAAAATAATTTTTGTTAGCTGATCCCATTATTGCTATCTCAGAAACGATAAGGCCTACAAGGTCGGTTGGTAGTCTGGGAAACTAGACTAATCTTGTTCTCTAATCTAATAATTGCTACCTTATCGTTTTATTGTAAGTTCTGGTCTTCAGAACTTGAAAATTTTTCCAGCACACTCTGAAGAACATTCGGCTGATTCAAACCAATATAAGCGAAAGCTATTCTCAACTTTTTGTGGGTATGTTTTTCAAAAGGTCATGAAAATGGGCATATGGTATCACCACTCAATGTATAGTTACAAACTCCCATCAGTTACGGATATTTCCTTAAACAATAGTATTTTTTTTTGATAACGGAGACTTTGCTAATTTATTCATCTATCCAATAAAACTTCCAGAGATTTCACTATAATAATAAAGTCCTTCAACAGCAGCATGGGAGTATAAATTTTACGATGAGCTCGACAAAGGATCATAAGACCCCGTTTCGTTCTTGTTATTTGTACTTGTGACTCTGTGTCGATGTCATTTGCAGAATATTCGACGTAGCCAGGTCACAATAATGCATGGTTTCCATGAATGTTATCGACATGACGATAAACATATATAGGGGCGAGTCTCTAGTTATAAAACTTATGGACCTAGAGGATTACTTCAGACTGAGAACTATTAGTTTTATGTCGGTCTGAGAGCTCTTGATGATGGTCGGGTCGAGTATTGTCCTCTGCCAGAAAAGGATGCTCGTTGTTTTCAGTTTTTGTTTGTTTCGTAAGTAGTGCGATTTACGATGCGGTTATGGCGATGAAGTAACTGCTTCAGTTCGTTTATTGCTTATTTTCTTTCTCGCTTCGAAGAGGGTGGATATTCATTAATTTTTATTCTCTGCGGAAACATGTACAGAATGTACTTTGGACTTCTAATAAAATTGTCATTCTCGAAATAATGATAAATGAATAATAGTGCTTGTCAATTTCAATAAGTCAGCAGAATATCACTTTATATAGAAATATTATGTCGACCTGGCCACTTTTCGAAATTAGTCAAAACATTTGCATGAAATTGTCTAGTGAATAGGCAAAGTCAATTGCAGATCACCAGGCAACTCTTCCATGTGATGTGATAGGTACATTTGTTTGACTTTGTCTAATGAAAAGGCATCTAATTGAAATATCAGGTGATATAGTAATATGATGCCGACCTGAACACTGCTCCATATTAACTAACACATTTGCATGCCTTTGTCTTATGAAATGGCACATCAATTGAATATCGGCTCAAACAGGCCACTTTTCGATATCTGCCAAAACATTCGCATGACATCGTCTGATGAAAAAGCAACATCAATCGAATATCAGCTTATACAAAATATTTGCATGACATTGTCTGATGATAAGGCAACATCAACAGAATATCATCTTATACAGAAATATGATGTCAATCTGGCCACTTTTTGATATACTTTTCAATATCAGCCAAAACATTTGCATGCTATCGTCTGATGAAAAGGCAACACTAATCGAATATCAGCTCATACAAAACATTTGCATGACATCGTCTGATGGAAAGGCAACATCAATCGCATATCAGTTTATGCAAAACATTTGCATGACATCGTCTGATGAAAAGGCAACATCAATCGAATATCAGTTTATGCAAAACATTTGCATGACATCGTCTGATGAAAAGGCAACATCAATAGAATATCAGCTTATACAGAAATATGATTTCGATCTGGTCACTTTTTGATATTTGTCAACACATTTGCATGACATCGTCTAAGAAAAAGGCAACATCAATCGAATTACAGGATCGAATAACAGAAATATGATGTCAACCTGGCCACTCTTTCATATTAGCCATCACATTCGCATGCTTTTTTTTCATGAAAAGGCACAGCAATTGAATATCGGCTCATACAGATATATGCCAACTGTTCTGTTTGCTGGTAATAAAGAAAATATCTCTCATTTTAAAGGATTTTATTTTCACAACTGTGCCTGAAATCACATATTGGCTCGAAGTCGAGCTGCTCCATAAAAACAATTTTTTTTTTTTTTATATTTACGGTCGAGTTTCCAAACAGAGTGGTACTCGACAAATATGCCAATATATAACACCAATCATGCCACTTTTCGATATCAGCCAAAACATTTGCATGACAGAAATATGATACCGACCTGGTCAATCTTAAATATTAGCCAACACATTTGCATGCCTTTGTCTCATGATAAGGCATCAATCGAATTACATGATCGAATTACAGAAATATGATGCCAACCTGGCCAATCCTTCATATAAGTCGTCACATTCGTATGTTTTTGTTTCATGAAAAGGCACAGAAATTGAATATCGGTCATACAGAATGCCAACCAGGCTACTTTTCGATATAAGCCAAAACATTTGCATGACATCGTCTGATGAAAAGGAAACATCAATCGAATATCAGCTTGTACAGAAATATGATGCCAACCTGGACGCTTTAGCCAAAACATTTGTATAACATCGTCTAATGAAAGGCAATACCAATCAATTGATGGATGTAGCCGTTACTACGTGGTAGGAAATTATACTGAAGAAAAGAGAAATGAAACTCTCTATGTTTTTACCACTTTTATTTGTAACTAACGTAACCGCAATTTCGTCCTATACGGACATTTTCAAACAATAAACTTGTATAAGTTTGAAAACGTCCGTATAGGACGAAACTGCAGTAACGTTAGTAACAAATAAAAGTTGTAAAAAACATAGAAAGTTTCATTTCTCTTCGCAACATCAATCGATTATCACCTCATACCGTAGAACACTTCGCTGCCTAGAAAAATAGACAATAATTTTGATAACAATCTTTGTTATTCATACTTTCACTCTGAATGACTTGTATGTGACTAGCTGTTGTTTTTCGAGGGCATTTATTTTCGGAATATGTTTCAAAACATAGACAAATAGCCCTAGAATGTTTATTTTATTGGATATTCTGCATAAACTACTAATGTGCTTACCCACCTAGTTCACATCATGTTAGATATGCAAAATTTTCAATGGAGCAGGGGCCCCAAAATGAATTTCTTTCTATAGACGTAACGGTGAAGAGAAGTGACAAGTGAGAAGCATGAGACTACAAGAAACCAACCCAACCTCACCTCTGATCATTTTGATTTTTCATAAATTATTCAATCATAAACCATTCAATCATTCAACTTTATAGAGATTATATGATGATGAACTTGGTTATAAAATGTGTCGCAAACAAGATTTAGCAATTCATTGCTGCCGCATCGTAGAGTGCAAATAACTAAAATCCCGTTTTCATCCTCCATGGTGATCTCTATCCAACCGGTGGCGCATTTTCCCGTTCCCGGCAATAGTGCATTACCGAGAAAAGTGTTTCCGTAATGAAAGTCTTGTGTGAGAACAAGGTGAGATGGTGCGATCCAGAGTTTCTGTTCAACCGTCTCGCAAAGGTGGCGGTTGATTATATTGCGTCGTTATCAGGGCCCGATTGAGTGAACAATTTGTTCTCGTCTAGCGTATAAACACACACATACACACCTTATTCGCTGCCGGTTGGTAATAAAGGACGGTTACTGTTACTGTACTTGCAGGAGCTGGTCCTTCGTCTGAATGGCCAATTTACCGTCTGCTCGTTATGCAGTTTCAGTTCAGGGGGGAAAATTAGTCATACAAGATAACTGTTATTTTGTGATTCATACCGTTGGAATTAGGATACATTTATTCATACAGTGGTAGTCTCATTTTGGATCCAGGTGAAGTTACTGAGATTTTTTCAAATCAGTTTTCCAACGCAGTAAATTTCACCTCATCCATTCATATTTATGGAAGCGCAGAAGGGCCACATATTTTCATTTTTTTTTTAATTACAACTTTGAACTCGAAATTTTGACATAAATCTCAAAATTTATACTCAGGACTTGAACATTTCGACTTCAATCTCGAAATTTTGAATTTTATCTCGAAATTTCGACAGATAATTTAGAAATTTCGACTTTGATCCCAAATTTTTTACTTTGAACTCGACATTGCGACTTTTAACTGGAAATTTCAACATCAAATTCAAAATTTCGACTTCAGTCTTGAAATTATGACTTTAAACTTGAAATTTTCGATATTACGACCTTCAACTCGAAATTTTGACTTAAGACTCGAAATTATGATTTTGAATTCGAAATTACGTCTATAACTTGAAATTTCGACTTTAGTCTCGGAATTATAACTTTTAACTTGACATTTTCGACGTTAATCTCATTATTACGACCTTCAACTCGAAATTTCGAATTTAGACTCGAAATTATCACTTTGAACTCGAAATTACGTCTATAATTCGAAATTTCGACTTCAGTCTCGGAATTATGACTTTTAACTTGAAATTTTCGACGTTCAATTCGATACTACGACCTTCAACTCGAAATGTGCGACTTCAATTTCGAAACTATGACAGTGAACTCGAAACTTCGACTTCAAATTCAAAATTTCGACTTCAAACTCGACATGACTTTCAACTCAAAATTTCGACTTTAGTCTCGAAATTCTGACTTCAAAATCGAAATTACGACATTCAACTCGAAATTTCTATTTCAGTTACGAAATTACGACTTTAAACTCGAAATTTCGACTTTGATTCGAAAAGTTCGACATCAGTCTCGAAATTACGACTTTAAACTCGAAATTACGACTTTTTATTCGAATTTTCGAGTCTGATTCAAAACTTTTGACCTTAAACTCGACATTATGACTTTCAACTCCACATTATGAATTTCAACTCGAAATTTCGACTTTAAATTCGAAATTTCGACTGTAATACGAATTGTTTTACTTTAAACTCGACAATATGACTTTCAACTCGAAATTACCACTGAAATTTCGACTGTTATACGAAATATTTTATTTTAAACTCGACATTATGACTTTCAATTCCAAATTGCCACTTTAAATTCGAAATTTCGACTTTCATTCGAAATTTTCGACTTAAACTCGATATTACGACTTTCAACTGGAAATTTTGACTTTAGGCTCGAAATTATGACTTAAAACTCAAAATTACGACTTTAAATTCGAAATTTCAACTCTCACTCAAAATTTTCGACTTGAAACTCGACATTATGACTCTCAACTCGACATTATGACTTTCGACTCGAGATTATGAATTTCAACCCGAAATTATGACTTTAAATTCGAAATTTTTTACTTTAAACTCGACATTATGACTTTCAACTCGAAATTACCACTTTAAATTCGAAATTTTGACTTCCCTTCGAAATTTTCGACTTTAAACTCGACATTATGATTTCAAACTCGAAATTTTCGACTTCAAACTCGTTATTACGACTTTCAACTGGAAATTTCGACTTCAGTCTCGAAATTATTACTTTAAACTCGAAATTACGATTTTAAATTCGAAATTTCGACTCTCATTCAAAATTTTCGACTTGAAACTCGACATTGTGACTTTCAACTCGAAATTTCGACTTCAATCTGGAAATTATGACTTTGAACTTGAAATGTTGATGTTAGTCCCGGAATTTTGACCTCAAACTCCAAATTTCAAGTTCAAAGTCGTAACCCTTTATTAAATTTTCAACTAATTACACATGATGACGTTCTGTAGCTTCAGATCAAGAAATACAGTTTTCTAATTTCTATTGAAAATACGTTCGAGTTGCCATTCTGATAATTCTGATGGAAGCAGACTTTTCAAAAAACTATTGTGCTTTCAAGCGCTTTCAAGTCATTATAAGTTGCAAATTATTCCAAGAAATA
Organism: Leptinotarsa decemlineata; assembly: GCF_025532065.1. Classification (NCBI taxonomy): domain Eukaryota; kingdom Metazoa; phylum Arthropoda; class Insecta; order Coleoptera; family Chrysomelidae; genus Leptinotarsa; species Leptinotarsa decemlineata. The sequence goes on along the minus strand of NW_027412537.1, from coordinate 12,828,795 downwards.
ATTGCCGAGCTGCTACCGTCAATTCCTCAAAGCAGAAACGTGTTAAGGATATTATAATGAGTCAAATAATCGCACCGTCGCAGTTTTCTTTCCAGGTATCTTGAAGCGACCCCAACAAAAAAAAACAGGTCGAAACCATTATAATTATGCTTAATATCCGGAATAATTACCGATTTTAATTAACAAAGTTCAGGAGTTCCGAAGACAAGGCGACAATCCAATAACCATGGATGACAGCCGGTCTTGTAGATTTTCAGTGACTCTAAAACGCTCTTGTCTAGCGGAATTTCGATGAAGTTCTTCTCAGCGATTGAAACAAAAGTCAACTTTAAAGTCATCTTTGAAGGAGTTCAAACTGGTCCGCGTTCTCTAGCCAGGCTGCCTTTACTTTCCGTCGTGTTTTTTAATAAAGGCCTCGAGCGAAACGTGAATTCAATGAGTCTTTCTCTGGATAATGGGAACGTCTTCTGAACATTTCGACATGTATTCAGAATGGGGCGGCGGGGGCTTTCGAAGACTCCAATTATCAAGATTAATCGAGCCAGTTCTCTTTGACGCAATTTGTAAAATCGCGGCATTCGAACAATGGATCAAATCTTTTGCTAATTGTTTTATTAGTGTTTTCTCCAATGATTGATTCATACTTCGATGATGAAAAATGAAAATTCTCATTCTGAATTAAACAGAGACTATCAAGTTTCGAAATTAATATTCAGGGTGTTCCATCTCAAACGGGCCACCCCGTATATTTCTTATCCCATAATGAGTGGAAAAATTCACCGAAACACGTCGAATAATTTTGTTTGGGGGACATCTTTTGATGTATATTTTAGGCTTGAACGAGCAACCCCCTAATAGGGGCTTGAGGGGATTGAGTGATACTTTATCTGAAAGGTTTTGGAAGCCTCTTTACAACGGTGTATGAAAAACGTAAATTTGATGAACCGTTTTCGACAAAAATCTATTTTGCAGCTCGAATGAGCCATCTTTGTTTTATTTTTACATGTACAAGCTTATTTTCAACAAGCCCTTTGTACAAATTCAAACAATCTTCAAAAAATCACATTCTTGAAAAAATTGAATTGTTTCATCATCATGCTTACAACCAAAAAAATCAAATCTGTGTGTTTAAATCAAATGCTCAAATTGTCCTCCATTAACTTCCATACAACCGTCTGAAAACCGTCTCTATGACATGGTTCAGCATAATTGAAGTTATTTGACGACATTTATTCACAATTCGTTCGTAGTTCGTCGAAATTTTCAGGTTGAGTGACAAAAATCTTGGACTTGAGATGTCCCCACAAGAAGAAGTCCAGAGGTTTCAGGTCAGGAGATCGGGCAGGCTATTCCGTAGGTCATCTGGCGATGACCAAGAAAAATCTACGCTTTAAAGGGGGATTTCTGACTGGCCGCTGTCAATTAAGGAAGCACCTCCATAATATAGGGCTAGTAGACACACCTCTATGCAGGATGTGTGAACAGGAAGATGAGACTGTCAGGCATGTCCTATGCGAGTGTCCGTAGTTATCGTCAATAGGAAAGTGTGTGTTCGGCGAGTCTTGGCCTACGCCTGCCGATATTAAGGAGATGTTTCCCAGTGATCTGTCCACCTTCCTGGAAAGGACAGGATAGACGATGAACTAGGAGGACAACTCCTCGGGAGGACGTAAAATGGGTCACATATGGCCTACACTCAACGTCTCTACTCTACAGGTAAAGATGCAGTAGTGAGATCAGCTAAAAAAAACGCCATAAAAGTGACCAAAAGTAATATCAATTACGAGTATCATATATTTATCGAAGGTAAAATACGACAAATAATTCATCAAAATCAGACGATTCAACAATCTATAACTAAAAGTACTTCTTCAGCTCCGATTACAGAACCTGATATGCGGGTGGGTAAATATTCATTCAATCTTTCCTATCTGTCGAAAACGAAGGAAACGGGACTATCTAGATTCAATGAAATACGGTGAAACTCGAACTGCAGCAGAAATATCTCACAAATGAAGTGGAATAAAATGTTATTGCCCGCTAAGGCACGTTTCATGATCAATTTGAATTGCTGACAAATTAGGTTTGAGTATCACTTAAAGCTCTGAACTTCGGTTACTTCTTGTGAAAATCTTAATTGACAAAGAGTATCGGTGGCAGGGTTTCGATCTGAGATTTTGCAATGAAAAAATTGGAAATTCCTTTTGTTAATTTGAAGTCGGGCTTAGTTCAACTCATGAGTGAGTTGATAAATTGTTCCTTTTTTTTCACCATAGCAATGAAAGGTGTGGAAGTGAAAAACGTTATTGATGAAGTAACATTTTTTCTGTAACATCTTTCATAACTATGGATTGAAGAAAAAATTGAATGGTTTTTGGTATACTCATTCACTCATTATCAATTTGTCTATTAATAATTTTTCATTGCACAAAGGAAACCATTACAACATAGAAGTATCATAAGCTAACCTGAATAATGTACAACAACAATGAGGGGAAACCTGTAAGGATTCAAATTCTTGTATAGGATGAGAAGATGCAGTGTAATAAGTACCTATAAATAGTAGATATGATACATAAGCATTATTCCAAACCTCTAGAAGTGATGCATAAAAATAAATTTAAAAAAATACATTAAAAAATACAAGAAAAACGTACACTTGAGGTAGAAATGAAAAATATAACTAGTGGCTTATTCCACTTGAGGTGACTGTCAATAACCACACCTAGATATTTAAATTCAAATATAGAATCTATTGAAAAATCATCACAAATTTTCGAAGTAGTGAAGGATTAGTAATCTTTATATGTTGCGTTCCCCAAAAACATAATCAAAACAATGAAGTGGGTAAAACTATTAGTCAAAAAGTTCTATTCCTTCCGAAATAATATATATATATATATATATATATATATATATATATATATATATATATATATATATATACACATAGTGCCACTAGATGGCACTGTAGAACAATTTTTTGAAAGCACTGTTCTATAACTCTGCGCACGCTGAAGTTTGTTGATTCTGATTCTGTCAAAACAATGAAACAGCAGCGATACAGCAACATAGTACTAGTATATAATATAAAACAAGTCCCCGCTGTGTTTGTCTGTCATCTGTCTTTCTAAATTCGATAAACTCAAAAATTACCGAATGGATTCTCATACGAATTTCACCAATGGACGGAGTAAATCCAGGTTGAGGTGTATGTGTGTAAATTATTGATTAATTTTAAACAATAACCTTTTTCACCATAAAATTTTCTTGATCAGTTCACAATCATCTGGGATGTTCCTATATTTTTCATAACATTTCAGACAACTCCTGAAAACGTCACAACATTCCCGAATGTTCCGGGATGTTCTGCAATGATTTTGAATACTCTCGAATATTGTAACATGCTGGAGAGCATGCAGATAATTAATAGAAGATATAAAGATTCAAATCCTTTTTGTAGAATTTAATATTGAAATACTCAAAATAAAGGAAAATTAGTTGCATAGTTGCATCAATCGATATATATATATATATATATATATATATATATATATATATATATATATATATATATATATATATATATATATATATATATAAATAGATTAGTACTTTTTGATCATTCCCATATTGATTTCAATTTAAGAGTGTACTAATTTTTCTATTCTATTACTATCAGTTTTTCGGCCTGACTATTTATCATATCGATAGATATTTAAAGGTTGATTTGTTCTTTTATTTTGTAAACGACTTTGTCAATGAGAATTATGTTCTTCAGACAATAAAGTATATTTTGATTTGATTTGCTTAGGGGCGAAACTCCATACATAATAATAATAATATCGTCTTTATTGTTACCCAGCTGTAGTTACATACAAATATTCAAATAAATAAGAGAGCTAGTTGCTGACATAACAAAAGGCGAAGTTCAACTCAGCACAAGTGCTACTGAGTTGTTCTTCCATGAGGACAATACTCCAAAGAAGGTCTGATCTGAGCTTTATAAAACAAGAAAAGTTGCTGAGGTCCAAGTGCTTGGACCACTGGTTCGGAACAGTGGTCCAAGCTTTTGAGAAGCAGCCTTTGCAATTTCAGCTACATGATTGTGTCAAGACATATTGGTGTCCATTTTAACCCCCCCAGAAACTTATCGAACTTATGATGCACTGTTTGGAACCTTTGGTGTAGTAATGAATATTACTGGAGTTTTTTTCCAACACCAAATCGTTATTTTTAACATTTCGACACGTGCTTCGATCACCAAGTGATCATCTTCAGAGAAGAAGATGAAAACTAGAAACTAATGCGAGCTAGCCCTATTTATGCTATATAGGTATCCCATACAGGTAAACCATCCAGGCGTACCACCCATACAGGTATACCAACCTAAATTAATTTTACAATTTTGCCTTATCTGTTATTTTACAATATATGTTCATATAAAACAATTTTCAGCTATATAAAAATTAATTTCACAATATTGCCTATCCAAATTTATTTTTGCAATGTGTCCTTATGTAGTAATCAGTAAACCCAACATCATTATTTTATTTCAACAAGCTATATAGTATGCTCTTTGGTATAGGTCCGTTATCGTTATTCACAATATTATTGTGTTTACTCATTTCTACACTCTCATAGGCATCTAGCTGAAGTGTATGGAATGGTTTTGTTGCAAAATATGATGGGTGACTGCTGATTTTTCAGGTCTTCCATATTTTAAGTGTGCTATGTGTTCCTTATATCTTACTTTAATAGATCTTTTTGTCCGTCCTAATTTTTTTTGCATATTATACAAGTAAAAAAATAGAACAATTGAACAAAAAATGAAAAATCATCTTCGGGTGATAACTGTCACTACTGTAATTCAATTTCAAAACTGTTTTGCTTAATATAATTGTTGAATGTTACTAGAGTTTTGTCCCAACACCAAACCGTTATTTTAACATCTCGACACGTGTTTCGATCACCAAGTGATCTTCAAGAGAAAGATCACACTAAGTTTGATCGGGTTGGTGTTGGGAAAAAACTCTAGTACTATTCATTTTTGTCGTTGTTTTAATAAAACTTTCTGGCATCCTTACACTGTAGCACATTTGATTCAATTTTTTTCCTAAATTTATAATGTGTGTATATGCCAGTGAAAATGCTCGTTGATGTATATACCTAAAAATTTTGTTGACGTTTCTACTTTCATTTGATTATTTGCTTAATAAACAGTTTTTGGTACTGTATTCTCTGTTGAAGGGTTCTAAATATAATTACCTTGGTTTTGTTGGTGTTGGTGTTATACTCAACACCATGTTCAGTAATGCCAGAAAATACTAGGTAGAATTTTCAATTGTTTGAGTATGTGATCTATTTTGTTGAGAGTTTATTGATGAAAAAAAATTAGTAACAATTGATATATACAATTGATATATCCTGAAAGATAAAAAACAATTTTTGACAGCCTTTCAACTGTCTAATAGTCCTGGCAGATGAAAGAACTACATTAGAGGAAAAGACAAAGTTTTCTGAAAATGCTGAAAACTAAAGAACTGCTCAATCCTCGAAATCTCCCGGTCAAAACGACTCAGTAGTCAGCTCACAAAACAACTTTCCGCTTCCCCGCAAACTCTTCCCCATCTCATTCACAGTCGACGGACAAGTTGAATAACGTTCGACCTTCTTGAAAGGGTGCCAATACGCTGAATAAACCAGGCCACAACATATCTCGAAATCTGATATCGTTCGCTGAAAATATAAATCCGGAACCCTAAATAAGTTATAAAGCGTTTCGCGAGAGACACGTGAAACGACTATGAATCACGGAAAAGAGCCTTATCAATAATTTTTAATGTTTTAAACTTTCTGAACACGCATTTATCACTGAAAATTGAACCTCAAAAGCTGACTGGGGTCTCGAACAGTTGTTTGTAATGTACGGAAAACCGAAAAGTTTCAAAGAAACTTGTCGCGTTACTTCAGTAAGGCTACATTGAATCTTTTGAAAAGATGTCGAACGGAAGGGTGACGCAGCGAAATGAAGTAATCTGAAAGTCGATATTTTATATAGGCTGATAAAACATGCTGATGACATCAACAATTTTAGACCTACTGGTTACGAGGTCTCAACAATGAACTAAAGAGTCCATATGCTGCCAGACAAAAAACTAATGTGAAACTGGGCATAGGGGAATATTTTTCATGACCGCGAGTATGTGCAAAAAAGGCCGGGCTTAGATGCCTTGGGAATCTTCAACAGCAATTTAGTAGTCTCGACAAGTAAACCCACTGTATTTGTGGATCAATTAATAGAGGGAGCAGCATAGCAACCAACCTGCTCCTAGTCAATACTACATCATCACAGTGTTTTCACTTGTGGGAAAAAAATTCTTCTCGGCCTTGAGGAATTGCTGTAGATCCAAAACCGAAGGCAGCCAAAGTATATGATGAGATTTATAAGCTTGCACGTTCATTTTCAAAAGTCATGTTGTCATGAGACTTTCAAGACATTTGAAAGGAGTCTTTCATGTGGTAGCTGTAGCTCAACAATTTCACCTCCCATCTTTTCATGACAGTAATTTCAACAATCATGTTTCCTGTACTGATTTGTGAAGGTACCTAATATACAGCGTGACTCACGGTCGATGGTAGGTAGATGTTTCTGGAAAACGCAAAGCATGATTTTTCTGAAAATTTCACCTCTCACATTCCCTTACCTGTTCTATCGATCTAAAATATTTTCAGCATTGCGGCGTTGCCACTTCCATCAAAAACTCCTAGCAACTTTATTTTTTTTAAATGGAACACCCCGTATATTAATACATTTTTGGAATCGCTCTGGTATTTTAATACTTTTTTGTTGATAATGTCCTATCTTATGACTTTATTGAAACCAAACTTTTTAATCTAGGATTTAGGGGTGTATTTTTCCAATGGCTCAAACATTTTCTTTCAGACCGTACAATGTTGGTCAAAATAAAAGATACACTATCTGATCCTCAACCAATCAGTTCAGGAGTTCCTCAAGGCTCTGTCCTGGGACCGCTTATCTTTCTATTATTCGTCAATGATCTACCCAAATACTTCAACATCAACAACAATAGTCTCACTCTCTTTGCTGACGATACCTCGTTAGCGGTGTCAGCACACAGCCTAGAGGAATTAAATTCATCAACGGAAAAGTTTATAACACACTTCTTAGATTGGTGCAAGTTGAACAATCTGATTGTTAACTTGAATAAAACAAAATGTATCCATTTTAGTTCTTCCATCGGTCTTGATAAACAGCCTACTGTCTTTGATATTAGAGGGGTGGAATTGGTATCAACGAATTTTACAAAATTTCTAGGTGTCTATGTGGATGATTGCTCAAGATGGTCTGAACACATTACAGTTACTTGTGAAAAAGTTAACCAAGCGTACTATGCTCTCTCCAGAATAAAACATTTTATGCCCTTGCATGCCTTGCTGGACGTATATTATAGCTTGGTCTACAGCCATTAAAGCTACAATGTGGTTCTTTGGGGATATGCCACCCACAAAGATAGGGTTTTTATTTCCCAAAAAAAAAATTATCAGAAAATTATTTGATATCCCATGGAGAGAATCGTGCAAACAGCACTTCATATCATATCAAATCCTGCCATTCCCTCGTATTTACATATTTAAATGCTTATTATACATCCACGATAATTTAACAAAATATAACACAAACTCTTCTTACCACAGTTACTCAACCAGAAATGGAAAATTGTTAAGTATTCCTAGACACAGATCCTCTAAATTTGAACAGTCACCCAAATATATGGGAATAAAATTATTCAATCACCTACCTGATCACTTTAAAACCATGAGTTTGATGTCATTTAAAAGAGAAGTTAAAAATTTGCTCCTGTCTAAGGCTTATTACAGTGTCAGTGAATTCCTTTTAGACGACTTTAGCTGATTGCGGTCCAGACTTTCATCCAGATTTTATTATTTTATTATACATCCAATTTTGACTAATCTTGTTTTTTTTATCTTTATATTTTATACATTTTATACTTTAAAACTACTGAGATATTTTATCTTAATGTATGTTTATTTTCTTTATACTATTTTAACGTGTTGTACTGACATGTCCTATACGTTGTTAACGTCTCAAAGGATAAATAATTTTTTTTTTTCACCGTAGTGTGCGCTGGTCAGGCCCTATCCCCCGAAGCCCCGATACATTCGGGAGGGCGCGCCAGCATTATCAACCAATGACCACTCCCCACACCGTGGGGTAAGTGATCATTGGGTCCGAGAATCATGTGCCCTGAGCAAGCGCAGTGAGCCAAGAATGACAGCCTTCTGCATCTGTGCGGCTAAGATTTCTGCCTTAGTGCGGCAAGCCGGTATGATTTTGAGATTCGAGAGTAGAGAAGACATCATTCCACCAAGGACTCCAATAATCAGAACGACCATCTTGATAGAGTGATCTGGATAGAGTCTGCGGAGTTCGAAGAGAAAATCTCGATATTTTATCCGTTTTTTCTCCTCTTTTCTGACGATATTCGTCTCGCCAGGAGCTGAAAACTCCACGACAAATATCGTTTTGGTCTGGTGGTCGAGAAGGACTACATCAGGCTTATTAGCTTGTATGAGCCTGAGCGTGGGGAACGAATAGTTCCAATAAATTCGGCACTTCTCGTTCCCCACAACGAATTCAATATCCCCCGGAGCGTAGGGCAACACCGGTGTCTCGTCAATACCGTAAGAGTGCCGTAGATGGTAATATAGCACTCTTAGGGCCGCGTTATGTCGATGGATATAGGCCGAGACCGCATATGCTGGACATGCTGATAGCAAGTGCTTTAGGGTCTTGGGCGCCTGGCGGCAGGCCCTGCATCTTGTGTCAGGACTTTGTGTAGACTTCAGCCCACTCGACCTGAGAAAAGCGAACATCAGGGGCTTTGATAAGCCAAGGTCTTCAATGTTATTGAAGAAGACCCCATGCATCGGCTTATCCCTGTGTCTCCGCAGAAGTAAGGTGATCTCTGCGGCTTTTATCTGAGCTTTTTGCTGAACGGGTTCCAACTCGGTGACAGAGTTGTAGTCACCTCGTTCAGAGTCGAAAACTATACCGAGTTCATCAGCTGCTCGAGCAACTGCCCTAAGGAGAAATGCTCCAATTCCTGCTCTCTCATGGTCACGGACCATGCAGAGAAGGGGATCCGAACTCCTGACGACTTTACAGGCTGTATCCAGTACCATTCTGTCATGTAGACACTCCAAACTCAAAAGTCCACGACCTCCCTGTTGTCGGGGGAAGTACAACCGTGGAACGGACGATTTGGGATGCAAACTCCTATAGAGATGCATCATTTTTCGGGTCCTTACGTCGAGTTGATACAGCTCCTCCCGAGTCCACTTCACTACTCCAAAGGAGTAGAGTAAGATTGGAACGGCAAGCATATTTGTTGCAGCTACTTTGTTCTTCCCCGACAGTTCCGATGACCAGATCTGTCGAAGTTTGTGCTGATACTTGCCGCGGAGAGAGTTTTTCACTGCAGTTACCTCTTGTGAGTGGCGTTGTTCCACCCCGAGGTAAGTATACGTCTCTCCGGCATCCAGATGGTGTAGGATGCTTCCATCTACGAGCTGCACATCCTCTCCGTAGTCCCCGCATCGTCCTCTTTTGAGATGAACCATTGCACATTTGTCTATCCCGAATTTCATACCGATAGCATGCGTGTACTCTTACACCACCCTCAAGGACTGATAGAGATCCTTCTCTCCAGAGAAGGATCTCTATCAGTTATCTATCTATCTCTATCTATTATTATTATTATTATTATTATTATTATTATTATTATTATTATTATTATTCTACCTATATCTATCTGTTTTCGAGATAAAAAATAAATTGTGCCTAATATGGTCCAAAACATAGCCTTAATTGAAATTAGGTACATCAGTACTCTCAATTCATGAAAAGTTGATATTTTGATGATAGTTTGACAAACTCTAAATATTCAAATAACACCAAGAAATCGACTCCATATCATACAGGGCGTGCTAAAATTACTATTATTTCCATTGTGCATGAAAGTAGTCAACAGTTCATTTTTTCAAATGAAACCCCCTGTATATTACTCGGTAATTTGAAAGATGGTGAAAAATGCTTCAAGTGCACTTGTAGGAAGCTATACATCGGAACCACCAAAAAATCCATGGGAACAAGGCTGAAGGAGCATGAAAGAAACTGCAGACTAGACCAAACGGACAAGTCGGCTGTGGCGGAACACGCACAGGGATACCCTGGTACGGGAGGCAACGGAGACCCACAAACACATAGATAATTTCAACAGAAGAGAATCCGCTGTGAACCTCAACCGAATATGGAATCCAATTGGAAAATAACGACAGGTACAGGAGTTAGTACACCAAACACCTACTACCGAATAAAAAAGTAGTGACAGTGAAAACCTCTCCCGCAAAAGCCTCAATCATTTTGTCAAGGAGTTACCGAAAATGAGTAAACTACTTCGAAGTAACTCAGGTAAGTAACAAAATAAAACATGAAAATCATTGCATTTCAACCCCAATCTCCCCCTACAGAAATACCGTCAAGTTTGCCTTATGTAGCGTTACGGATCGAGATAAGAGAGAGAAGCTGCAGAAGACGCCCGCCCTGACAACTTCATGCGCCAACAATAAATACGTGGGGCGTAATGGGACGTTAGCAGTAAGTGCCCATTTCGTGTCTTGCATTTGTTAACGATACTGCTGCACAACAGCGGCAGAGTGTGAGTGCACCGAGCAAAACTTTTTTGGTGCCAATGCGAAAGCTTATTCTAGCAGGCGACGATTCAGGGATCGAGACGGCATTCCGTATTGTTGGAGTTCGAAGTACGACCGAAGTTCGAGGTGATTTGCGGACGGGGGAAATCGTTCGTAGAAAACATTTTCGTAAATATCGAATAAGTACTTGTCGGTTGTTTTCGAGGGTGTTCATAAGGAAAATCCTAGTTGTTAGAAAATAATTGGAATACTTTTATTAGGCTATAAGACAAGTCGAGATGAAAATACAACAGATACAATACTAAAAGACGGTGTGTAACAACGAAAACTTAACAGAAACGTTTTTGAATATAAAAAGTAAGATTTCTAAAAAAAGCTCGGATACGTTCAGAGCCCTTTTTGAATATAAAAAGTGAGATTTTTAAAAAAAGCTCGGATAAGTCGATTTCTAATTAAAGGAGGACACCTTTCAGACTAATCAGATTTTTTGTAGTACGCACCCCCTCGGAGGGGTGCGTCCGACGACCCTTATTTAGATAGGGAAAGTAGGTCGAGTGGCACCTTGTTTTAAAGGTCTTTCGAATACCTTTACAACTCTGTTAGAAGAAAATTTTTGTAACGATTAGTTTTCGAGATAATTTGAAGTTAAAATTGCCATGTTAATAATACATTAGACAGACCACTGGGTAACTTGTATGCCTAAATAAAACAAAATTCGAGCAGTTCTTCTTATCAATTTTTGTTAAATAAAATCAATACCCACTCCTCTTCTTCCAGTTTTCATTAGTACATCGTTCGATTGTTTTGTTCAAACGAGTCGTGTATTGTTATTTGTTTAAAAATGCCTTACACCACTGCTGAAAGGGTTTCAGTTATTGCTTTATTTTTTGGCAACGACCAAAATGCTAATGGATTATCAATTTTATTTAACGAGCAAAACCCTGGTAAACACCTAAGCAGAAATCACGTTCTGAATTTGGTCTCAAAATTCAGGGAGACAGGTTCGGTTTTAAATAAGAAAAGAAATGTTCAGAGAAGGGTAGTGAATGACGATAATGCGATTGGAGTGATTGGTCAAGTCATCGCCAATCCCAGGTTAAGTACGAGAGGTTTATCAGCAATGGCCGGAATAAGCCATATGAGCGCATGGAGAATCCTTAAGAACCACAAATTCCATCCTTAGCGCATGGAGAATCCTTAAAAACCACAAATTCCATCCTTACAAAATTAAACTTGTTCATGAACTCAATGAGGATGATTTTGACCGAAGACAGGAGTTTTGTGAGGACATGAGTGAGAGATTAATGCAAAATCCCGAGCTGCTTTATAACATCTGTTTTTCGGACGAAAGCTCATTATATTTAAATGGTTACGTGAACCGTCACAATTGCCGTTATAATTGCCGTTATTGGTCGGATGAAAACCCAAGACAATACGCAGAAATACATACCCAACATCCACAAAAGTTGAATGTCTGGGCCGGAATATTAGGCAATCATATCCAGTCCATTTTTAATTAATGAAAATTTAACCGGTGATTCTCATTTACAACTTCTTGAAGAGGCAGTACAACCTCGTATAGTTGGAATAATTGAACAGGATCCAAGATGTCAAGATGAATTTATCCATTTTCAACAAGACGGTGCACCACCCCATTATGCCCAGCAGGTTCGAAATTTTTTGAATAATAATTTTGAAGGACAATGGATTGGCAGAAGAGGTCCAATTGAATGGCCAGCACGATCACCAGATTTAACACCATTGGACTACCTTTTGTGGAGATATTTAAAGTCTAAAGTTTATGCTACACAGCCAGCCGATTTGGATGAATTTCATCGTAGAATTATTGATGAACGCCGAACTATAACTCCTGAGATGTTGAATAATGTAAGAGCAAAATTCGAACAAAATCTTTATTGTTGCATGGAGCAAAATGGCGCACATTTTGAACATTTACTCTGAATTTCCTATGTGAGTTACCCTTATTAGGTGTTAATTTTTTTTGTCTGTGCTTTAAAAACAATTATTGGCATTTATTAACCCTAAAACAGTTTTTGAAAATTTTTCTGTGTCATCAGCATTCAAGGAAATCAGCAGTTTGTATTCGTTGTGTTTACTGGCAGTAAACAAATCTAACGAAATGAACTTTTCAACCTACTGTGTAGGTATATCCGAGACTGGCTTGAACGTTTAAAATTCATTTTTTTTTAGATTTGTTTACAGCCAATTTTCAAGCATAGCCCACTGACTAATTAGAAAGTGTTTCTTCCTTATTCAAAGGAATCGGGCAAATTCCAGACATGCAGTTGGTTAGTACCTCGTATAGTACATAGAGTGACATTTTGTTGTTCGCTCCAACTTAGAAAGAGGAATGAAATACTCTGAAAGAATTCCGATTTTCCATTATTGAATATCATTGACTTTAGGTCGATGACGATCACTATCTTGCACTGACGAGTGGCTAAAGAGCCCGAAACCGGTCTGCAAGTGTGCCCGTTCCAAAATTGAAGGTCGAATCTTTCAGTTGTATTGCCAATTGCATATGCAGGAAATTTTCTGTGAGGATTCCTGCACTGACGCCTGTCGGATATAATCCAACGCCCTTCGTGGTATCAGCCAGGGAAGTAGTTGTTTTCTAATAGGCGTCAGTCCATTCAACCTACTGTGTAGGTATATCATGACTGGCTTGAACATTTAAAGTTCATTTCTTCAGATACACATTTCACAAACTTTTGTTCAAGTAGTTGTTTTTTTAATGGCCCACAAAGGATTCCATACTATAAAGTGTTTTCACTTATAGTCTGAATAACTGTAATCTGCTTTTCGACCTAAAGAAATTCATGAGAATATAAAATACTATTTAATTATTATCATTCAGTAATGATGATAAAAGTCATTTTCGTTAATTCATCACAATTTTTGTGTATGAACAACAATTATCAAATAAACATTACGTAAACTGTAATAATATTGTACTCCACTAATGAATTTTCACAAAAAAATGTACAAAAACTATATATCAATCTATAGAAAGATCAGCCAGCGGAGTGGAGCGAGAGCTCTTCAATATCGAGGAACTCGTGTAGTGAACATCATACCGATATATTAAGGGGAGAAATTATTCCGTCCGGTGAACTATCAGTAATTTGTTGTCTTTGAAAATGCCTTCGAGCAGTTAACTGAAAAACAAGGAGAAATTGTGAATAGCGTATTGAGATTTATGCAAGCGAACGCAGTGACAGATTGAATAAGGCTTTTTTTTCGCGAAGGTAAGAAGTAATGGAATTAATAAGTATAATTGTAACCAATATTGTATTTTCAACTTTGCAGGTTCAAGCTGAGAGTATAGGAGTTTGCGTGCGAACTGTAAGGAAAATCCAAATCAGAGATTAAAAATAATGGTGAGAAAAAACATCTCAAACTCCACTATTTAGTCATCTTTAATTTTGACCACTAGGTCTGATATTGCATCATGGTAAACTTGAAAATGGATTGATGAATATAGAAAAAAACATTCTACCAATATGGAAGCACAATATGATGAAAATATGTCACAGAGAAGATATTCGCGAGATTATACAAAAAAAAGGAATAACACAATTGGGAAGCAAAAAAATGTTAACAGTAGAAACATACCCATACATCATACATCCATGAGACTATCTTGTTTATTTCTCTCGCTCTCACTTCATGATATATGAGTTTTTGAATGACCAAGTATTAAAACTGCTGATTGAGCGGGTTAAAGAAGAATATCGGCCCAAAAATGTGCCCATGGCATGCCAATGTTGATGGTTAATATTAAACACAATATTGTAGTGATAACTTTTCATGGAAGGGTAAACCGCTTCGTTACCTAACGCGTAACGGCGTCAGTTTGTCTGGTTTTCCTTATTCTCACGCATTCGCCAGTGGAAGACAGGCTACTCCTCTGTCGTCGGACAGTCGCTCAGTGATTAGTGTGTGTTAGACACACACTGTTGACAGTATTAAAAATATAACCAGCAAGCACGTAATATTATTTTATTATGTGAAACGTGGCTCAAAAGTGATACTGATTTTGTGTGTGTACATCATTAGTATCACTACTTATTCCTACAAAAGTAAATATCAGCTTATGGTAGCTGTATGTACATATACAAAATAATCAAATGAAGATTTCATTGATAAATAACCCTTCCTCACATTATGATATTATTATACATAAAATTAAAGTAATAACCTAAACTTGTCTGAAGTTGGACAATTTCAATATTGAATATACTGAATGAGAATAATGAAAACCTTTCCTCAATAACCCCAATCATGAGAAATGAAAAGAGAAATAGCTTCAAAACTTGAAAATAGCTTTGTCGTTAAATCACATCTCGTGTTGCCACTAGATGAAAAAGGTCCGGTATTTTCATTCGGTTTCTAAAATAAGAGTCCTTTTGTCCAAAAAAAAAGAAACGTATTCCTCGAGAAAACGTACGATTCCAAAAGATATTGGATACGTCAGCTTTCACAGTTCCTCTGAAGTTTTCCGGAAAAGAAGACGTGTCACACATTCCTGAAGCCTAGAAGAATTAACTTTAAGGATTTCAATCTTATATAAGTCCCCGAACGATGTGTGATGCGAATAACAAAAAGACACGAGCTCTTTTACACAGTGGACCGATAAAGAACGGTGACTTTCTCTATAATTCTGATGTTATGTCAGCAATGACAACTGAGTGACTTCGAAAGTTTGTTGGGGAGACCAAATGGACACCAATATGTCTTGGCACAATCATATCGCTGGATTTGCAAAGGCTGTTGTGGAGTTCTGAAGATTTTGCACATAAATGAACAATTGTTTTTCAATAAGAAGTTTTACATGACAACTATAAAATGGACTATTCTATCAAAATTTTTGTTCACATCATCTAGTATCTTATCCTATATCTCATCACACCAACATTGAAATATTAAACAAAATAGTCAATACAGCCATATGAAATGTTCAACGACAACTTGTTCCCATCTTCACGGAATACTCCGGAAGATTCAGCATTGTCTACGTATGGCAATAGAGGCTGGAACTATGGATTTTTCAATAAAAATATCCACTGCAGAGAGAACTAACAAATTCGCCTGTTTTTCACTCTGATTGAGTCGGATTTAAAAAAGTTAATGGCCTTCGAATCGTTTACTATCGATTTGAAAATTCCACAGATTCTATAATCCACATAATAATTGGTTTTATAATACCGACTGCCAATTATTAAAACTCATCAAAATAGTTATCCAGTAGATGGATCTTTTGAGGCAGTCATAGATTAAACAAAAAAAAAGCATTTATATCAATGGAAATCAGAAGTACTTCGAAAAAGATATGCACCGGAAGGAAAATTTTATTGTCAGACTGATTGAAGTTTTGCTTTAGATTAATTGAAAATATTCTCAGTAAATGAAAATATTTGAAAGTTAACAGGGCTGGAGGTATAGAAAAAAAGAACATTCTTTCATAAAATCATTAATCTTCAAAATCTTCGAAGATAACATGGCGGAAAGCAATGAGGCTGATTCAAAGATCACTGTTCTTCCATATGAACCAAGATACACTAACGAATTAGTTTGCAATTTTGAAAATATGAACATTGAAGTAATTCTCAGAACTGCTTGCTCATTTGAAAAAATATTGAGGGATTTCAAAGACAAGATGTTAGAGAGTGGAAAACCGATGAAGTACGAAATAAGCTGTGAGAACCGTGACCAAATATATTGGTCAAAATTAGCAAGCTATTGAAATCCGTTTTGAAAAACACTCACCACATAGTCGATTTCGGGCGCCAGAAGAATCTAAACTATATCCATCCAACAAAAAAAGCAACCCAAACGAGGCGTGATCAAGGCATGATCACCACGCACATATGCATCTATTGGGTAAAATAAACAAGCCTCCTTATGCTGGCCAATCAGATTCAACTGCAATCGGCTGTCGGAATTCACTGTTAGTGTCGGAGTGGTCAGTTACGTTTAAACGCCTGTAGTGTGTACATATACGGTATTTTGATGTTGAAATTTTTAAAATGTTAAGTACTGATACGCCTAAAAAAACTTCTAATTTGTGTCCCTACAGTACACCTAAAAAAAATTCTATATCGAGCCGCATATTATTGAAAAAAATAAAATTTCGGTCTTTCCTTAGTGCGACTCTGTACAAGCAGCCTTGTCAGGGAAATCACGTGCACTATGCACGATAATAAAGCACTCTGTTGCTTACTTGGACAGAGTACAGTGTCGCTCAACACGCCCTAATAAAATGAACACTGTCCAAAATTTTTGAGATTGGTATACGACGCTAGATTCTTTGATTCCTTTGAAACTATGGCAATATCAAAGAGTGGAAAACTATAGATAACAAGAGACATTTTCCAAACAGTCAATTATTCTCCTCCATATCAATCAGTCAATTGAAAATTAACGGAAAGTTATACGAGGACATTTTTCCCTGACTCGTACCCGAAAAATAATAAATGAGCCCAAAAGAGGAACTGGAAGGGTACGAAGTTAGATGAAAACTGGCAAATTTCAAGGCCAGGAATAAGTTTGCCTGATCCCCCGAAGAAGCAAATTTGATTGGTGAAACGCGCATCGAAAAGAGTGTGGCAGTGCTGGTGTTTGGAAGCAGTACTTCTATTGGATTTACTTACGCTAGAGGCGTTTCATTCAGACCCGTGTTCATACCTGATGTTTCTGCTGAGCATGTTCTCGGGTTATTCATCATCCTTTCTTTACGGTATGGGACTTCTAACGCAGATCCTTGAGAAATTCGTTAAGTGGTGTGGTATTGAGAACTTCTTTCTGTTTGTTAAAACAAATATAATTTTTTAAGGACTTTCAAGTCACTTGAATGCTTCCCGTGAAAGTGTCTATAAAAGCGAGACAAATTTCCAACTTTCTTCGATGTTCTAGACCAGGGGTCTCCAAACTACGGCCCGCGGGCCAAATCCGGCCCGCGGGCCAAATCCGGCCCGCCAGTGTCATCAATCCGGCCCGCGACAGACAATGATTTACTGTCATCAATCTGGCCCGCGACAGTCAATGATTACCTAATTGTTGTTACTATTGCTGTGATAAGTTGAAGAAGAATTACTCGGTTTTATTTACTTGCAAGGTAAAACTTAACGACAGAAATGATGACAAAGAAACCTTAACTCAAGTATCTAAGTTTAAGCATATTAATAACTAACAAATAATTGAAATGCATCAGAATAAAACAAAAACACTAATGAGATTTATGTAATTGTGATTTTCCACCGACAATACTTTGTAGTTGTGGATCAATTTTACTTGTACCAATTATCAAAAGAGATTTAAGATGCTCATCGGTTAATTGAGATCTGTAAACATTCTTTGTGTACTTCATCTTGGAAAACGTTTTCTCACACAAGTAAGTAGTACCAAAAACAGAAAACAACCCACGAGTAAATTCATGCAAATAATTAAATTGTTTCAGTGAAAGATTCTTATAAAATTCCAACAAAGATAAATTTTGATATTTGTTCTTAAGCATATCACTGCACCGTAAATCAATAATTTCCATTTGGACTTCCGGAGCCAGAGTTTCAATGTCAGAATCAAAAGGATTTTGAGAAATCTTAATTTCATTCGCAATGACATCAAAATCTGAAAAACGAGTATCAAAATTTATCTTCAAAGCACTCAAAGTTTCGATTGCAAGATTGACGGGAAATTCAGTCTCTGTAGTGTGGCTGAATATTTCACATGTTTCAAAATGTGTGAAACATTTTTTACGTAATTGCGATTGAAATAGTATTATTTTCTGCCTGAATGATTTGATATTGGTGTATAAATCAGGGAGAAGCTGATTTTCTCCTTGCAATCTCAAATTCAGTTCGTTCATATGATTTGTCAAATCGACATAGAAGGCTAACTTCCACATCCATTCACTATTTTCTAAATGAGCAAAAGGGCGTTGCTTCTCATTTGAAAAAATTTCGATCTCTGCTAGAAGTTCAAAAAAGCGCTTAAGGACTTTTCCACAACTAAGCCACCGTACGGCAGTATGATATGGTAAATAATTTTCTCCAATCTGTTGAATAAACTCGCGGAATTGTCGGTGATTCAGCCCAGTGGATCTGGTGAAGTTAACAACTGATATGACTGGTTTCAGAACTTCAGACATATCCAAACATTTTCCGCACAAGGACTGTTGATGAATGATACAATGTAATGTAATGATACAATGTAATGCCTCCATCAGTTGTTATAGATTTCAAATTTCTCCATCGAAGGTTCTTTTTATTAATGGCATTTTCAACTCCCTTAAAAATATCTGCCCCAGTTGTCGTGCCGTGAATACTATCAATATCAAGAAGTTCTTCATACACTTCATAGCTTTTATCTACTCCGCGAATGAAAATCAACACCTGAGCAGTATCTGACACATCCGTTCTCATCCAATGCTAGAGAAAACCACTCATGATGTCCATTTTTGTCAGACAGTTGAGATGATATATTTTCTGCGATGTCTTGCACCCTCCGAGCCACGGTGTTTGCTGACAAACTGACACTTTTAAATAAATTTACCATTTCGGGGCATATTTCTTCGGCTCCTGCAATCAAGCATTCTTTTATCATTTCTCCATCAGTGAATGGTTTGCCACGTTTTCTGATTTCAAGAGCCACACGAAAGCTGACGCGAGTTGCAGACTCTTGTTCAGTATTCGCTTTGGTAAACAAAGATTGCTGCGATTTGAGTCCGTGTTTCAAAGCTTCAAATTTTTCCTTCCGCAAACTTCCTGTATACTTGGAGTAACTTTGAAGATGTTTCGATTCATAATGTCGTCTAATGTTATAGTCTTTGAGAACAGCTATGGTTTCATTACAAATTAAACATAGCGCCTTATTACTGGACTCAATCACAAAATACTGAAAGTTCTATTTTTCTTGGGACGTTCTGCATTCACTGTCGATTTTTCGCTTCTTTTCCATACTAACAAATCACACACAAAAACAATAAGTCAACTCAAAATACTTTTATTGACGGGTGTTACTTTATTTCACAATAGACAGTTTCGCTTCCTTCGCCTTTCCTACGCAGACTAACTCGCAGTTGCGCCGCTAGACTTTTTATATGCAATTATTACTGCCATCTCGAGGTGATCGGAATACACTAGCTAGAACCAGAACTTCCTCGAACCAACGCGATAATTCCAAATATTTAATTACGCCTAATACCTCCTAGCGGGTAGCTGAAAAAAATAGTACATAGTGCCACTACTCGCCACTAGATGTCGTCTTTAAGAGTCACAATACACAATAATAATTGAAATGCAAAAAAAGCATAAGTTCGCTTAGGTCACGCACTTTGCGACTATCCTAGTCTAGAAATATAGTTAAAGGCAGAAATTGGCCCTTGGAACAAACTGAAAAAATCATTATGGCCCGAAGGCTTCAAAGTTTGGAGACCCCTGTTCTAGACTATCAAGGTTGCAAGTGATATTCATGTCTCCAATCAGGTGGATGGCTCTTTTCTGAAAGGATTCAAGCAGCTTCAGGGTACGCTTAGGGGTGGAGCTCCATACATAAGAACAATACTCCAAAGAAGGTTTGATCAAAGCTTTATAAAGCATCAGAAGTTGCTGAGGTGTGTACAGTTTTCTGGTTCGGAACAGTGTTCCAAGCTTTTGCAATTCCAACTACATGATTGTGCCAAGTCATATTGGTGTCCATTTTAACCCCCAACTTATCAAAGCAGAAAGCAGAATTTTCTGACATGACATTATTACATCCGCTTCGGAGACATTTATCTTTAAGGTAACTTTCACCCCAATTCGAAATTACTGCTAGAAACATCCAATCCGACCATTCCAGAACAAAATGCGACCCAATCTTGCAAACCTTCTCCCAAATGAATATTTCCCTCGACCACACATTCTAAACCTTGTGTATTAAAATAAGCAGTATCCATTAATTGTGCCCCAGTCGGATGAAAAGTGGGTCGGGTCCCGGACGAACAACTGACCAATTTCCTATGTGGCTGTTTATGGAAATGGAAATATATGTTACGGAGTAGATTTCTGGAAGAAAATGCCGGCCAGCATCGAGACTAAATAGCCTTCGGAGATTTCGTTCGGTCTAATCCCATTACAATGCCGCACTGCATTATGGAAGGAGGAAGAGAAGGGGATGACCGAGGAGTAGCGACAGTCTGTAGAAGGTGATTGGTGTATTTGTATTCAATAATATTCGAAACTACATTCGGTATTGAATATGTATCGATTCATATACCAGTTTAGAATCACATAGTTATACAACTCCATGCGAAATATGTTTCATTGTATTGTTATCAGTAAGACTTCGAAGATTGATGAAATAGTTATAGACAAGAACTTTTTCATCTAGATCAAGCTCCATTGGTCAATGGCGCAAGCTCCACAACCCTAGAAATCATAATAGGGGAGCCCAAGCGGGGATTTCGGGATTTACTAAAGCGTGGCAGATTAATATACAGGGGGATACCTTGTACACGGTTAAGTACCTCTACCAAATATGACCCCATATATGAGGCCGCCTGTGAGGGATGAAGGATCAGATTAGTAAAAAAAATTGATCATCAGAAATTCTCGAGCTCGTCAGATTAAGGTAGGGTGAGTTAATTACCTGCTAAAAAGTGTATATTCCAGTAATCTGACAATTTGAGAGTGACGTAAGGAAAGGGAAGGGCAGCAAAGTTGTAAGAAAATAACTTCATTTCGACATTCTCGAGCGTAGCTTTTCTTTTTCTCTTTGAAGGAAATAATTCAAGGATAACGAAAATTATATAATCTAACGATTTCCGCAAGCCGAAATAACAAAAATTCGTCGATAAAGTTGATTGCGTGCAGCTATGTGATACCTATATTTCCCTCTCCGAGTTTCTATTCCCCTATTCTCTATTCACTTTTTCTCTATCTATTACTCTCTCACTCCGTCCCCACTCTAAATTGTGTTGCCATGACGCCATCACAGCTGATCACAGAGACTCGTTCGTGATGAAGATGAAGATTAATTAATTAATTAATTGATGGATGTAGCCGTTACTACGTGGTAGGAAATCATAATGAAGAAAAGAGAAATTAAACTTTCTATGTTTTTTACCACTTTTATTTGTAATTAACGTTACTGCAGTTTCGTCCTATAAGAACATTTCCAAACTTATACAATATATAAGGACATCTTCAAACTTATACAATATATAAGGACATCTTCAAACTTATACAATAAATAAGTTTGAAAATGTCCTTATAGGACGAAACTGCAGTAACGTTAGTTACAAATAAAAGTGGTAAATAACATAGAAAGTTTCATTTTTCTTTTCTTCATTAATTAATCAATTGATTATAAAAAAATTTATTTTTTTGAGCATTTTTTAAAAATTATTTTCTCATAAATACAAGTATTCCACTTGAAAAATGTACACTTATTTATTTGCATGCTATTTCCTGAGCTTTTCAATTAATTGAGTTCAATGAATTGAAAAAAAATTAAAAAAATATTGTTTTTGTCAAATTGAGCGAATCCCTCTAGATAATCGTCAGATTATGAGACGGCACGTCTAAAGCATAAAGATGAACCATATATGTCTTAATCTGACGCGCTTGAGTATTTCAAAATGGCGAATTTTTTTGCACATTATAATAATGGCCGCGAGTTTGCGTCAGATCGAAATCGTCAGATTATTGAATGAGAGCTTTTTTTTTGTTGCGCTTAACACCCCCTTAGAAAATCTGACGCGCTCGATTAAATTTTTTTTCTTTTCACTTTTAACCCGTACGTACAACCACCAGATTAACGTACCAACATTATTAAAAATACGTAGGACATTGATGCTATCAATATCTGACGCGCTCAAGTATGTCCATGCAACAGTATTTTTTTACATATTTAAAAATCTATAGCCGCTTCCCCCACCGATGAAAAGGTATATATTATATAACATTTTTTTCTTCTTATCATCTAATCTTTGCAACATAATATGTCTCGATGACGTTCGAGTAAATCCTCATTTTGCATCGTGGACTCCCCCGCTATCAAGCGTGGTCTACATCCTAGAAGAAGAAATACCTCATCTTCAACCACAATACAGCCGCCAATGATAGGCACAGTCTATTTGCCTTACTTAAACAGTCACCGATTGCATCGGAAAACTATTCGAGCGTCACAATATTGTGACCATTCACAAACCAACTAATCAACTACGCATCATCAGATCGACCAAGGACAAAAGAGAGCCAAATTATCTAAAGGAACATTTCGTTCCGGACAGTCTTTCCTTACTCACACAGTGGGTTAATGTACTGACACCCATCATAAAACAATTGCTCTCCTGGCTAGTACCACGAAGGCCGTTGGATTATATTCGACAGGTGTCAGTGCAGGATTCTGCACAGAAGTAATTCCTGCATATGCTTTTGGTGTTACCACTGCCGGAATCGATTCTTCAATTATTGAAACGGACAGACTTGCAGGTCGTTTTTAGGCTATTTGACCTCTCGTCAGTTCAAGGTAGTGTCTTACACCAACACGGAGTCGATGATTTTCTATTATTAGAAACCAAATCTTTTCAGAGTATCATTACCTCGAACAGAGATGAAGCGAACGATAAGCAACAAATCTGCCATCCTTTCCTCTGCCTGTAAACGAAGTACTAACCAACCGCATACCCAATTGGCCCAAATCCTCATATGAGGAAATAAAATGGCCATGCACTTACTATAGATAAATTCATTTAGTGAATTCATTCATCAATAAACATGCAGTTGGTCACTATAATAAGTCGCCACTATAGTTAAGTGGCCACTTACTATAGACAAATTTATTTCCTTATAAGAGGATTTGGGCCAATTAGGGTAACCGTTGGTTATTAGCTTAAGAGTAGTTGACTTCTGGGATGATTCTAAAGTTTCGTCTTTGCTTTATATTCGTATAGGTACATTTTTTAATATTGTTTTCTATGTTATGGAAGACTGAATAACCTAACAGCAAACAAATGCCACTTTTTCCAAACTATGAAGGTTTCATACATCTTGATGATATATTCGACTACTCAATGAAATGAAATCGTTTAAAATAATATTTTATACGGAGGATTACTTGTATCACATTACAAACTTTTTGTTTCTTAATGGAAAATGCGATAAAGAAGACAAGAAACAAGCCATGAAAGTAACGACTTATCATCATTTTCTCTTATGTCTATCTCTTCCTAAGGACGACCCATTCATTTCGCATTTTATTACGAACGGTAATTCTCGAATTCAAATCCAATAAAGCTACGACAATAAACACCAACAGTACATACAACGTTAGAATTGTGAATTGTGGGCCGTTTAGTATAAAGCGTATATCCGTAAATCCTCAAGAGTTATTAACAGTCGGGCGGTTGTGCAACACAGATTTCAATACGATACCCATCATAATATTAAACAGAAAGGGATATAAAAAAGCAATTCTCCACTGACGCAGCAGAATAATGTTTGAGATTGAGGATTACAACGCAGGGAAAATATTTGAAATGAGTTCATTGAAACGTTTTGAGGAAAAAATGCAGATCAAGAAATGGTTCGGAATTATTGTTTAAGAAAGAGGAAAGTTATATGAGAGGATATTCGATAAAGCGCCGGCCAACGAAGCATACAAATTGCTGAGTGGGCAAATTCGAACCTCAATCCAATGCTATCCCACGAGACACTGAACAAGCGGTACAAGTGGTTAAGAAAAGAAAATCGGAGCCTGACTTCCAGAGTCGTCATTCGTTAATCTCACTGACACGCCCATCATCAGGTTGAGCAGGGGTAGAAGTACGCAGATTCTAGCTTGTCCCCCGAGCCCGGCGGTGTCCTCCGTAAGTGGGACTAGCCTCGGGCTGTCAACTCCGCCGGTGACACTACATTCCCAGTTAGTTCTATCTGGCACTGCAGAAGTGATATTTTCACATTTATCCGACCATCCAAAAGACTGACTTCAGAATAAAACTTGCAACTCTATTTGTGAATAGTCTTGACCAGTGTATACAAGCTCATCTCCATTCCTGACCGGCAGACCGTGTCTGACAGCTCAGATGTTGGCCAGCGTGTCTCACTGATAGTTCAGATGTTGGCCACCGATGAGGCTCGATACGCGCCACTTATATTACTTCACTAAAAGACTTGACATTTCAGAACAAGCATAGACCCGATATCAATTATGAATCGACATAGTTCACGATAGTAACTTGACGAGACAAGATGGAGGAAATCTTGGAGCAGATTCATGACTTCGCCAAAAACACTCAAGAGATGCAGTACTTGCGTTAATAGCCGCGTCAATAGACCGGTACAACATCAGTAGTCAAGAAGTGGTAAATTTGCACAAATGGAAATTAACCTCGATAATCGCAAACCCAAATATTACCGTCTTCTCGAATCTATTGGACTTGAAACACTAAAAGACATAGATTCCGACAATAACCTATCGGAAGACGAAAATCAAGAAGCAAAAACCTCCCGCAAACGTTCAGCCACGCCGGAGCTCCCCGGCGAGAAGCAAAAAACGATGGCAAATGAGCCAAAACCAGCTCAACAGCCAGAAAAGAAAAAGGCCAAAAGTTCCCAGACTAACCGAACCATGTAACAGAAGATCCATGACGTCACTCCCGAGCCAGAAAACACCCAAAAACTAGAAGACCCATTGCCTGAATCAATAGATTTAGGCGACGAACACAAGGTCGAGGATGCCCCGGAAACTCGCCAGGGTGAAATAAGAAAGAAAGCGGGCAGACCCCCTGCCAATAACGATCCGAGCGGAGGATAAATAGAAACAATTCAATACGATTGCCACCGCGCAAAAATTACTTTCTCGCGGGCGGTAAACACGACAGACGGGATCAAGGTTCATCTGAAAACCTCAGATGAATACAGGAAAATAACTCGAATCCTGGATCGCGAAAAGATCCCGTATCAAACCTATACGGTGCAAGCGAAAAAAACACTAGGTCCCGGAATCCTGGAAGTAGAGGAGTTACAAAGGAAAGGCTTTGGAATCCTTTCCATCGCTCGCATGAGCAAAACCAACAAGAAACCGATCCCGTTCGTGTTAGTCTTGGTTCCCAGAAGCCAAGCCAACATATACAAAGAAATTCAAAATGTGCGCGTGAGCGCCGAACCCCAAGGTCCCAGGAATAGAACAAGACAAAGTTTTAGATGTCAGAAGTTCGGGCACGCACAGCGGAACTGCAAATCAGTCCCGGCCTGTGTGCCGGACGACACTTAACTAACGAATGCGAGAGCTCGTCCAGGAGCTTCTTCAGTTGCAAAGGCGAGCATCCTGCTAGTTTCCACGGGTGCCCTGAACGCCCCGAAAACAAAAAAAGGCCTCAGATGGGCCCAACGACAGACGACAGCCCCCGAACTCTTGGACTGCCTGACAAAGCACAGATAGGGGCGGCTTTTCTTACGCCTAAAACGCCTAAAACTCTCCCGAGGGTCTCCCAATGACCCTAGGTCAACTACAGGAGATTAACGAAATTTCCGATTTTGCAGTCTATGTAGAAAATGAAGAAACACTGCCTGTACGGCAAAAAAGAGAACAGAAGCACTTCTTCTTCTGCGACTTCTGTAACAGAGTTGTAAACCGTAACAAGACATCAGTCGCCCCAACACACAATAACTAACAGTCAATAAATTCCAGTCAGTTGACTGGATCAGGGGCCTGAGGCCCAACATCTGAATGACAAAAGACAACAAGCAAACCCGATATCACTTGGTGAAAACCGGTCTTGTGTTGTCAAACTCCATGGTTTTTAGAGACACTATTTCCATTTTAGTTACAACATAGGAAAATGTACGTAACAATTGAAAATGATCACGCAGAGGCAGTTGATTACTATGTGAAGTCACCAGATACGTATGTGATGTGGGCCAAGGTTGTTTGGTTTATCGTCAATAAAAATCTATCTATCTGACAGTTCAAAATCGGTGTGAAGGTGATCACTCATTTGATTTCAGAGATGCTCCAAGGACTATTCAAATAGTTACATTTCAATATTTCCAAAATCCTCTTATCTGCGCTAATCCTTCCCGATCAATAATGTGCGACACGCTTACCCCTCAAACCGACCTCAGACAACCATCGAAATAGATCAAAAGTGAGCTCACAATTCTCAGCAGCACTATCTCTCGCTGCTCCACTTGAAGAATTATCCAAACAGACAAAGTTACATAGGAGTGCAGCGCCGCACCGCGACGCCGTTATAAATAAGAGCCTCATAAATCCCCAGCCAAAGCGCCATAACCGCAAACTTGCTCGCCCGGTAATTTATTATAATAAGAATTCTTTCATTTCCGGCGCAGGTAGCTATGCATGATCTGTAATCTTACAAATTTTCCCTTTTCTTTGCGCGCTACTTAAGATAAAAGTGTGTTCCGAGCGATAAAATTCACCACAAATCTCTCGACGAATTGTCCTTCTCCGTTGGGGCTAAAAGACCGAAAAGGAGCAGAAAGACGACCACCTGCACAAATCTTTTAACGCTCCGAATCATCTTAATGTGCCAACCAGAAACTTTCAAACTTAATGTTTCGGTTCTGGAAATCTCAAATGGGATGTTTGTGACCGGAAGTCGAAGAGGAATATCTTCAAAATACGAGCTGACTGTGGCAGTTACCGAGAATGGATATTGAGCACGGGATACTCGGAAAGTTACTGCAGATAATATCAGTCCCAAATTCTCCAGATCATTGAAAGATTGGAACTTTCCAGACCTCATGAAAAGCTAGGGGAAGGCACAAGTGAAAAGAATGTCCAGAGAGGAAACAATCACTTTGCCAAAGCAGCACGTTCGAGGTCTTCCCATTGACAAAGTAACGAGAGGTCGTCTCAGAACCCATGCAAATGGCCCTGAATTAATGTTAGACTGCAAAAAATATACGCACTGTCAATCCTACTTGAAACATTTCTGGTTTCATTTACAAAAAAGCGAAAGTATGCTCTTGGACATCTGAAATTAAATGAATTCGGCCTCATCATCTTAGAACAATCACAACCTTCCCTCCATAGCTACAATGGATACCGAGATATGCCCTGAAGTAATTGGCAAGGGCTAAAATTTGAAACCTAATACGATTTGCTGGTCATATTGAACAATCAACAATTCTATGGATACATATATCTCATTGATGTGACCTTGAAGAATGAAAGAGAGTTAGATTCGGTCCAAAGTGAGGAGGTCTATTCGACCCTCCACCGCACCCGCAAGGGTTTATTGTGGATTCAGAGGTAAGTCTGAATATTTCACCATTACACGTAGATTTGTGTATCAACACAATCAACAATCGAAACGTGTAAGATGCACCAGGCAGCTAACATGAAAAAAAACAGCCCACCACCTATCAGATTTGTATACGTGCTATATGGAAATGTACTTGGGAATGTCGTTGAAGAGACAAAACCTTCCTCAAACAACTGTGGGTGTTAGGTCACAAGGGAATAAAAATAAATAAGAAACAAGCTGTAGGCATCCGATATCTGTGCAAAGTTGGGCCTAGAGAGTCTTGTAAACCCTTGTTCAAGGAGCAAAAATTACTAACACTTTCTTCTTTATTCATACTCGAAACTGTGTGCCTAGTACATAAGAACAAATCATCTTACGATGTTGTTATTGGTTTCACTCGCCAAAGCGACAAATTAAGACTGCCTATTCCATCATCAAATTTGATTAAAAACTCATTGATCTATAATGCAGCTAAAATATATAACCATCTACCGACCAGTCTTAAAGATATCCAATCACCTTATCAGTTCAGGAAATATGTAAAGCAAGTTCTCATTGACCAGGTGTTTTATAGTGTTCAAGAGTACTTTGATAAAGATATGGATGGAATTCTGAAATAAAATTATTCCCTGTTCAAGCACTGCTTATGTTGATTTTAATAGCTCCTGTAATTTTGAAAACAGTGTCTGTTTATCTTATTTATTTATATATTTTATTTATTGACTTCCTTATTTACCTGTTAATGTCTGACTATTCGTTCATTTAGGATGTATATAAATATGTATGTGAGTGGTATTTATGTGTGTTTATATATGCATATTCATTTATTTATCTATAATTGTTTTAGCTGTGCACCAAAAATCGTAACCATATTTCAGTATGACACATACATTAAACCAATGTATATGTATTATATATAGTTATTATAGTGAAACTCATTTATACATGATTAGCTTTGTCAACGAGTTTATACTTTGGACAATATAGCATATTTGATTTGATTTGAAGAAAAATATTGAAGTTCTAATTCAACATTTGAACATTAAAACTTTCATAAAGCACTACGAATCAATATGTCGCCCAAGCGACACGGAAAAAAAAATAATAATAGATATGCATGGCTCTGTCTTCAGCACTCGACTGTGGGTGGATAAGAGAAATAATGTTGATTACATGATGATTCCCAACATAAAAAATAATCAACAAAGTGCCAACAGTGTTTTGTCCAACTAGCCTCCCCTAATTAGCCATATACTCTCCCTCACATTATACCACGAGAAATACCATCCCGACGAAATTTCGATGGCGTGATAATAACCGGAGACGGGCAACCATAAAATACTTACTTAATATTTCATTAAACCCCTCCGCCGTAATTAGAGAAGATATTGTTCGCCGGAGTGACAGAAGATCGCCCGTGACCCTATATAGTAAGTCTCGAAGGGACACTCATTTGTTGTCATTACTCTTAGTCTCTCAGATGACTTTACTCAACGGCATTGCGGTTTATTAGATTCTCTATCATTTGCGTCACGTGACGGACCTTTCACCCAACGAACATATTCTGGCTATTAAAGTTTACCACGTAAAATATTAGCAACGCGACGGTTATGTTGCAGTCCGAGAGGAGGATGTTGAAATTAATGTTAACATAGGTGAAAGGGGTTTCGAATTCATTTTAGATTAGTGAATTTCTACAATCAATGCTCTTTGGTTTCGATCTTTTAATCTTAATGTTCACATAATAGTCGATCTGAATCGAATCCGAAGGATAAATTTGGGACAAAGCGGACTTGAAATTGAAATTTAACTTCATGTATGTGCAAACTGTCGTTGGATCGAGGTTAAGGTCTACCAGCTGTATGTGCTAATCATTCAACTGGTATTTGGAAAGGAGCCTCAGTGAAAGCCATCTTCAGATGGTGAGAAGTTATGCCCTCTCGAGGTCAGACCCATAAGCCTGATTTCTGTTCCATCAAATGTTGTGGATGCTATATTTGCTGAGGAAATGACATGATTCCTGAAACAGAACAAATCTGCTTCACTGTGTAATGGACATTGGCCTTCGATAAGATGATACCAAATTATATCTTATACCTAGACTTGGATAGTGTTCCCACTAGAAGTCCCACTAGCAGAAAATATCGGTATTCGAGGGAAGCTTCAATCTTGGATCGCACATTACCTGACAAACAGAAGTTTCAGAGTTAGCGAATCACTGTTCTCCAAAAATGCTGTCTCCAGTGCCTCAAGGCTCTATCCTTAGGCCGATTCTTTTTATAACGCAAACGTATGAACAGTACCCAAGTCCTTCTATGCCGATGATAGAAAAATTTACTCCAACCCACTTACCAGTCATCACATCCTCCAGGATGGCCTAGATTCCATTATCAAATGGTGCAGCGAATGGCTCCAACCCTCAAACATTGGTAAATGTACCGTTTAGCATTTCGCCAACAAAAATCCCTGTCTCCTTTAGACACTACTGTAGTGGTGAAGCGGGTTGGCTGTCCTTTTCCTCTTTCACTGCCTGAACAACTGTTCAAGCTGTTTTTGACGAGTGCATTGGCTTGGGATGTGGAGGTTGAGCAAGCTGGTCATCGGATACCTGCTTCCACGTAGCCCCGCTGGATACGGGAATGACAAAATCACTTGTGGTTCTGTTATTCCCTAACTGAATGGCATCCCAACGGTGGCTTACTCCTAAAGTGTGTGTATCCATGCCGAAGGGATGAATAACACTGAGCCTATCAGCTGTCTCTACGGAACCTTCCAGATACCGGGCGCCCTCTCACCTTGCAATGGTAATGCAGGACTCTGCCTTCTTTCCCTAACAACTCGTGGTATTTTTATGGGCAGAGTAAACTTGAAAATTCCTTCTGATGCTGAGTCTACAGAGGAGATGGATGTCGAGCTTAAGACTCCAACTGACCTCCCTGTAAATTTAGATCAGGAGCGAGTCTACAGAGATGGATGTCGAGCTTAAGACTCCAACTTACCTCCCTGTAAATTTAGATCAGGAGCCAGAGCTTCTCCACTGTCCAACTCCTGATTCAATTACTGAAACAAAAAAAAAGGTTTGGTGGTGCAGCCAGAAAACGACTGAGTCGTTTCCTTGAGAGCGGGGTACCTTATGAATCCGTCATGCACCAAATTCTTGAGCGGCGTACGCAGAATCTGTCTCGGGTTGAGGAACAAACCCCCTATGAGCAGGTTAGCAAAAGTTTGCGTTCAAGTGATGATTTACCAAAACCGTAGGTGAAAAAGCTCTGCACGGTTAAAACTAAGGCATCGTCTGGTGTAGCTGACATACAAAAACCCTCATATGGAAAGGTTGTCGCGGGTATAGTTCAAGTAAAAGATATAGTGCCCCCTACCTTCCAGCAGTTCCCCGTTAATAACACACACAACGGTGGTACTCATCGCTACATTCTGTTGGTCACTGTAACATGACTAATTTTATGACTCTTCAGCCAATCATAAAACTCGGTTATTAAAAATTTTCCAATACTTATAATTAAAATATATACAGTAAAAGCGAAAATAACGATAACACTTATAACTATAATATATACGGTTATAATGAGGAGTCATATTCGAGAAATTTGCATCAGAATCGGGGTATTTTGTCGAAAGCGGAAACTTCACTATTCAATTTGAATATTGAATACACTGAAAGTGAGATTGTCATATTCGAGAGAATTTTATCACAATCGAGGCTTTTTGTCGTAATCATAAATTTAATCATCATATATTCAGATTAGAGTATGGAATAATATATGATTTACAAAAGTTATGTTTTCATTAAATTTTGTTGTTGACTATATCACTAAAAAACAGTCTTCCGGTGATTTGCATCCAAATTTTTAATGTATGTTTGAATGAGTTAATGTTGTTAATCAATTTAAGTTCTGGAGGAAAATGATTGTACAATTTATGACCTAAGAAGCTTGTACATCGTT
Organism: Leptinotarsa decemlineata; assembly: GCF_025532065.1. Classification (NCBI taxonomy): domain Eukaryota; kingdom Metazoa; phylum Arthropoda; class Insecta; order Coleoptera; family Chrysomelidae; genus Leptinotarsa; species Leptinotarsa decemlineata. Next base: position 12,796,797 of record NW_027412537.1, on the reverse strand, counting down.
GTCGAATATTTTTTTCACATTTGGGAATTTGCACTGTTGTATTTCTTTTTCCAGTAGGATAACTATGATCGATGGCTTTCAGTTCAATTTTAGATTTGTGTATGTTCATAATAACGTTTTGGGAGTAAAATTGTCTTATATCTAGTGTTCCACTCAAAAGAAAGAGTTCGTTACTGGAAAAGGTAATTTTTTTTGTGAATAATTCTCAGAATCCATTTTTGCAATACATTCACCTTTTCCAGATGACAATCAATTACTCCACCCCAACCCATTATTCCATTTGTCAATTGGGATTGGATTAATGAGTAATATACAGTTTTCAAGTGATGTACATCCAAAAACTGTGTTAAGCATATATTTTGATATATTCTTTCAACTCTTCCCGCTTAGTCACATAGTTACATGGATAACAAGTCCAATATTTTACACTCAATTGTTTGCCAATATGTCAATCATGCCGAATCCAATTTATGAAACGGTATACATAAGACCGCTCAAGTGCTAATAATCCGATAGCCTCGAACGTTATCCGATGACAAAGTCAAATCGAAACTGCTGTTGAACCCTTCCGCCAATCTGACTCGCTATAACTTAGTTAATATTGGTTTTGGGAGAATTAACCGCAAGAACAAGGACTCCAACTACAAACTGACATCGACGAAGCTATTTGCGAAGAGAATATAGGACGGCGCTTATCGGAGAAGTAATCGAGAATGCCAACGAGAAAAATACCGAAATTACTGGAATGTTCAATTGAAAGCTTCGGAGATACCCCAACTGAAAAATTAACTTAAATGACCGTCCTTGCGTTAGCGGATTTGATTCTGCATTATTGGCCGAACATTACTGATATCAAACTAATCTGACAATAAACTGTTTTCTGTAATGTAGTTTGAAAAAAGGTATATCGTAGGAGAATCGAAAATCCTTTCAGAAACATAATCGAATACAGTAATACGACTCAGTCACCCAATTGACGGTGCCCTCACCTTGCTGTGGAGAGCAATTTAGGCAGGCCTTCATATGCCGGGCGGGTCGAAGGAGAAAAGTGGGACGAAGAAGAGTACCTCCCGCTAAAACATCGCCGATTAGAATTAGTCTGACGTTGCCTGTTGTAAGAGTCAACTACAAAGGGGCCTAATAAAATGATTTCATGCCGAAATGCTGGTGCCCAAGGATGAATGGTATCTGGGCTTTATCAGGTATCAGCACCAGAGCCTGTGAAATGACACTGGTCTACAGTGGTTTTGTTGCCCTCGATATAAGATTGATTTTGTGTGAATTTATACTCACAATTCATGAAATTATCAATGGTTTTTCAAGATTTGCTCTCGTTTCCTTTTAAATATTTATTTTCATTTTACATTACAAAAATTCGAAAACAAGAAACAAAATAACAGATATATTTATAATCTCAGTTTTATTTGGAGAATAATATGATACTTTGAAGTAAATAGAGAGAGAAATTTCGAAAACATGTTATATTTCCATGAAACGCCTTTTAAGAGCTTTTCTTTTATAATTTTTCAGAGGAAAATCTCTTTTTAAAGACCAGCAGTAATCGGCCATCATGTGACAATCCCATCGACCCTGATATCTTTCTTCCATTACTTTTAGATTCTGGTGGAACCGCTCTCCCTGCTCCTCACTATAATTTTCAAAATTATTGGAAATTTATCCAAATGGTTGCGAAGATAGTGTAACTTGATCCTCATATTTGGTCCTAGAATCTGAAAGTTTGTCAGCATATTTTGTACAATTTCTTCATAATTTGGTGCTTTATGGTTACCTAGGAAATTTTCGACTACCAACACAAAACTTTCCCAAGCTTTACTTTCCGGAACAGCCATAACTTTAATGAAATCAGTGTCTTTCATCAATTGCCGTATTTGAGGACCATCAAATATTCCACCTTTCAACTTTTCCATACTAAGTTTTGGAAATTTTCTACAAATATATTTAAAAGAATCTCCTTCCTTGTCCAAAGCTTATACGAATTGCTTTATCATTCCTAACTTAATATGCAATGGTGGAAGTATAATTTTGTCTCTGCTCACCAACGGCTCTCTTATTACATTAGCTTTACCGACAGTTAATGAATTTCTTTCAGGCACAACATCTTGTTCCCAATGACGTTGCTTTGCTCTACTGTCCTATATACAAATGAAGCAAGGGTATTCCGTGTATCCACTTTGTTGACCAAGTAAAAAATGAACCATTTTTAAATCCACACAGATCGACCATTGATGCTCCATGTAATTGGTTTTTTCTAAAACTAATTTGACATTTTCATATTCTTCTTTGAGTTTTGTAGAATGGGCAATTGGAATTGATGAAAATGTATTTCCATTATGCAGTAAGACGCATTTTAAACTTCTTTTACAGCTATCAATAAAAAGACGTCACTCAGTAGGTTTGTATTCTTTCAAACCCATGTCCCGAAGCAGCTTCGCAATATTATTACAGTATATCAATCCTTCATTTTCATCAAAAAATTGTAATAGCTCACTTTCTCGCGTTCTGTACGTTGTAATTGCAACTGTCAGTGCCAATAAATGTTTTCTTTCAATCTTGAAGCTAACAGTTCTGATCCTTGTTCTGATAAATTTAAATCACGTATTAAATCACTGAGTTCATTTTGAGAAAACAACTTTGGCGTAGATGTTTCACCCACCCATTCACTTTCACTGGTGGACTAATTCGATTTCTGTGAATTTGACAACATCATTGTTTCTGAGGGCATGCGAATCACTTTTGAAACATAAATAGGCCGAGGGAGATTTTCACTGTGTAAAACAGGACATTTTGTAGACTGTAAGTCTGGATATCTCCACGTTTGATTTCGATTAAAACCTTCAGCATCTACTACGCAAAAGTAACAATCATCGAAATGATTCTTAGGCTCCATTCAAATCACAGGAATACCAAAGTCTAATCCTGAACGTTCTCCTTTTTTTCACAACCGCAATGACTCAACGCAAGACTTACAAACTTTATTAGGAACCCATAATTTATCTAATTTGTCCATTTTAAAACCGAAATATTCAGCATAAGTTTCCTTAACAAAGTCTGTGATATTTCTTTTTTGTTTTTTGATATATAAATACCACAAATATAACAAATAAATCACTACTATATTTGCGCAGAAGCCTAATCATGACTGAGAAAATATTTTTTTTTTACTAACAAGCTGATTATTATTAAAAATACAAGATACATAAAAATCATAAAAAATAGAGCACATTCAGTACTTTCATAAATATATTCGTGATTTAGGTACTCGAAAACATAAAAATTTGCAAAAATATCCTATGGCAACACAATTTTTTTTTTTTTGTAGAGCTGTGTAATCTGTCAGAATCCTTAGGCTTGCATCTACGCGGTGATTTACATGGATATGGACAACCGTTTCCCCGATACTCGCGGGAACTTGATGTATCGCGAGCATAAACAAAAGCAGGATGACTATTTTAGTGACTCTGCTCACTTGCAGTGAAATTAGAATTTACCTGCAACACAATAAGAGGGCTTCGCCAGACACTGATCACCAGCTATATAAGTACTGAGTCTTTGTAATGGAACCAGATTGGAAAGTGGAAGAGAAAACAAACCCATAAACACACACGAGAAAACCTTTATAAATGGAGCGCCCGAGAATAGACCTGAAGCAGGGACAAAATAGGCTGTAGAACAGCTGAGCTGTGAAATAGATACCTCAACTGCAGGCAATGCAACGAAGGAACAGAGACAGTTCGTCATATTTCATGTGAATGTTGGGCACTGGATCCCAGAAAGCAATTCATGGGCAGCCCAAATTATATTACATTGATCTAGCAATGGACATGTAGAACTAGTACAGAGCATAAGCTTTTTGAAATATATATCATTAAAAAGATAGGAGCAACACGCTACTTGGATCCTTGAGAGAAATGGACAAGTCAGACGGCTTCCAAGTAGTTGAAAAGGGAAACAATTCTAGGTACTGTTCTTCTGCTATTAAGTGACAAAAAATATCTTGCCCAAGTGAGATGCAGACTTGCTTGTTTGGAAATGACAGGAGCAATGAAATCACACCAACAGCTGCATTGGAGACGCCTTTGAATCTTCCCCCGTGTGTTTGAAGCTATATTTTTCAAAAAGAACAGTCAGTTCAGTTATCAAGCATAATAGCCTTTGAGACAATGTATCTGGTTAACAGCTATTGGTTCGAAACTGTTGAATAATTGATCATTGCCTACTCGGATGACGAAAGAAGAGTTCATTACTCAACAATAAATGGCCACATAATTCACGCTATTTGCCATAATCATTGAAAAATAGAATATTATTCAACGAGGGAGAAATGTCATTACTCATGAGAATGAAGTTTGTCGAGAAAGTAATGACCATTTCTCGTGGGTAGAATGCACTATTCTTTTTATATATGACTTATCAGAAATATTTCGAAAAGAGATTCAGTTAAAATGAGCTCGAATTTTGTTCCGTCTAATCATTCAAAAATCCTTCCCATTTTTTGTGTTTTTTTATTCAATTTCAAATAGTTTCATAATTGGGTGGTTGAAAAATGGCAAAGATCAGCTATCGATGCAGCCTTTGCAATTCCAGCGACATGATGGTGCCAAGACATATTGGTGTCCATTTTAAACCCCAACTAACTTATCGGAGCAGAAAGTGGAACTGTCTGTCCTGACATCATTGTATCAGGTTCGAAGTTATTTGTTTCTTTGGAGAAAACCGATGAGTGGGATTTTTTGGCATTGAATTGAACCTAGTTACTTCCATCTCAATTCGAAATCACCTCTAGATCCTTATTAAGATATGCACACTCCTGCTGCCGGTGAAGACGTGCCTCTGCAACCGATGTCCTGGAATCCAAATAGAATGACGAGACAAGTGTGCTATCGTCGGCCAAGCAAAATAGTGGATTCTTCGTTTTCTTCGATAAGTCGTTGATATACAATAAAACAAGGTTGGAAACAATATGGATATCTGGGAAACACCAGAGTTGATGGTAAAAGTATTCGATAGATATCCATCGACGGTCACTTGCAGGAAACGTCCTTACAGAAAGCTGGAGAGCCATACACAAAAATGATCCAACAAGCCATAGCATCGAAGTTTAGCCAGCAAACCCTCATGCCACACACGGTCAAAGGCTTCAGAAATATCAAGCGTAAAAGCTCTTGATATCAAGTCATGAACTGTCTCCATCATATTATAATTTTTTGGTGGTGTACACTCGTTTTCACCTATCGAAACCATGTTTATTGTTAAGAATGATGTATTATTATTCAAAAAAAACTTTATTGTGAGATTTTCACTAAACATTTTCACAAAAACGCAACAGGTGTTTCGCCATACGATGGCTTTTTCGGGCGTGTCTTTACTAAGTTGGAGATAGTAAAGTGTTTTTTGAATACGTTATGGATTTTTATCAAGAACTTATATACTCAACGAACTTTCAGTTCAATGAATAAGTTCAATGTTTGAGAACATATTTTGAAATGAGTAACTTATCAAGGCTCTCTTATAATGGGGAATGTTCCTCAATTTGGGTTATTACAGCAAATGCAAGTTTGAACAAAATAAAGATGACTTTTATTCATGAGTTTTTCAAATTCACTTCGAAAAGTATTCAAATTGGTGTTTCAAATGTTGGGTTTTAATTTTCGAAAGGATTTGTTTCTAATTCACATATTGGCAACAGCGCCTGTATCAAGTTGAAATAATTTATACGTACCTAGATATTGTACTTTAAAAAAGGAAAATTATCTATATAAATCAACAATTAAGGCGAAATATAAATTATAGTTACTATAGTTCAATACCACCTCCACAAGCCACATAAACAACAGTTGTTTTGTTATTTATTTATATAGAGGAAGATAGGTTGGGTGCACAAAATGGCATATGTCTCGGAACTCGGAACATAAGTAAACAGAACAGCACGCCTCTGAAATATGTCATCTTTGTTTGTATCATACTGGTAACAGATTTATTGTCCTTTATTAGCTATAACCGATGTTGCCAAATGGTGAAATAGAAACCCTTTAAATGTTGAATGCATTATTTCATTCCTCTTTTTTTAAGTATTTAAATAATTTTTCAAAGAAAAAGGTTGAAATGATAAGTTTAAAATGCGTTGTTTTAGAGCTCTTTTATGAAAACTACTTGATTTTCGTCAGGAGGAACATTCCTCATTAAAAATGGTTGAAACACAGTTGTAAAGTTATGCTTCTGCTCATCTGTAATTGGCCTCAAAGTAGTGAGTTATGAATCCAGTCAATTGTGAGAGTCATGGGTCATTTTAACTTCTTACCCAACAAAGAAACGATCATATAATTGGAGATATTTTCAAAAGTAATGGAAAAAATTAGTCGTATGTATCAATGTAAGTATTTCAAAATATATTTTCAGATCTATTTCAAAATACACAAATTCGGTGCCATGTTTTTTCAGTCTTTTGAGAAAATCCTAGAGCACACTTTCCACTGCAAAAAATATTCTCTTGAAAACATTCCTCCATTGTACAAAAAATAGATATTCAAGGAGCATCCTTTTTCTGGAACGTCTAATTTCGTATAAATATTAACTCACCAATTACGCCCTTGTTCTATTTCCAGCAAAAGACATTTTTTCGCTTCGCCTGCTATAATAATATAACCCAAGTAGGTCATTGTTGCCTTTCATTGTGTTTCCGAAATAAAAAAACCGGAAAAGCAAGTACACAGTTATAATGAAAAGGGGTTCGAAAGTGGGCCAGCTTGTGGGATGAGGCCGTTCAAGAGCTCTTGATTGCACCTCAAAGATGAACGGTCTTTCGCCGACGACTGCGGCTTGCATTGTTCAGGAGCGGACTCGCCTAACAGGTCACCGAAAACTTCGGAATTAAGGAAGTGGATATATTTTATGTGAAACTCAGGAAATTAGTTGATTATTTTGGGTGAAAGCTTTCTATAACTGTATCTTCTAGCACAGAACTGTCGAAATTTTAATAAATAAGAGAACACTGGAATATACACTTATATCTATTGTCGATTCGCTTGATCTTTTCGCATAATTCTGGTGATTAGCGTGATGGGGAGGCTTGATGTATTCTGTAAATGACATACAAATATGAATACTCAATAAATAAAATTATACATATATCAATGTTTTGACCCACGATTATTTTATCGTGAGTATGAATGCTTAATGTACACAAGAATCACATTAACTCTTGTGGAAAAATAAGATGAGAAAAATAACTGGCTAGATGTACTGTAGATAAGACAGGATTTATTCTAACTGTACTCTTACAAGGATTGAAACGTATTGAATTGATTTTATGAATTAAATGTTTTAGCTAGGTAGTTAGAGAGGAGGTTCAACTTGGCCATTGTAGGAAGAGGTTTGGATTAACATAGGTAGGAAAGGTCATAATAGCGCGTAATTCCCAAGATAAGGGACACAAGGAACAATAAAGGAATTGAAAATCTAGCTATTTGTAACTTACAATATTCACATGGAAATAGGCTTCAATGCGCGGGTTGCTTGGGTAAAGATATTCGAGAATGTTTATTTTTATGAGGATGAGTGGATTAGAAAAGACCCATACTTCAGAAGACAAACTGGAAAACACCGATTGGGAGACCCTAGAGAGTAATGAAAAACTAAATAACTTGAACAAGATTAAATTTAAGATTCACAATTCACTTGAAAATATTATAATTTCGATAGCAAGAGACCGAACAATCAAAAATATAAAATATGTATATAATTGTGTTCGTTAATACAAATGTATGTAAACTGAAACAACGCCTAATAAATAAAATTATTACGAAATGTCAATAATTTTCAAAATTACCGAAACGGGTAAAATGAATGGAAATAAAAACTCAAAAATTTTGGGAGAACAATTTTTGATCATCACTGATCCTCCATTCTGCTTTGGAAATATTCCTCAATGTTACAAAACATTTTCATCAAGTCCATTTTCTGTCAGTCTTTGACTTCATTTTATTTATTTATCGAGTTGTATTCAATATTTTTTTAAATATTTATTTAGAATTGAATGGAAATTTGATCATTTTTGAAAACTCTACAAATACTAGTAATGAAACAGATATAAAATGTATTGATGAAAATATAAAATTATATATGTACATATAATTTAGTAGTGCTCTAATATCAGTGCCTAGATTTCCAAGTATTTCATTAACTTTGTTGTAGCAACTGCCATCTTGATAATGATGTTTTATATACAGAATGTCTGCTCTATAGAGCAGAAGATACTTTTCTCTATTCAGATTGTATATCGATATACAAACTGAATAGAGAAAAGTATCTTCTGTATAATTCAGTGTTCATATGGAAGTATTTGTTTCGAAAGAATTTTTTTCTTTCGTGTAATTCAATGTTTATATGAAAGTAGCTGTTTCAGGAGGACTTTCTTTCAGTTTGTGTCTGAAAGTTACTTCTTTGCATGATCTACACATCCATGTATAGAGTTACTTATTTTCAAATTGATTTTCCTTCCTTTCTTTGGAAGATTCTCTCATCCATTTTTTGTATCAGATGGAGTAGTAGAAAGCCAAAAACTTTCTTTCCCAAAAATTAATCACTCCTAAAAATATAACCCTTTCAAATCAAACAATTTTTTATTGAAACTTTCCGAGAAATTTCAAAATTAATATCAGGATATAACGTTCAGTAGCTAGTTGAAAAAAAAATTATCACATTTCTTCGCTTAGTTTATATCCATATTCCTGTATTATTCATACAGGTGTAAATGTCTACTTCTTCGACTTTGGTTTCATCTAGTTGCCTCGCAGTGAAAGCTGTAGAGAGAATCTGATGAAAAAACTACTGCTAAAAACATTCAGCAGAAACAAACAAAATGTGAAAATCGTTTCCTCACATTATACGGTCCTTCGGGCCAGATAATCTGTATCATGAAATCTCACGAATCTCACAACTGATCCAGCGGTTTCCACAAAACCGTCTCAACTTCCTTCCTGCTCGATGTCTTATCGGTACCTGTTCGAATGGCTCAGCTTCTGGGAGGATATATCGTCACCGGTGACACGGAACTAATGCCGTCGTCCTGATAACCCGGAAAAACGAAAAAATCCCTACACGCGTTTCTCTACTTTTATCCCGCCCTAATTATCATAGGAAGCCGAGCGAGGAAAAAGTCGACTGGATGTTCAGATTTTCGGCCTCTTTTTATGGCATTCGATTCGAATGAGAGATAAACTTAATGACAGGGAACGTGTGCGGAGTTGAAAATGTGGAAAGATAATACACGGTATCGCTGAAGTATTTCCGTTTACGTGAGAAGAGTGAGGAGTAAGGAGAACATGAAGCTTCAATATGAATTTGTTACAGTGATATCAGTTGCTTGAGAATGAGTAGAAGTTATTTTCTTTATCCTGTATTCATATAAAAACAACTTCCGTTTCATCAAACATAAACTGATTCATTAGAATTTTATCTGCCGTATTATCATCTAATTGTTTTAATTTTTTTTCAAATATATGATTATTTCAACTATAAACTGCTGAGGAGCGAGTTACCCGCTAACACTAACGAGGGCGTCTCCCACTACCTCTCCTAGGGGCTGTGAGCTTTTCTGAGACGTCTTGGAGGTACACATTTCAACATTCCTCCTCACCTATCCCATCCTAATTCCCCTATCCTGTGAGGTAATGCTTTTCTGAGACGTCTTAGAGCTCCACATTTCGACCTTCCTTTTTGCCTTCTTACTTATCCCATCCTCATTCCCTCATCCTTCCTTAGATGAGTTCTACACGGAAGGTTTAAACTGATAAACTGCTGGGGGGCAAGCAACCCACTAACACCAACGATGGCGTCCTTCACCACCCTTCTTAGGGGTTGTGAGCTGACGCTATTGTGAGACGTATCAGAGCCCGCAATTTCGACCTTCCTCCTCACCTATCCCATCCTCATTCCCTAATCCTTCCTTAGGTGAGGCTTGGATGGGAGGTTGAAACTAATGTACTGCTGAGGGGCGAGCCACCCGCAAACACCCACGAGGGCGTCTACCACTACCCCTTTCGAGACTGTGAGGTGATGCTTTTCTGAAACGTCCTGTAGCTCCACATTTCGAAATTTCTACTTGCCTCCTAACCTATCCCATCCTCATTCCCTTATTCTTTCTTAGACGAGACTTAGGAGGAAGATTTAAACTAATGTACTGCTGCGAGGCGAGCCTCCCACAAACACTAACGAAGGCGTCTCCCATTTCCCTCCTAAGTGTTTTGAGGTGATGTGACGTCTTAGAGCTACACATTTTGACCTTCCTCCTTGCCTCATTACCTATCTCATCCTCATTGCCATATCTTTCATTAGACGAGTCTTAGACGGATGGTTGAAACTGATGTACTGCTGCACTACCCCTGGGGTGATGCTTTTCTGAAACATCTTAGAGCTCCACATTTCGAACTTCCTCCTTACCTCCTCATCTATCCCATCCTCTTTTCATTATCCCTCATTACATCTTGTCTTGGACGGAAGGTTGGAACTGATGTACCGCGTGCTACCTGCTAACACTAACGAAGGCTCTTCTAGGACGTCTTAGAGCTCCACATTTCGACCTTCATCCTAGCCTCCTTTACCTATCTCATCCTCATTTCCATATCCTTCATTAGACGAAAGGTTGGAACTGATGTGATGCTAACACCAAGGGGGCGGTCTTCCTTTAGCTTCTACGTATAGTTTGTGGGATGATCCTTTTCTGAAACTTCTTTTACCTCCACATTTCGACTTTCCTTGTTGTCTTTTTACCTCATTCCTTTATCCTTCCTTGAATCCTCACACTCAGCAAGAGGGAGAGAAGACCACGTGTATACTGTAAATTCTGAGGTGTATTGATGAATAGGAAATGAAAGCATTTTTACTTTGATACTGATTACCTTGGTAATAGAAAGATAGTACGTTCAAGATGATGTCGAACGATTTTTCGCATAGCAAAGTCGTATGTAATGTGAAAGTATGAAGTATGTAGTTGTGAGGTGAGTTTAATTAAATGCTGTTTTACTTTTATATAATGCCAAAAACTGGGACGTCCATCAATTTCGAACTCAGACGTTCCGTTGATATACACAGAAAAAAATGTTTGCTAGGTCTTCCTCGAATTATGAAAACAGTAAGTAAGACGTATCAAAGTTTTCCATTATAAAGATGACATGAACATCTATTCGATAACAAGTTAAAGTGATAATATACAAAAAAAATTCGTAATAAAATCACGAATACGTTTCGCCAAACTGACACATCGTGTTCGATAACCGTAACGCAAATCCTCGCGATCGGCGCGAATGAAAAAAGGAAAATCGCCTTCAGAAAAATAACCCCAATCGCATTGATCATCGTCCGCACACAAAGGGATGTCACCTGCTCCATGCAGACTCGCGCCAACAGAATTTCGCATTACCGATGCAATTTCCTAGGCTTCACCGATCCCCCGCCCCACCCCCGCGAGTTTGCACACACGCCGCGTGATACATGGCCTACGTCGCGATTTATGTTGCCGGAATTCCTTCGACATACGTACCTATTGAATAACGTGAGTGTCTTCTACATTCCATATGAGAATTTGAACGCAGATCCCATAGAGAAGAGTGGAGTAGAGTAGAGTAGTTTACTTTATTTAATCATTTTACATACAACAAAACAAAGTGTGTGTGTGAGATATATTTATATCGAAATTTTTCATTCGTTTGAAAGACTTATAGATGTCATTTAGTTTGTAATATAATACTGTTCAAATGTCCGCCGCGGCCGCGGCGCCATGACTCTGGTGCTTTAATCAGGCTGAATTTGAACGATGTGTTTGAACCGCTGTGGTTCTCAAAGCCAAGCGGCTTATCCGCATATACCTGCGACTTAAGAAAAGCCCACAAGAATAGGTTTACCGGGATCAAATCACACAATATCGGTGGCCAATTCACATCAATGTACTCGCTTGTGAAGCCAACCCTACAGTTTTAACTGTAGATCTACAGTTTTTTCGAAATTCTGTCAGCCCAAATCAAACAGAGGTTTCCTTTCGCTGATAAAGAACGTCAGGCGCTAAAGTGTTTACAGATGTTGAATCCACAAGCGATTTTAGGTCATGATTTGAGCAAAAACCAGATAACTTCAATTTCTGATTTATTATATTATTTCCTAAGTATTTGTCCAGAAAATATAGCAGAACTGAATAAAGAATGGAGAACTATTCGCAAGACCAGTTTTAATTTTGACGAGACTGAGATGCCTAGTGTAGACAAATTTTGGTGGTATGTTTCCAAAATGAAAAAAGGCGACGACTCTGCAATGTTTGCACTATTATCGACTTTAACCAAGAAGCTTCTATGTTTGCTGCACAGCACTGCTACGGTAGAACGCTTATTTTCGAGCATTAATGTTATGAAAACGAAACTAAAAGATTTTCTGATTGATTCGGCCGTTACTTGATGAAGATCCATAGTAATTTCACAAACTACACTTAAACGATTTGATCTCCACTAACTTTATTGAAAATAATCATAACATGTTTCGCTAAAACATTAGCTTTTTCAAATGATTAATCATTTGAATCATTTGAATCATTTGAAAAAGCTAATGTTTTAGCGAAACATGTTATGATTATTTTCAATAAAGTTAGTGGAGATCAAATCGTTTAAGTGTAGTTTGTGAAAGAAACTAAAAGAAAACTTTCTACACCAACAATAAAAGGTATCTTGCACACAGGGCCGTAGCGAAAAGAAATACCAGGGTAGGGGGGGGGGGAGTGGACTCCAAATTTTCTCAACCCCACCAGAAAAATTTCCCAACTTTCGAAAAAATGAAAGCCGATGGATTAGTTACTACTATGATATATTGATTTTCTTACTTAGCTATCCAAAGATTGGCTGAATGCTTATGCTCGTTAGGGTATGCACAAACAAAAATAAATTTTGGTAATTATAAAAATATTAATGGGAATTATTCTACTTTGGACCAAGGTCCTTGATCTTCCACCATATCCAGGAATATTCAGTCCAATCCAGGAATATTCAATACAATAAAGATGTATAAAGGAAACAACACTTGAATAATTTTGTGCTTATTGTTTTCTAATATTATTTTTTCTATTTTCAGGGCCCCAAATTGCACAACTTTGAGTTTTCGAACAACTCAGAATTTCAGTATGGGATCTCCAAGTTATGCATGTCGGGAAATCACAACCTTATCCCGGTTCTTTCCCTTTTGTTATTACCTCTCCCGTTCTTGTCTCTCATTTTTTTTTAATTTTCATTCATTTTTTTACTATTATTTTTTTCTATTTTCACGGCCCAAAATCTCCCAACTTTTTCCCAAGTCGAAAAAGCAGGGAGGGAGCCTCCCCATCTACCCCCCCCCCCCCATGGCGACGGCCCTGCTTGCACACAAAGTCAGAAATTAAAAATTGTTTCGAGTTCAATGCGACATTTGACCATTTCAAAAAATTCAATAAAAATATGTACCATTTCAACATAAATAAAGATGAAACGGAAAATCAAGAAGATTTACAAATTGAAAATGAGATAGTAGCTAGCTATAACCATATCTATCTATAACCAGACTTTTGACGTTTATTTTGATTAAAACTTTTATAATTATATGATTTAAATTCCCTCCCTATAATGTATTCCATTTATTACTATCATTAAATAATACAAAATTTTTTTGATTGTTTTTGAATTTGATATTTACAGTTTTCTACAGTTTTTTCCAATCATATCTGCAGTTTTGCTCTATGCTGGGGTTGGCAACTCCGATTCCATGTAGCATAAGCACGTAGCGCCGTTCTGTTGAAACCACGTGTCTTTGGTGTCCAGATAATAAAATTTAGGCCAAAAGAAGTTGCTGATCATCAACCTACAGCCCAAAATCCACACCAAACAGTGACTTCTTCGGGATGCATTGGACGCTTTTGGATCTCATGCTTATTGGAATCATCCCAAATTCGACAATTTTGTATGTTCGCGTACCCATTCATAGAGAAATGGGCCTCACGTCGCAAGACCCTGCCACGTCAATACATTCCTCAATTTCATATAAACAGTGATGGAGAAGAAAACTTTCAATAGTTAATATAATATAATAATAATGATAATACGGCGTACGGCGTGTTGTACTACGCTCAGGGGGATATTGAATCCGTTGTGGGGAACGAGAAGTGCCGAATTTATTGGAACTATTCGTTCCCCACCCTCAGGCTCATGCAACCTAATAAGCCTGATGTGGTCCTTCTCGACCACCAGAGCAAAACGATATTTGTCGTGGCGTTTTCAGTTCCTGGCGAGACGAATATTGTCAGAAAAGAGGAGGAAAAACGGATGAAATATCGGATTTTCTCTTCGAACTCCGTAGACTCTATCCAGATCACTCTGTCAAGAAGGTTGTTCTGATTATTGGAGTCTTTGGTGGAATGATGTCCTCTCTACTCTCGAATCTTAAAATCATATCGGCCTGCCACACTAAGGCAGAAATCTTAGCCGAACAGATGCAGAAGGCTGTTATTTTTGTCTCACTGCGCTTGCTCACCGTATACGAATCTCGAACCCAATGATCACTTACCCCACGGTGTAGGGACTGCACGGTTGGTTGATAATTCTGACGCGCCTTACCGAATGTATCGGGGCTTCGGAAGTTAGAGCCAGACCAGCGCATACTTCGGTATAATAATAACAATGCATAGTCCGTCACCATGAGAGAGCAGAAATTGGAGCATTTCTCTTTTGGGCAGCTGCCCGAGCAGCTGATGAACTCTGTTTAGGTTTCGACACTGAACGAGGTGACCACAACTCTGTCACCGAGTTGGAACCCGTTCAGCAAAAAGCTCATATAAAAGCTGCAAAAATCACCTCACTTCTGCGGAAACACACGGATTAGCCAATGCATGGGTTTTTCTTCAATAACATTGAAGACCTTGGCTTATCAAAGCGCCTGACTTTCGCTTTCCTCAGGTCGAGTGGACTGAAGTCGAAAACTAAGGGGATCATCATGGCTTGCCAGGATGGTGTCTTCAACACCTTAGTCTACCGCAGTCCCGTGATGGGTATAGGGGTTCCTGACACAGGGTGCAGGGCCTGCCGCGAGGCGCCCGAGACCCTAATACACTTGCTATCAGCATGTCCAGCATATGCGGTCTCGGCCTATACCCATCGACATAACGCGAAGCTAAGAGTGCTATATTACCATCTAAGGCACTCTTACGGTATTGACGATCACTTCGACATGAACACCGGAATTCATTCCGTTGGATACTTAAAGTCAATATATCGGACAAATATGTTTTTTGGTAATGCGCTGTTTTTTGCCTTTCAGAAGGTCATGAACGTCTCTTGTAGGTGGAACGTTGCTTTGGCCCGTTAATGCTCGATACAGCGTGAAATATTTATATTTACAAAATAAATCAATCTGGCTTACCAATTGAGCTTTTCCAAACAGTAATAATAATAATAATGACTTATTATTTACCATAACATAAAATATTCGTCAGATCAGATAACGAGGTGAATAAATGGATCATGCTAGGTCTTGAAACCAATTCTTCCACATGAACCACAACAAAAATAAATAAACATTCTAGCTATAGTTACACCAGGATATAAATAGAACTCAAATATAATTAAGGAAATATTCAAAAAAATCTTGTTTCATTGCTTCTCAAACAAATGTTTATTGGGTTGGATAAAAAGCTTGGATTTCCCTCTACAAAAAATATTTTTCAATGTTTGTCAGCAGTTGTTTCAATCTGGACGGTCCAAGATTGTAGCATTTCAAACTATCATCGAAATGAGTCTCTCTTTATGAAATTCCTTACATCTTACCGCATATAAAAACAGCGGTAACCGTTATTACCTTCATTACAGACCCTCGGACATAACCAAGTTATTAAACGGCTCCGCTGTTATAATTCGAAAGTAGGATCGCTGAATTGGATCATTCCGAAGGATTTCTCCAGTCGAACACTTGAAGCGAAATTGAAATGCCGAGACCACTATCATGGAAATATTACGTTCCCAAATGGAAAACGCATCGCCGCGCACGGCGCTCTTTGAAACGTTCATTTCACGGAGTGCATCTGCATACCATTACGATATTCAGAGGTATTCACCGCACCGGAAAAAAATTCGATTGATGTGTCTGTCGGGCGACAATTTGCCCCAATTCATTCGCCTTGATGAAGCCGCATTTTTTTTATTATTCGAGTTCATTATGAGGGGTCGCAGAGTTGATTCGATTTCGACAAAGGGTTCTACTTTGTTCATCATTCCGGGCTGTCATTATATTGGAGAGATACTGAGCGGTCGTTTTGACAATCCGACAGATATTACACATACACACGGACTAGCGACAAATAGCGTTACATCTTCATATTTAATAAAGGTTATCAAACTCTATATGTATCTTCAGTGTAATCAAATATGAATTAGGTAGTTAGATTAGGTGATTTCAAAAGGTTTGTCCTTTTAATGTGCTCTTATTCGTCTTTCACTGCCTGAACCACTGTGAATGCTATTTTTGGCTAGTGCATAGGTTTGGGATGTGGTGGTTGAGCAAACCGGCCATCGGGTGCCTGCTTCCACGTAGCCCCGCTGGATACGGAAATGGCAGAATCACTTGTGATTCTGTTATTCCCTAACTGAATGGCATCCCAACGATTGCTCAATCCTAAGGTGTGTGTATCTGTACCGAGAGGATGAATGACACTGAGCCTATCAGCTGCCTCTACGGAACCTTCGAGATACAGAGCGCCCTCTCGTCGTAGCATCGCCTCTTTTCCCTAGCTTCTCTTGGGACTTTCATGGGCGCTGAGTCTATAGAGCAGATGGATGTCGAGCTTACGACAACAACTGACCTCTCTGTAACTTTAGTTCAGGAGCGAGAGCTTCTGAACTCCCCAACTCCAATAACTGAACCTAACAAAAAGATTTGGTGGTGCAGCCAAGAAACGACTGAGTCGTCGTCTCAAGAGCGAGGTACCTTATAAAATCGCCTTGCACCCTATTTTCGAGCGACGTACGCAGAATCTATCTCAAGTGATGGAACACACCCCCCATGAGCAGTTTGGCAAACGTTTGCGCTCAAATGATGATTCACCAAAACAGAGACGGAAAAGCCCTGCACGGTTGAATCTAAGGCATCGTCAGGTGTAACTGACGTGCAAAAACCCCTTATATGGGAAGGTTGTCGCGGGTATCAAGGTGGGAATCTTGCACCTTGACTATCCGACTACCTGATTAACGATGAAACAGCAGAGCATATACTTTGTGCCTGCCCCGCTGGGAACCGAATCAGGTTTTTAGAGTTCGGCAGAGCCGTACTCTTATCATCTGGCCTGAAAGACCACTCACCATCCAACTAATCGGCTTCGTTAAAAAGCTGGGTGTATTTGGGAGAGTGTGAATAGTTATGAGACACAATAAACCCACTCACTTTGGACCTAACCTAACTTAACCCAACCTTTTTAATGTCACGTGTTTTTGTATTTCCGTATCTCAATAAACATTTGTTTTACTGTGTCGTGGTATATTAATATAATGATAATAATAATAATAATAATGATGTTTATTCGCAAAAAAATAAAATCTTACAAAACAATGTAACACAAATGAAATAGAAATAAACAGAAAAATAACAGAAGCAGTTCAAACTGCTTGTACGTGATATAATGGCACATCCAGGTCATGTTGAAAAAACTATGCACTTTTGGGCTTTCAGATCTTCTCTTGGAGCTGTCAGCTTCGTATCTTATAGACAGGAAAGAATATGCAGTTTATGAGGGATGGGAATCAGAGGATTTCTTCACAAGATCTGGTGTACCTCAAGGGTCCAATCTAGGACTCCTCTTCTTCTTATTACTAATAGATGATCTGCCAGAGGTCGTTCAGGATTCGCAATGTGCACTATTCGCGGATGATTTTGAATTATTGAAGGAAATAAAAAGTCAAGAAGATGTGATTCTGCTACAAAATGACGTAGATAGAGTTTACGAGTGGTGCCTGTCAAATCACCTCACATTTAATGTTGACAAATGCTTTAGTATGTCATTTACTGGGAAAACACTAGGGAATGAATTTTAAGTAAAAGATAAACAATAACTACTTAGCCAAGAAGACAGAATGTAGAGATTTGGGAGTTACGCTGGATGAAAAACTCACTTTTGGGCAACATATATCCAACATTATAAACATAGCATATAGAATGCTTGACTTCATTATTAGGAAATAATTCAAATTCACTAAAATATCCACATTACTAACACTTTATAATGCATTTGTCCGTAGTATACTAGAATATGGTGCAACAGTATGGTCTCCTTATTATTCATCATAAAAATGAAATTGAAAAGGCACAAAAAAAAATTTTTGAAATTTCTACATTACAAAACAAAAAACATGAAGAATACATTTTCAATCGTAATTATCATACTTCCTTGAATTAATTTGAATTCACAATCTTAGAATTTAGAAGAAAAATTGCTTTTCTATTATTTTTCTATAAGCTATTGCATAATGAAGTAGATAATTCACACTTGTTGTCAAAAATTTATGTGAACTGCAGTACATATTTCAATAATAGAAGGAAAGATATATTTGTTTTTTGCCTAAACCTCGATCCAATGTAGGTTTGAATTGTTTGAGGAATGTAGATTTCTTTGTTAAAGGTAATGTTTTTGATATTGTAATAAATTTTTGGAACTGCTCGTTGTGTAGATTACTTGATAAATAAAATAAAATAAAGCCATATTTGGGTTTTTTGATAAGTTACATGAAGAGTAAATTTCACACTTCGGTAAATGACATCATTAGTGGTACCTTTTATTTTTCTTGCAAATACTCACTTAGAATTTATCATATTACTAAAAATATTCCGATTTAGAGAATCCACTCGGTTATTATGAGCAAGTTCATAAACTTATAATATAAATCATCTAAAGCAACAATTTGTTCAGGACAGTCTCAACTACCTACACTGTAGATTGATGGAATGACACCTATCCGAATATAACTCCACCCCTGGTTAATACCACGAAGGGCGTTGGATTATATCCGACAAGTGTCAGTGCAGGATTCTTCACTGAAGTTATTCCTGCATATGCTATTGGCGATACAACTGCCGCAATAGATTTTCAATTATTGGAACACACTTGCAGACCGGTTTCGGGCTGTTTGGCCATTCGTCAGTGCAAGATAGTGTCTATCATCAACATAAAGTCGATAATTTCCGATAATTGAAAATCGAATTCCTTCAGAGTATCATTCCTCGAACTAGGCTGAAGCGGACAACAAACAGCAGATTTGTAATCGTGCCATCTGCCTGTGAACGGGGTAACCAACCGCACAACCGAAATTTGCCCAGTTCCTCGTTTTTTTTTACCTAGTTCGCAGGTGGATGGCAAATGCACTTGCTTAAATGACGATTATTTATCGCTTCAAGCATATGAACAAAACCCGCAAGAAATGTACATTGAAGAAAATTGATAGGAGATAAATCCATTATCGATCAATATTCTTCAATTCTAGTGTCAAATAGTTTGAAACAATGTTTCAGAGATGTAACCATTCCAGAGACTATTGACTATGTCGGCGAATTGAATAGTTTTACATAATGTTGAAACGAAAATTACACAAGCATGAATTGTGAATTTCAATCACCTTCAAACAAGCATGAATTGTCTTTGGATGAAAATAGTTAGAGGTATTTACGACATTTAGAACAATATTGTTCGTTGGCAAAAAATTTGCCTGGTATCCATAACATTGTTTTCGGTGTAAAGAAGGTCACTGGAATATCTCCTTATCCTTTTTTTTTTCAATTGTTTTGTCACTACCTCTATTTTGAATTCGATTTTGATTTATTATCATTTTTTTCTCATCCTGGCTTTTTCAGAAAGCGGTCGGTAGCCAAGCGGTTCGGCGTGAGTGCTTTGTTCACTCACTCGAATTGACTGCCGTGTTGGTCGGTGGTTCAAGCCCTAGTCTGAACGATCGATCTTCACTTGCTTTCGTCCAACCCGTGTTAGGAATCACACGTTAAAAGGTAAGACCTCGTTAATCCTTAGCTCGCACAAGTTTCGACTTTTGAGGGTTGTCGTTCGTAGGGGTGCGACAGCTGGTTAACGGAAAAACAGATTTTATTAAACAGATTTTTCTTTGTTTTGAATTTTCAATATTCAGGCCGAGATATAATTGTGCTTGTTTCCAGATGCAACTATATCGCGCACTCCCCGTATACGATCATCTGTCAAAAACAGTCGTTAGTGCGAAAGAAACGAGTCACTGGACGAGCGGCCCAAGATGAGGTGGGTGTGCTGTGAGATTTGAAATCGAAAAAACTACGTTAATCGAAACAAGTAGATAAAATTGTCAAGGTAAGCAGAGTTTGGTTCAATTTGAAATATTTACTATTTCCAAATCACACAAAAATACAGCATTCAAATAAAATTCATATCACATAAAATACAGTCCACATACATTTATACTCAACAAAAATCATCTTCATTATTCACAGAGTATCGTATTGAGGATTAGTTTAGATTAGATTGTCGTGGAGCTGGCTCCTGGCCTGATTCATTGCGACCTTTACAGATCCATTGTGATCTCCTTGATTGTTAGAGCTCATTGTCTAGCTTGATCTCTTTGATGAGACTCCATAGCCTTGAACATCGGCGTCCTCATTATCCTTGTAACCCTCATGTCCTAACCATATTTAAACTATGTATATTGTTTTCCTCTACACCTCCAAACTAATATTCTATATGTCAATTGTGGTGTACAAGTGCATGTTTCCACAAAATTAAATAAAAAACTTTCATTACTCAATTCGAAAACATCGATACTCCAAAAACTAAATTTTAGCATTCACCCAAAAGTTGCGCATACACCCCCACAATGTCCGTGCCCGAAAATGGCCTTCAACCCCCATTCGTCAAATCCGTTGCTCTAATACCTTCACGTGCTCCAGAAATACTATCATTTAACAAGCTAATGAACAAATGCTGAAAATTCATCTCGCTCAAGCAGAGGCGCGCGTACACTTTATAAGGATTAACAAGGATTAAAGTCGAACAGATTATGCTCATCAGTGATTAGGTTAATGAACATTAGTTTGCTGAGGGATTTTCGTTTTTCTTCGTTATTCATTCGGACTCGCAAGAAAATAAACACTCTTTAGAATTGAAGGATCTGGTACTCTTGTAAATTTATAATTCGAGGCACATCACCTAAGATTTGAGATGAATTTATACATGTGGTAACCATATATTGTCTTTTATAACAAAAGGGGTTAAACTGCAATTTCATTTTGGAAGAAATTCAATGAAATGAAATATGCAATTACAATTTTATCGATTATTTGACTAATTAATAAATTCAAAAGTGTCATTCACAACATACTTGAAATGAGGGAGAATACTTTTCCTTTCTATGGAAGAAGTATAAGTTTCCCCCTGATGGGAGGGAGGTGTGTACTTTCCATAAGGCTAGGAAGAAAACATTCTTCCCACGTTGAAGATGCAATTTATGGAATGTAATTAACATGGTTTCGAATATAGTTTCTAAAATGTAACGCAAAAATTGTTATAGTGGCTTGGTGGGTCAAACAGGGCGTAAACTTCAAACAAGACTATTGAAACACGGAAGGGATACAGAAAAGCAAACTCCATAGTCGAGTGCCACGTGAAAAAAATCATGAAAAAACTTCTTTAGTGAGATTATATTCATATAGACAACTTTGATACTGTCTTTTTCAATCGATTGCACTGGATACCGAGGTAAGAAATTCATCAAGCAGTTATATTTTTAATGATAAATTCAAGCATAGTATTTTAATCAGTACTGTTGTTCGGTCTCAAAATCTTACTGTCGAAATTATTATATTTTTCAAGTAAATATTAATTTTTTAGTATTTAGCCTAGAGTTGCCAGCTCTAAAATTTGTACAACAAAACAGACTGTTTTATAGCATTATTTTTATTGTATGTTGTATTGTATGTTCACTAAGTTCACTAACGTGACTTGGAATCTCTACACTTTTTATTTTTATTTTCTTTTTTCATTCCTTTATTTTAATTTTCTTTTTTCATTCCTTTATTTTTATTTTGTTTTCATTTATTCAATTGTTATATTTTTACTTGTAGTTTATTTCACTATTATTTCATTTCAGGTTTATTTTGCTTAATATAATTGTTATTTTCAGCTACTCATTTTTAATTATTCTTTTTTAGTTGTTTCAGGGATTTCAAATCATTTTATATAGTACACAATGGAAATTCGAACTAGTGAAATTCATCATGAAACATTGTCAATCACCTTCAAACCAACTGTTTTGTATATTTGATGGCATCTGTAGTCTGTTAGTCCTTTGTTAGTGAACTCGTGAAGCGTATATGTGTGATTCTTTGTAACAAAGGAAAACTGTTTTTCGTAAGTTTATATTTCACTCCCCGACAAATCGGAGCTGATTGTTGAAAACGTAAGTGTACAATAGTAGCAGACACATACTCAAAAACAGTAATTGAGATTGTAATTTCTTCACAAATCCTTGAGGATGAATTGAACATTATTCGAAACGTTGACAAAAATAGAATTCTTTTCACAAACCTGTCAGTTTTTTCCAGGTTATTCAAGAAGCTAAAAAGCAACTCAGTTGACACAATATTTGCTTTAATTGGCATATAGAAATATATGCCTTCACTTTGGCATATAGAAATAAGAACCAGTGTATGAAACTGAAACTCAATTTCGAAGAATCTGTAGTTAAATTACCCTTTGAAGTTTTTAACAAAGCAACTGAATTTATAAATGTTTCAAGAGGACGAACAACTTCAATTTCGCGGATGAGGAAGCCTTGCCGTATGAATCGTGAAAAGAAAGAAAAACATCTTGAGTTTTTTCACACTTTTCCATTATACTGAACCCAGCAGCTATTGAAACGTACTCGTAAGTTAGGATAAAATTATGATTTAAAAATGTAAAAAGGAAAGGTGAATTTTTCTCTTGCAACCTCTATGAAAATTATATGATGCATAAATTCAATAGGTGACAGCAGATGTCGACTGTAGTTTCGAGAAAGTTACGGAAAATATCCTCGAATGAGACACAGTTGAGTTTTGTGGTGACCGTGGTAGTGGACTGACGTGCCGATAACGTCCGTCCACAAATGTACGCGGATGCCACCTGCTATCGCGGGGCTTCTTTTTATGTTGTGATTGTCTATTGTGCAAAGATGTTAAAGTTTAAGCGGTAGTTTAGACAAAAATAAGTGAGGGCCCCCTTTATTCACGCCGGTATCCAGGCCGGGGCTGGTTCGGATAACCACGTAAAGGGGGCCATGTATGTGAATTCAAAAACCCGACGGTCTCGCGAAGAGGAGGCGACTCAAAAAATATATGTGAAAAAATCAAAAGGTTTTCCGAGCAAAAGGCGACAATAAAAAAGTTGAATTGTTTTCATCGTAAAAAAGTTCGACAAAAAAGGGGTGGTGACATTGCTTCGAGCAAGACCGCGCTCCTGTCATCTTTGATAGGAGTAGCCTGGACAAATGCGCCCGAGTGGGAAGCAACGTCCAACAAAATTAGAGAGAGGGAGACACAGAACAATCTAATCAAACCAGTTGAAATTGTCTTGGTTCATTCAAGCATGTGGTGGATTACACATGAGTACTGACTTTAAATATATGAAATCGACAGTCGGTTAGATTTTTACCTGAATTAAAATTCATTGAAGATTGTACTACGTTGTGAAATGTTATGTCGAGTGGAGAATCTGTGATTCATTTAACTAATACCCGAAACTGTAGCGCCAATATTTAGAGTTCAATTGTATAAATTTGTATGAATTGCATTGTGAAGTAGTGTGGAGTAACAGTCCAACTGAGAACACTTCCATTTACTAAATTGCGTACTGCAAGTACAATATATAGTGTGAAAATATATATTAGCTATTTTCCAGATATTATGGCTGCGGTATGCAAGGTTTGTACCTGACGTTTCGTCAACTACTGCGGTAAACATTATCAAAGGCAGTGTTGTAACGGTCGAAGTACCGAATTGATGTTCCCGTTGTTACGAACGCATTTAGTGCAATGCTAGTATCTGACTCTGGTTTTGAAACATTATTAGAGGGAATGACTTGGCTTCTCTCCATTGGATTCCCTGACGTTGTGTACCTCTCAGGACAGGTAGTCAAACTTAATTGATGTTCATTGCCTCTCCTTTTCTATTGAAGTTATCCGTATTTTCCAATTTCTATTGCCCAGAGTATATAGAGTACTCTGGGGTGGTAATTTTGAGTTTTATCGAGTAGTAGATCAGGGCTGAAGCCTTCAAAAATGGTAAAAAGTGAAAAAAAAAATAGTAGGATGAAACTCATTAGAAAAGGAATAGATTTTTTTTTAAAAAGATGAAAATAAAAAACCAAAAACTTGGTTATTTGGATTTTTCACATGAATTTTGGGGTTATGTGAAAAATTTGTGAATACAAAAGTTGTAGATCTTTTTATTACCTACAACTTTGCTATTTAACTTTTTTTCACAGGACTTGTAGTTTTGCCAGTGATCGAGATAAACCATTTTTTACCCTTGAAAACTCACTCCCACTCCCCGAACTCAGATCGTTACTCGTTATTTATTGAATTTCACTAGTTCGAACTTCCATTGTGTACTATATAAAATGATTTGAAATCCCTGAAACAACTAAAAGAGAATAATTAAAAATGAATAGCTGAAAATAACAATTATATTAAGCAAAATAAACCTGAAATGAACTAATAGTGAAATAAAATACAAGTAAAAATGGAACAATTGAACTAAAATAAATAAAAATTAAGGAATGAAAAAAGAAAATAAAAAGTTGAGAGACTCCAAGTCACGTTAGTTCACGACGTTTCGATTGTCAGTATATACAATCATCTTCGGACTGGACTGATTTCTCCGAGAGATGACTATTTATAGGTCGTTCGAGTACTTTCACTTATCCCCGCTCTCCATTTTCCGCTTCACTGATTCCGTGGGAGATGACCGTTTGGCGGGAGTTGTTCATTTTTCGCTTGATGATGGGTTTCCATATGTTGCGTATTTCTACGCTAGCTTCGCTGAATACGTTGTTGGACAACATGTATGCGGCTTCCTTGAATTTTCTTCTAAACCAATGTTTCTCAGATCTCAGCTTGGGACCACTCGATGTTGTGTTGATGGATCCAAACATGGTCTGCTATTCCTGATTCGCCAGTTTCCCCTCGCTGTGTGTGTTTCTTGTGCTCGGCAATGCGAACATTCAATGACCTCTTAGCACTAGCTAAGGCACTAGCACAAATCATCTCATTATTCATACATATATTTGTATTGTATTTGTATTTGTATCATTGTTATTATATATATTATTATTATAGTAGATTAGATTCAATTAATTCACATTTAATTTATCAAATTTTTCATTTGAAATTTTTAGATTCATGTTCTATAATGCATGCTGTCGTTCCAATTACTTGTGAACATAAGCCAGAAAACCAGTTATTTAGAAGATTGTTGCCCCACATTCGAAGATTAATCATAATATGCAAAAATCCAGCCCTCATTTACCGCGTCGTAAACAAAAAAAACATGCATTCTCATCAAAAGCTCTTCAATCCCGAAAAGCCGTTACCGAGAGCGGCGTACCGAAGGCATACATCGAATTATAACCGACACATTTCCCAATTTTCGCTTTCATCACGGAACTCACACGCAGCTCGCGTATCGTGTACGTGACGCGTTTTTTCGCACCGGTCGCGGATTTGCATAATTTTTTCCGCACGTGCGATGGCGTTTGCGAGGACGTGTTGCTCCTAACGGAAATTGGCGCCGACGGCAGCCACAGCATCCGCTTCCGGTAGCTTCAGCGCCAGATCTTTCACGATATCTCGAGGGGGGTGTGAAGGGGCTATTCCACACACCAGGTTGTGAGGCTGAGAAACGGAAGTTCAAAAGGGTTCTCAAGAGGCGCTTATACCGTGCGATCCAAAATACCGAATAAATTCGTGTTCTATGTGCTACCAAATAGCAGAACTGCCACATTTTTTTAGACACAAGTTTCACCAACCACGTTAGCGTATTCAGGACGGGTTGGCTGTCTTTGTTCATCTTTCACATACATACATACATACAAACAAACAAACATACATACAAACATACAAACAAACAAACAAACAAACAAACATACAAACATACATACATACATACATATATACATACATACATACATACATACATACATACATACATACATACATACATACTTACATACATACATACATACATCCATACATACATACATACATTACATACATTACATACATACATTACTTACATACATACATACATTACTCACATACATACATACATACATACATACATACACCATACTAATCGACTTCGTTACGAAGCTGGGTTGGATTTATTTTAAGTCAGAGGATTCAGTTCGACATTAATGTCAATGTTCAATGAAAACCGTGAAACAGTCGATTTTATTCATAAAACAACAAATATTTGACAAAAATTTGTCACCACTATTTCAACGAAATATTGCCTTTCAGTTCGATTCATTATTTGTTGAACCAAAATTGAAACCAAGGAATTTCGACCTTAGTTTATTAATTCTCAGTTTGATCTCTAAATTCCGACATTAAATTCGGAATTTACACGTTAAAAGTTAAATTTTCAAGTGAAATTTTGGATTTTGAAAACAAAGGACTATTTTCCAAAAATTTCACCTTCTCAAAAAAGCTAAGTGTAGAAATCTCCTTCTTCGATTAATTATTCGATTTGTAGGCGAAATTCATGAATGAGACAAGTTACCGACTAATTAGACTCGTAAGCGGTTTATATTACTCAGTAACTTTTCGGGGTGAACTCAACAGTTTTTTCTTCATAACACTTCAGCAGATTCATAATTGATTTAGCTTTGTTCATTTTTCAGATTATGAAAAACTGAAATTAGAAATCTCGGTGAAAATCGAAGAGAAACTCAGCAAATTGAATAAAACTGGATATAGAGTAATTCAGATAATTAAAATATGTAACAAATTGATATCGTGTAAGTGAAATTACAAGAGATCAATGTATAATAACCAGTATCCAGTAATAAGATCCAAGCAGTGAAACATTATACTTAGCTGGGTGTAATCCATAGAAAAAGCATCATAACTGCAAAAACCCATTAATAAAATCATCATAGAAACAATTCTATATGAGTTTGAATAATATTCTAAACATTCAAAAAAGTATCTCAAAATTATACATTGTGGAACAGTCATAGTGACTTTTGGAATACTATTGTTATCAATTTTGCCAACGATTTCTTCTATACGTCAACGTAGGCAATAATGTAGGTTATTTTTGATATAATGGAACATAGAAGTAATAGTGAGCTTACCTACGTCAATTAGCTCAAAAAAAATCATCAAAATAAGATCGATATACAATATAATTTGAATTGCGAAAAAAAAAGACATTTAGAAAAAACTACTGTGAAGCACCCAAGTCGAATCTTGTGGAGTACTCTGCATTCGCCATTATTTCTAGTAGCATTCACCATTTCTTCTAGTAATATCTAGAGTTACGATGATATCCCTTCCATTCTTCAGCCTGGTCGTATAGCATTAGACCGACTTATAACGTTAAAAGAATCTTATTCGACCTCATTCCACGAAAGGAATGAAAAACGTAATGTTTCTCAAGTACAGATATTTTCGCCCCCTTGAATAAACCCTACAGATATTCCTTTGACGTTTATTTCGGTTTTTTTTTGTACTGGATTGACTTCAATCGACACCAACCGAACGGAATCAGCATTTTCGGAATCACTTCGAATTACGGATGACGGCAAAGGATCTTCGTCGTTAGCGTTGTCAGCTTGAATTAGACGTCCTCGATGAGGTTCGCTGGACCGCAAAGCCTACACGAGTATCTTTCGGAAGATACAGCTGAAATGTATGAAGGAATGTCACAAAATCGAAAATACTGTAGAAATGTACCAATTATTAGTTTTTGTAGCAAATGACTACGAATGGAATTTGTTCCCAGTCATGACAATTTCAATTTATCCCCAAGGTTTAATTATACAGGGTGTAACTAAATAAGTGTAAAACATTTAAGGAGGTGATTCCTCATCGAAAAAAAGATAGGATCTTTCATTAAAAGAGATTTCATTGGAGCATCCCTTGTTAAGATACAGCCCCTTGAAGGGGGTACATAAAATTTGTATAACAATTTTTTTCACAAGCACCAAAAAAGTTACAATATTGAAATCAACCTGACGTTTTGTACTACCAAAAAGACACTTGACCAGAAATTTATTTCGTTTACCCCATGATTGTGAGGGGTGGAAAACGCAACCTCTAAAATTAATTTCCAATGTAACTTTTTGTCTTATCATTTGTTTACCATTTAAAAATTTATTTCCGATAGCCTGTTCCATTCTAAACAAAAAATGTCTCTTGAGTTTTTTGCCCAAAATAAACCAGGTCACAGCAAAAAATTATTTTAGGAACAACTACAGAGATACATCGTCATAAATGCGAAAAGACGAAACTATTCTATCTAGTAGGTCGCTATTAGCGATAGTGACAATTAAATTGGTATGACGCTGTCAGTTTGTGAATTTTTGAAATTGAATCAATACTAACTGTGTGTTGTTGTTCTGTTCTTAATTTGTTACTCTGATAATTCACTTAATGACATACACAAATGAGGAAATGGCTGATATGCATTACGTTAACGGTCTGTCGCAGGGGAATGGGATAGGAGCTTCTAAAATATATGCTGAAATGTATCCTCAACGGCAGCATCCTTCACATAGAATATTTGCTCGACTTCATCAACGATTACGAGAATATGGTTCATTCGACAAAAGAACGCAGAATTATGGTCGCCATCGAGAAGTACGAACACCACAGCTTGAGGAAGGTGTACTTAATTTGATTGAAGAACAACCTACTGCCAGTACTGGAAAGATTGCTTTCCAGCTAAATGTTGATCATATGACGGTAATTCGAATTTTAAAGGAACAACTCTTATCATCTGCAACGAGTACAGGCACTGTTACCGCGAGACTTTCCGAACCGTCTTGAATTTTGCAATTGGATGCTGGAAATGATTAGAAGAAATTGTGACTTCCTGAAGACGATAGAATTCACAGACGAATGTAGTTTTTCTCGGGACAAGATTATTAATTTTCATAATTACTACATATGGGCTGATGAAAACCCTCACGCTATTGTC